>NC_071534.1:17782500-18107500 GCF_026979565.1 Vidua chalybeata
TGTTCCTATTGTAGGATATTGTCCCAATATACTTGGCTAATAATTCTTGATCACATTTTGAAATGAGAATCTTTCTGCTTTTTTGTTTTCCATTTCTCACTCACACTTTTAAAGAACTCCCTGCTAATACTTGCAAAACTACTTGTAAAACCTCCTTGAGTACTTCTCAAGTTTCTTCTTTGTCGCGATGCCTGTAGGATAATAATTTGGCCTCTGTAAGACGGTGTGCTAAAATGATTACTTACTATCCTGGCTAGTATTCTCAGAATATTTCTTTACATACTGTTGTTGGTCTCTTGAAAGATGCCTCTCTTCTTCTGTGTTTACCTCTTTATCAGGAGTCCTGGTTTATCAGGAGTACCTACTAAAACAGATTTATAGATACAAGTCATAATTATAAGATTTTATTAAGACAAAAGAGTCTGTTACATGCAGAGAAAAATTTGTTCAGAGAAGAATTAAACTATATTTGTTTCTCATACTAGATGTTACAGGGTACTCAACTTCTGTTGCTAATTTCACTGGAGTAACATGACCACAGAGCACAAACACCATGAATTTTGCTGCAAGGATGTCAGTGGTTATCGTTAACCAATGTGCATATTTGAAAGGGGATCAGTGCTTTAGTATAACAATCATGCACTTCTTGGTGATATGATGGTGAAGAGGGCACGAAAAGATGTTACCATGTTCCTCCTGGTGCATTGTTTTTGACCATAAGACTTAGCAGAAAACACAGCACCCCCTTGGCATCTTAACATATTTAGTAGAAGGGACTACCTAGCAAGTAGAATGTATTTTGGGGGACTAAATTAGTACTGTGCTTAAGCACTACCACATTAACCAGCTACCTACTAAACTCAGTTGTAATAGAGTTGAATTAATGAAGAAAATCATGTACACGTAGGCTTTTATGTGTCTTCTGAAATCTTTACCATGTCTTCTCTGATCCCTTTTACCTTTTTTTTTTTTCAGGAGTACATCCTCAAAGGGGTGGTAAATGCAGCACTTGGACAAGAAATGGGCTCGGTGAGTAAAGCTCATGAGGTTCTCCAGCTTCCCCAACAACACAATGTGAACAGATCTGTAGAAACTGGAATGCAGTGAAAGAGGCAGTCATTTCTTATTTAGACTGCAGGATTTCTGAGTCTCTTAACCCCCTGTACAATAATCAGTCAAGAACGAGTGAAATGCAAATTTCTGTTACTGGTCTTGATAGTAAATCAAGATGAATTTAATTTCTCTATCCTGTTTCCAAAATCCCTGTTTGCTTTGTACAGTGTTCCTCTTTATCTAGACACATAGAATGACACATTTACCTTGTCTGTTTTTGCTTCAGCCCTCGTTTATCTGTTAGTTGCTCCCTAAGTGTTCCTTAGAGCATATTTTCATTGTGTATTGTAGCATCAACCCTGTAACTCATCTTGGATTTCTTTTTTACTCTTCTTCCAGAGAGATCATCTGAAAATTGCTCAACAGTTCTTCCAGTTGGTGGGGGAATCAGCCAGTGAATGTGGTATGTTTCAAATGTTCTTTTTCCATTAAGTAAGCCATCTTAAAATATCCAAATATATACCATCATATCTGTGTCTAACTGCTGTCTGTTAGCAGGAATATTGCTAGGCTCTTGTTTCTATAGGATGAGTTTCAAAAAGTCTAAAACAAATTTGAAAGTTTAAAGTAGAAGTCTCGATTCCAAACCTTACTGTATGAGTTCATCTGGAAAAGAGGCTGTACTGCAAACTGCAAGTCTTCATGAGAGACTCTGTGGCAGCTTGCCTTTGCCTAATAATCCCATTACAGAAACAGAAGACCCCAGCCTAATTAATTAGATGAAGTGAGTGGCTGAAACCTCACAGGCAGAAATACCCAGGTACAAATCTAGGACCACTAATGAAAGCCTGTCAAGTACATAGAGTCCTCGCATGGAGCGTGCTCTGAAACTGAGAGTTATAAAAATGTAAAGAGGACTTTGGCTACACGGATAAATGGAAGCTCTGGGACTAACTTCTTGCTTCAATAAGAGAGGAAAAAAAAGGCATTATAACCCACCCTCCACCATGCCCCAAAACCAGTACAGTTTCAATATTTAGTTTTATTTACTCAATAATGGACCAAACCAAGTTCTTATTTTATCTTCTCTCTGCCAAAACCAAAAATCCCAAATGAAGTTTGTCAGTAGTTGTAACATAGAAATTCAGACTAAATGGGGCTTGCCAGTTTCCTTTGTAGGCATTTGCACTTAGTATTGTTTCTTTAGGTGGGTAACTTGTGCATGTTTATGGTACAGACAGCTCATGGTCCTCAGAGAGTGAATGCTGTTTCCTGTGTCCATGGTGACTAAAGAGAAGGAGCTCCAGAGACAGAGTGGCATCACTGATGAAAGAAATACCCAGAAATAATGTTAAGCCATTCTATTCTGTTCCTCTTGCAGCCCTGGTACTATTGAGGTCATGCATCAGAGAATTTCATGTTGCAAGGCTGGAAGTGGTTCCATAGATGAAATTTCCCTAACTCATTCCTTTTGCATTGAATCTGTCTCTTCATAGTTGGGATCCCAGCAAACAGAAAGAAACAATATGAACTATAGCAGTGGAGGACTCGGTTAGTGGGAACATCTTAATGCCTGTAGCAGTCATGCAGGTGTGATGAGTGACAAGAGCACAAATGGATAAAAATAATACAGAGATAGTCGGGGAAAAGATAGGTAAGGATTTCTTGTGAAGATACAGCCCAGAATTGAAATTATTAGGAAGCCAAAAGTCTGAATTTTACTGTGAAATACTTTTAAACTCACATGCAAAATAAAGATAGAGAAGCTGAGACTTCAGCCTTTCAATGGCTGGGGCAGGGGGAATGGCAACAGAAATGTAGTACACTTAGGAAGGTGGATTACTTGAAAAAAACGAGCCTATGGGAAGGATTGGTTCCAATCCAGAGGTAAAAGGAAGCATCAGTACTGTGAGCATCTTACCCTTATGGTACTGTTTTGTCATCTTCTTAAAAGTTTGTGGGAAGAAGCTGCCATAGAGAAGAGCACACAGTTATGGGTAATTCCTTTAAAGGTAAAATAGTGTGAGGGGTTTTGTTTAACCTCAAATGAGTAACAGATTGAGATCATCAAATCGTACATAGGAAATAGAGGAGGCACAGTTCTGTCTAGGTAGGATATAACAAAAAACCAAGGACATGAAGCCCAAGTATGTAAGTATTTATATATAAATATTAGATGCTTTTAAAGAAGTTGGATCAAGTGGAATGCCTGATTTTAGGAGAGGAAGCTAAAAACTAAAATATTTTTTAATGTGATAGGAGGAAGGTAACATGTAGGATGTTGTTCCTATTTAATGTACAATAGGGATTGTACGTTAAATAAACACAAGTTGTACATAAATATAGATAAATAGATTATGCCAGTGGAAAAGTGGTTCTAAATATTATAGAAAACTTCTCTCAAAATAAATATATTTTCTTTATCAGTGAGTAAAATAATATTATTTTCAATTATATGTTTAGATAGGCAACTCACCATATTGAAGCCAAATTATTCACCAGCCAGCATGGACAGGAACAGTGGCGTAATAAACAGGTTACAGATTTTATATAGGAAGATAAATAATAGTTGGAGACTTTTGTTCTGCCCATATTGACCTAATAAATGCAATTACATGGTGTAATAAACAGCATGAACTTTTTGTTTCTATCTTTTTTAGAGAAAGCACAAGTGAACAGGTAACTCTGGACCAATATTGAATTACATAGCACCTGAGTTGAAATTTTATTATGAAATGACAATTGCACTACAGTCATCTGAGTATAATCAAATTCAAAATCTGCAAATACCTCAAAAAATGCCCACTGTACTAATCCTAAGAGAAGCTGCATAATAACCTTTCTCATTTCTAGCAGAAAATTAGAAAATTTACAGGGGAATAGGAGTGAAAAGGATAAAATGCACCTGATTGAACACTTGAAAGAACCTTTTGTTTTCTAAAGAAAGGGCTTGTATTCATAATTAATGAGCTATAGGAGACAAATAATGACAAATACAAATAATGAGTAGGTTTGCCAATGGTACAAAATTACCCATAGTAGTACAAATAAAAGCTTCCACAATGATGAAAGATGTGAAAGACTATATAAGACTGGGTAATAATATGCAAATTAAATTTAGCAAAATTATTGGAAAAGTTGAAGAGGATCTTAAGAATTGATGAGGAAAGAGAAAACAAAAATAATTACTGTCATTGTATACAGGTGTGATTCTTTTCCTTGAATACTGTCTACAATTCTGGTTCTTACATTTATTTTAAAAAATGGTAGATCAAGAAAGGATACAATAAATACAGCAAGGATGATCAAAGAAAGGCGATAGATTCTTTAACTGAAAATGAGAGATTAAGTAAAGCAGAATACATGGGCTGAAAATGATGACTGAGTTTGATTATGTACATCATAAATGACAAGGAAAAGAGAAATAGAGAAGAATTATTTACTGTACAATACAAAAATCCAAGCACATTGACATAAATTATCACTTAAGACAATTAAAATAAACAGCATTAACTACTTTTTCACATAACACAACTTATTTGATGGAGAAACTTGTGAGAACCAGAATGTATTAAAAAAATGTTGTAGATGAAAAGGCCGTTGGCTGTTTAACACAATTTTTCAGCAGTGATTAAGTCCTCAGTGTTGTTGAAAGCTGGGATAAAATTTAGCAGAAGTGCCATCACATACCACAGTATGTATTATATGTAAAATTAGAATATCTTCTTTCTATAGCTGTATATTCTTACCCAGCAACCTCTGAACTAGACAAACCTTGGATCCAATATAATAGTTCTTATGTTTTTAGGTAACTTAGCATATTAGCCACTATGTTGAATACTTGTGGTTATTTGTTTTGCTGGATTTAGAACAGAGAACAGAATTCTTGCTGGTTTTATACTTGAGCTTTTCCTAAGTAGCCAGCCATGCTGTTCGAGTGTGTACATCATGCTTCAGCACTTCCCATCCAGCTAGTCCTTCCAAGGACCTGTGAGGTCTTTATCAAGTTGCTTAACTGCTTTGCAGATTTATAATACAGAAGTAGGTAATTTTTTGCTAGAGTAAGGAAATCCTTTGCTGTGTCTTTCTTGCAACTGGGCCTATGTTCCAGTTTTGCCTGGGATAGACTTAAATTTCTTCTTAGAGAATGGTACAGTGCTGCATTTTGAATGTCATATGAGAATAAAGTTAGTAACTCAGTGATGTTTAAGTTGTTACAAAGTCAAGGACTTTCCAGTTTCCCATGCTCTGCCAGTGAGGAGCTGCACGAGAAGTTGGGAGGGAGCATGGCCCAGACAGGTGATTTGAATGAGCCAAAGGGTTATTTCATACCATAGAAAACCATGCTCAGTACATGAACCATGGGGACTTGGCTGGGAGGGGCTTAATGTGGTCTGGAGAGGAGCTGGGTTGGTGGTGAGCAATTGTATTCTGGGTCATTTGTTTCTCCTGAGTTTTATTCCTCTCTCTCTCGCTCTCTCTCCCCTTTTCATTACTATTATTATTAATAATAATATTTTATTTCAGTTATCAATCTATTCTTATCTCAACCCACAAACTTTACTTTTTTTTAGGGGGCAGGAGGGTGTAGTGAACAAGCAGCTGAATGGTACTTAGTTGCCAGCTGGGGTTAAACCACAGCAGTCTACAAGACTTCTTCTTTTAATGTGGATTATCAAAAAATAATGGATTAAAATGAAGATGTGGAATATTTTTCTGACTTGTTTTTATTAACTGTAGAAATCCCATTGACTGCATTAAGAAAAGCAGCAACAGGAGTTTAGGAGGAACACAGTGTCATTTATTTGTAAAGTCATTTGTAGTCATCAATTAAGCCCTTTGCTTTTCTTAATTAGATCTCTGCCTTGGAGGTTCAAGGAACATGGAGTAAACGGAATTAATGTGCAAGTCATTTCCATTAAATGTACACATTTTATCTCATGTTGGATGTTGTGCACTTTAACAGGGGACAGACAAAACAAAAACTAAAAAGCATCCAAGAAGCACTTGGATTGTAGGAGTCAATATTCATTCTCTAGCAGCAGACATACCACCCGAACAACAGCTTGTTTTTTTTTAAGCTTGATAAAAATTATAAGCTTGATTTTTTTAAGCTTGATAAAAATTCGTAATTCTGATGTCGTGAAATGGAACAGACATTATGAAGGAGGATATAAGTAGATTTTTGCAGCTAGTTCTCATACTCTTCTACTAGGGTCTCATCTGGATGGGAAATTAAACAGATCAGATTTCTTTTAAGGAGGAAATGGGGCAAGAGGAACATCAGTGAAAACAAATTAACATTCCCAATAAATGCAGTGCTCCTGGTGCTTAGCATAAGTCTTACAAACTACCCAAAACCACTGAAAGTATAATTAAAAAAAGCATCCCATTTATTTTCAGTGGTCTTCTTTTAGGACCACCTCAGACATATTTGATGTTGGGTGAGAGGAATGAAACATTTCTTCTGAACTATATGCAGTCTTTTCTTTGAGGTTCTCTTAAGTCACCCTAAGTAATTTTTTCAAGTGATTTTTTTCAAATTTTTCCTGTTTCTGCACGAGTCATGTGGGGTGAATTAGAAAATTCTAGTTTTTCTGTCACTAGGTAGTATTCATTGCTGAGTTGTATGAGATACATAGATGTTTTACTTGTTTGTTTTTTTTTTTCTTAATGGAATCTTTTGGTAAAATATATGGGGGATGGGATAATAAAACTTTCTGCCAAAATGTGAACATGAGAATGAATACTAAAATTCAGAAACACTCAAATTGTTTATGGGAATATTGTGTTTCTAATATTTTGTTACTGTGATTCATTTTTACTAAAAATGCATTCTCAGTTTTAAGTCTTTTTTGCATGTTTTACATTTTTAAAATTTTGTTCAAAATAAATTGTGATTTTATGAACTTCAGAAATCAAATTTCAGAGAAAAGGGACATTTTTGACTTATCTCTAGTCTTGTTAATCAATGTTTCTTGGCTCGTTTTTATAAAACTGTTTCTGTTATCGTCTGGTAAAGGCATATATTTGTCATGATAACTATACCTGCATGTAAAAAAAGACAGATAAATATACAGGCCAGTTGCTGCTCCCAAGTGAACAGGTTATTTCACAAAAAACCAAATAATCTTCTGAAGTTAGAGAACTGAATGGTATGGTTCAGACACAGATAAGGATTTAATGTCTCTATATGGAAATGACAGGGCATCCAAGATCAGTATATCCTAATGCTAAAAGATAAAAAATGAGACTATTTTGCTTTCCTATGAAATGTATTTTGACATCTTATATAGTGCTTTCCAGGAATAATTACTACCTATTATATTTAAAGGAGAATATACAGTTTTCCAGTTGAATGCTCAATTTTGTGTGGTGGTATAGAGTCAAAATACTGGTCTTTTGTTACATGAAATTTCTTTATATAGAGAAGTTATTTTAATTTTTTGATGTGGATGGATTGATGGTAGCCAATAGTCAGGAGCAGATTACCTCAGGGATATTGGTGGCCTTAGGATCTTATCCCTTGTCACCTTTCCAAACTGCACAGAGCAGCATCCTCTCTAACGATCACTTGATGTAGTGGAATAGTAGTGATTTGATATCACTTCCATTTAGGCCTTCCCAGCTGCTACCTGAATTCATCCATGTCTGCTAGCTGGGTCTTAGAAAAATTAGTCCTAGTAAGCTTACTTCAGAATATTTTAAAAAGCTTTGAGATGGTTTTCAGTAACACAGCTTGCAATGTCAGAGTAGGTGATAGCATAATATGGTTGCAACAAAGTTATGATGGCATTGGTAGCAGCAAAGTTGAGTGATGCTCATTCTAACTAATGTGTCTAACTTATTTATGCCTTTGCCTCTTGTGAGCAATGTGGTAATACACATGCATGGACATTAATTTCCATACTGTCTGATATAACTTAGTATTTTACGTGTTCCTGTATATTAATTCTTTTTTTATAACAATATTTTCAGTATAGCAAGTTTACTCTCTAACTCAAACTAAAATTAAAATATGTAGAGTTTCTTTGTCAAGGATAACTGAAAAACATAATTTTAAAGAAAGAAGGCTAATGGTGTAAGAATAGCAAACTCAGGCTTTGTATAAAGGTTCATTTCCTAAAAGTAAGAATAATTAATGGTAAAATTATACTATGTAAATTGTGTCATGGAAAAGGCCTGTTAGGTAAAATTGTTATTTGTCTCTGTAGAGTTTGTTGTTGAACAAAGTCTTGTAAAAGTTATTGGATGCTGTAGAGAGAGTTGACAAGATGAACAATTTTTTTTTCTTAACCTCCAGTATGGTCCTTTGCCTGAAAAGGCAAGCTACACTATTTTTAGAAACTAGCTGCTTTCAGAGGTGCCAGCAATCTTGGCAGTGATTCCCATTACCATGTGTTTTTAAATTCTACAATTTTGCATTTCTCTTTTGAATTTTAGATACCATTCCAGGGAGACAGTGCATGTCCTCCTGCTTCTTTCTTCTTAGACAATTTCCTAATGTCCTAATTTACCTCAACTCAATCAAGGTTAGTATTATTATTATTTAGTGCTGGTAGTACTGTAATGTATGGCATCACTACTTTTAGACTGTACTATGTGAGACACAATGGAAACATAAAAAGATACAGAAACAAATCAGTAAAAATAAAGCACAGGAGTGAAAGGGGGACATAAGTGCTCAGTACAGTAAATGGATTAAAATGTAAAGAAGCAATTTAGAAAATAGTACCATGCAGCATGGTGGATTTATCACACTTAATCTAATCATTATCAGGCTTTCTGGTGGCATCACAGAAGGTAAGAAATATAATTAAAGGAAGACAATGAAAAAAAAAGTGAATATTTATGGGGTGGGCAGCACAGAGGAAAAAACCCAAATGTTTTCTTAAGACTTATCAAGTGAGTGATGGAGATTATTGTCACTGGTTAATACTTACGGGCAACATTTTAGTGAACAAGAGTGTCTAAAGAAGGTAGGACACGAGGGACTCTGAAAGGAATAACATTTACATTTTACAGGGAAAGCAGTCACTGAAGGGCTAAAATAGGGCATTATTACCAAAGCAGTAAGTTAGGAATGTTATTTTTGCAGAAGTTGTGTGAGTACCCTGCAGGCAATGTTGCATTTTTCAAAATAAGAGAAGCTTGAAGTCAACATCGCGCATTATCAGATCAGTGAATAGAATGGGTATAACTTACAGATACACAGTTGAAGTCAGATGTGAGGAAAGAGGAAGGCTGGAGTGGGATTATGGATTAAATTATTACAGTCTTGTTCTAGTGGCTTGAAACTAGAGTTGAAACAACTCTGTGTTTAGTAGAAAGAGGAATGAGAATCTTAAATTATTAAAAGAATTGGGAGATACACAAGATGAGATACACTCCTTATAACTACAATGTTATAATGAGTACAAGATCTAAAGAAAAACATGTGGTTGTAATGGTGCCCAAAAGCAGCTGGGTGAAGGTTTAGTGATTTTAAACTTTGTCTGGAAGGAGACTTTTGAAGAAATCCCAGTGGCTTTAGCCACTGGAATGGCTCCAGTGTAGTGGAATGAAGAGATACACCACCACCACTCCAAACTGGAGTATGTGTGTAATTGAAAAAAAGGAAATTAACAGTAAGAATTGCTTTGCCTTACTTGAGACATTTAAAAGTTGGATTTCTAGTTAGAGCTGGTCATCTCATCTCAGTTTATTGCCAATGGGTATAGATGGTAATTTCCAGATAATTAATTCTGTGTATTTCTTACATTTATAGTGGAATTAACTCCTCCACAGATATCCTCAGCTCTTTCCATTTCCTTGAAAAGGTTCTTAAACAACTAGTTTTAAACTGAAAAGGTCAAAGTTAAATGTGATTACAAACCACTTCCAATGTATATGGGACAAAAATTTACTGCCTAGTACAACTTTTCTTTCTTGTTCCTTTTGAAGTAATTGATCATTCTCATAATTTTTCAGCTGAGACTAGCCATGCTCAGATTTACTTAAACCATTTCCCTTCTTTATAGGTCACAGGAATGCAAAAATAATTATTTCTGTACCATGTTATAGGCAAGGTGTACATGGATTTACTTTTGTGTTTCATTCACAGGAATAAACTTCAGTTGAATCTCTGCAGCTCTTAAAATAGAGCTTGCCCTCTGTGAAGATTATTTGCTTGGTATTCTCTCAAGAAACACTGTTTTCATCCATGATCAATTAAAACTGCTTTAGGCATAAGAAAGCCTCAGAGGACATAAATGTATTGCCAGCTGCCCTGAGGGTGACATTGTAACACTGTCAGGGATTAACTCAGTGAAAAACAACCTGATTCAGGTTCTGCTGAGTTGTGGCCACAATGGGAATTCTTCATTTTTAAGCTGGGTATCAGAGTATCTCACATCACTCAGAGGACAGTTGGTTTTATGAAAACATTGAAGATCTCTAAAAAGACCTCAGAAGGGTAAAGTCCAGTACATACAATGTGGTTAAAAAAAAAAAAAAAATAGCTGCTGTAAATGTGTTGTATTATCAGCAGGACTTCTTAATTTCTCCTGGTTTTGGTTTTCCAGTAGGTCTGGTCTCTAACACTTATATGGCCAGGACAGATTGACACATTTTTTGAGTTTGGTTGTTGACAAAGGTTCTTCTCCATTTTAATTAAAAAAATACAATGGCATCTACTTAAACAGAAGAAAGCATTCATGCAGTAAAACTAGCATCTGGCTCACCAGCTTTGCTTAACCTGGGACTTGTGCTGATTCACATGAAACTACTGTTAAGAAAGAATCCAGTAAAGTGTCGTAATCTTCATATAGTGAAACCCATAGTTAGTTCACCATAAGGGCACTGAAATGTTTTCACAAACTGAGCTTAAGGTTCACCCCAATTGGTTCATCCTCCTGCTGTCACACAGCTCGCTGTATTTGCTGGCTTGTGTACGCTACCATAGACTGTTTGGGTGGAACCTGGGCATCTGGCAAATAGTGGTAATCCCTCACCTTTCCTTTCAAGGCACTAGCTTGATGTGTGTGGGTGAACTAAATCAGTACCCTTTGTAGATTGCCTGTGACAGTGAAAGGAAGAGGTTCCTCAGTGTCCCTACATCATGAAAGAAGATACTACTGGGAAAGGGATTTGTGCCTTGCTTAGTTTACCTTTTGTGCAGTCCCAACTATGCTTTTTGCCTCCTCCTCACTCTAAAGAGGGGAAAAAAACCCAAAAGTTTGATCTTCCTACACGAGTAGGAAGCACCTTGCTGCTAAGCACACAGAGATGCTTTCTTGCAGTAATTATATTGGATAAACCACCTATTTTTCTATGCTCTCTCGTAAGCACTGCACGGATGCTGGGCAGGGATCCTCAATCCCATTCATGCTTACAGCTGATATTGCGTTCTATCTTACCTCTGCCAGCTCTACTGGTCTGGCAGTGTGGGACAGTGCTGAATGTAGAACACAGCTGACTTTTGGTCATCTGAGTTATACTTCAGTCTGACTGTGATCAGGTCAACCCCAAATAGCAGCCTAACCAGTACCTTGAGTTACATTTACTGCTTTGACCCATGTAGCTTTTCAGAGAAGATAAAGCTAGTTGAATCTGATGGATCCTAAACCAGATGTTTCACATCTAGTGTTATGGGAGGGAAAAACTCAGCGTTGTGCTTCAACTAGAGAGAAGGGTACCTTTAAGCAAGGCTTGCTTAAAGAAGTGCTGTTACCTAGTGTGCTGCCTGCTACAGCTCAGTACTGTGGCTTCACCTCCATCATGAGACTCAGTTTGTCAGATTAGCATCCATCACATAACCAGATGCACAGGATCGCTTGATAAAACTTGACAAGTCTTGGAAGAACAAACTGTTTTGTTTGTCTTAAACTGCCTTTAAGATTCAAGGAAGTCAACTGCCTATTTACCCACCCTAGGGGTGAAATAAGTGCTTGGGAAGTGAAAGAGACCATGGCAGCACAGCATGTCTTCACATGCCCCAAGTGAAAATTATACCCACAAAAGCTGCCACTGCAATTTTAAGCTTGGAACATTTTCCAGATCTCTCATAGTTAATATTGTGGAATGTTTCAGCAGTGTTTGTAGTCATGAATGTAGGATGGAAAAGCTAGTCCATAATTTTTCTGCCCACTGTTTATAAATACCGTATGTTCCTAATGTGGGATTTTCTTTTCCTTCCCATTGTCTTCTTTATATGGTCTGACTCAGATTGAGGCAGGGGGGATGTATTTTTAATGTTGTTTTATCATGGGAGGAGGTTTTTTTGTTGTATTTATTTGGGGTTTGTCCATATTTTTCAGAGTTACTTCTACAACAATGACACTTTTAACTTCAACTATGCCCAAGCCAAAGCTGCAATGGGCAATTTTAGTGAAGCTGAAGAGGTATGTATTTATTTTCTTTGAAAAAAAAAAAAAAAACAATGGAAACATTTCCCCCATATTCCCCTCTTTCCTTCCTTTTCTTCACCCAGAACTTCATGTTGGTTGAAAATAAGCAGGTTCTGTGGAACATCTTCTTCCCCTTCTTAAGGGAACTGAAATTCTCAGCACTATTCAGAAAAGATTATCTTGCTAATCTTGTAATGTGAGGTATACAGGGAGTCATGCTGTTTGTGGTGCATCACAAGAGTGCTTGCAGCTACCTCTAATTGATCAAAGAATGGCCTCTTAATCAGATTTTCTAAGCTTTGTCTGGCATCCCAGGCACTCTTTTTGTTCAGACTGAGTAGGGCATGATAAAAGACACTGAATAGTTAAGAGCTTCTAGATGTCCCTAGAAATTTGTGTTAAAAAAAAAAAAATCTTCCTCTGGGATATGTGGGAGGGAAAGAGGAAGCACTCACTATCTTATTCAGCAGCATTCATATGCAGCTGGAAGAGATTAACTTCTACACCCAGTACTTTTTTATGTCTGTGCAGCAGAAACTTAATTACAACTAAAATATGCAAAAGCAAATAGCTATTATGAAGGTGGAAGCAACATTTTCCACAAGACCAGAAAAGAAGACAAGCCACAAAAATCCCACACCACATAGTCTAAAGTGAATCATATAGGTTTGGTTGGTTTGGGGTTTATGTTTTGTTTTGTTTTTCCAGTCTTTCTAACTTTTTAATTATCCAGGTTTGTCAACAATAGAGCCCCCTTGGCTTTACAACTTGTCTCTCCCCCCCAACCCAACCCTCCCATCCAGCACCCTCACCCCTTCATTTCTGTGACCTGAAATTGCATCTTTCTTTAAAAAAAAAATCCAAGATTGTAAGGAAGATGGATATATATTTCAATTCAACAAGCTTTCAATTCACTTAGCCTCCTGAAAATCTTTCAAAACTATGCTAGCAGGCTATGCTGATTCCTGAAACTCCATAAAAATGATAATGCTATAAGTAAGTTTTAGCAGCAACTAGGCAATAAAGAAACACAAATTTGTAAACTCCTATTAAACTACATTTTTCCTCTTATGTTTTTAGAAGCTGTTCTATAGTAACTTGTGTTATATAGGTGATGCATTTAAATACCAGAATTATATAATTACATTGATTCATCTGGCCTCATGTTTGATCTTGGGTTGTGATGACAGTTCCATATAAAGCTCAGTCTTCCCCAGTGTCTCATAAACTTGTAAAACACCTACATGTAGCACTTACTAAGTTATTTAAAAGCATACGTCCCTGGACATAATAAAATAAAACATATGATAAAGTGCTACTTACAGTGATAATGCTGAATTCTTCCCTATTACTCCTTCTCCTCCCCCTCTAAATTAGGGGATCAGCAATGTTTAAGCAATACAAATGTTGGTAATTTGTGTAACTCACTGTTCCAGTACATGCATCTATTCCTGTAAAGATATTTTGATTTTTGCCAGTAGCATCCAGCATAGTTACAAATATACTTGAGAGAGGCATAAATGGCTTTTTTTTTTCTTTGAGCAAAGCCAGAGTACATTTTAAAATGTCTAACTTCCCCCACACATCCCTTTTTATGCAGAATGTAACAAACCTGTATTTGTACAGTAAAGTACAAAAGATGGATGCTTTGCCTGAAAATCTTACTGAAACCAAAATGGTTAGAAATGGCTTATTGCAGACCTGGAACGATCTGACATGTATGGAAGGAAAGTCTCATCTATATGTGAAACTTGTAGTATTTCCAGAAGATGCTAATACAATTGCTTGCATTGCTTTCTAAACAAACACATTCCAAATAGCTTTTCCCACAGGCCCAGTGTTCCTTTGTGCTGTTTGTGTTGCATGGCCGCCCACTGGTGCTTGTTCAGGGCAGGCCGCACCCTCTGCACAGCTTGGTGTTCTGAAGCTGCACAAGTCCCTTGACAAACAGAGCACTGTGTGAATCCTCCACCTACTTCACACAGAGGGATGCCCCCTACACTGCAATTGCATACCCATACTCTTCTCATGAGCAGTTGTTTGTGTGACTTAAACCTTATCTGTGTGTTGAAATGAGGAAGGTTTGCCTTCTGTTTGTCTAAAAGTACATGCGTGTATAATCTTTTATTTTCCTTCTTCCTGCAGGTGTTCCTTTTGATCCAGAGTGAGAAGATAAAAAGTGATTTTGTTTACCTTAGCTGGCTGGCTCGCTGCTGTGAGTCACTTTACTTTCAGCATTGCAGAATACAGATCGTCCTCTCTTGCATCAGTCTTGGCAATCCACTCTCCTAATTGAATTTAATGTTGTAGGTGGTTTTAGGACTATGAAAGTGAAAAGCTGATTGCACTAGTTATAGTGTGGGTGGTTATGGCACCTTTCATACCTCTGGCTTTTATAAGCAATTACTGCTTCAGTGCAATGCTGTTATAGTACTGTCAATACAGCTTTGTCCTGACCAGTGACCCTTTTTCTTCTCAATTGTCGACTCAATTGCTTGAGTGAAGACTTTCTGTCTTAAAAGACTGAGTTACAACTCTAAAATGTTCAGAGTAAAACATAAAACAGAAGCATACATACTGGGTCAGGCTCAAGGGTCTGTCTGCCTTCAAGGTTAGCCACTGTCAGATGTCTAGGGAAGAGAGGAATCAGGCAAGCATATACAGTATTTTTCTTCCTACCATGTTACTCTACATGTTGTCAAAACTCCTGTGCCTGAGGGATATTCGTATAATGTCCAGCATGTGTTTTTCTTCCAAAAACTCTTAGAAGAGTCCTTTCCTTGAATTTCCTTGAATCCAGGAAGCTTTTGCTGTGTTTAATATTCTATGGCAAATCTTATTTACTTTTATTTACCAGTTTTTAAAACACTGCAGAGCACACCTTAGTACACAGCTGCAGTGCCACATACAAAATCGTATAGAAGTGGGTTTTTCTAAGGACTCAAGTCTGAGACTCCTTAGGCTAATTCATTTTCCTTACAGTGCCTCAATACGAAAATGTTTTCTTATCAGACCATTTTCAGCAGTTATACCTGAAATGTAAATATGTATGCTTTGGGATGTTATGCCATATTGCAGATGGAGTGAACATCTCCTGACATGGTCTTTCCAGACAGGCACATCACATATAGGGATGCCTATCTATGACTCTGTTTTAGGATGTGCCAGTTTATTTCCTTTTTAATTAAGCTGCAGTACCACATTGTGTTTGAGTGTTTTATATATGAATGTTTTATTTGAATTTTTTATGGGAATGATGAATATAGTTATCTTTTTGTGTCAAGTATGTAAATTACTAACAGATCACATTGTAATACATTAATGTCAGAGTACAATTAGGGATTGAGTAGTAAACAATTCAATGCTGAAATATTTCCAAGGGGCAAAAAGTACAGAGATACATCCTTTTGCATAACAGAATGTAATTTTTTGTTTAGTATTATAGTACTATTTATACCAAATTCTTCTTTAAGATAAGGTCAAAAAATATTGGGTTAGCACAGAACTGCATTGCTGTAGGTAGATTGGTGTTGGAAATTGAGAACTGGCTGTTTACCACTGTATATGGTATTTGGAACTGATGAGAGATAAATCCAATTTGGTGTCTTGCTGCCTCCTAAATGAGAAGAGTCTTTAAATTCTGTGATTTGGTGTTATGTGGTTATTGTTGATTACCACCCATTCTACTTGCAATATAAGTATAGACACAATGGACACAGATATAACTCTTTTGAAAAAGCACAAGAGTGATCCTTATGTGAATAGCCAGGTACTCTCAGAGCAGCTGTTAAGGTTTGAAAAAGAAAGGAAAACTTACTTTAATTTTCTTTTCTCCCAGTGTTTGAATGAACCTGGAATTATGAATACCAACCATAGATTCAAGAGAATTGCTTCTTATCGCCAAGAAATAGAACCTTTGTGTTTAAACACCCTAGTAGAATTTCTACTCATTGAGATAGAAGATTCAGATTCACTTATTTCTAACTATGTATACCAGTGATGTTTAAAGACCAATGAAAAATTCTAGTCATATATGCAAAATTAAAACCAGCACGGGATATCAGGAATTTAGAAACTTTTTTTTCTAGTAATGACAAGTTTTGTTATGCTTGAAGGGGCTTCAACCTCTGCCCTCTCCTTTTGATTTGTTATGAATCATGGGAATTGAATGTTTGGACTGACATGGGCACCAAGTATTAAAGACCTCAGTTTGGTGCCAATTCAATTTTTTTTTTTGTGAATAAGAACACACAATCCTAAATCCTACCATATAAATGGATTGCCATAGTTCATTGTCCTGCTTAAAAAACTTCTCTGATGTTTTCCATTCTGTTCCTTAATCACATCTGAAATCATGAGAGTTGTTCTTATTGCTTATCTGTTTATTTTTTATTAATATAAATTAAGATGTAAACAGTGTAATTATTCCTTTTGACACTGGTATTCTCTGCTGAATTGGCTGTTATCACTAGTAAGGCAGAAGTTAAGGACAAGTTCCCCTTCCCAGCCTCATGCTCATGGCTGAGGCATTTACATTAAACAAAGAAATACAGGAGTATCTGTTCCACCTGCCACTGAATATTGTGCATAGCATATTCTTTTCACAATTCCAGCTTTTTCTTGTTATTGCAGATATTATGAATAAGAAACCACAGCTAGCCTGGAAGCTCTATCTGAAGATGGAAACATCAGGGGACTCCTTTAACCTATTGCAGCTCATTGCAAATGATTGTTACAAAGTGAGTTTTCTCTTTAGAGCTTGGTTTATGACATGTTAATTCAGTGATTGTACCAACAGTTATTTTTTGGATACTTTTTATCATTGTTATCACTAGTGAATTTTCTTTTATAATGGCAGGATGTCTAATAATGTGGATGAGTTAGCAAGGATTAGTCAGTATTAGTCATTATCATAAAGACCTACAGGCCTTCTTGGTAGAGAACTCATTAATTAAAATGTTGGTAAATTACTGCATGGTTGAGCTGTCAATAATGATAACAGTTGCTTCTCCTACTAGGGATTCATTATGGGTATAAAGGCCAAAAAATTTTAAAGGAAAAAAAATCTAGCATAGATTCAGCAAGATGCTTCATTTTTTTTCTTTTTTTTTTTTTCTTTTTTTTTTTTTTCTTTTTTTTTTCAGTATTGTGTTTTCCTTAAAGTTTGTAATGGGAGATACTCCTTGTGATCTCAAAAGCAGTATTCTAAAACTGAAAGAATTATCCCTTGTACATCTTTCAAGTACTCAGTTACCATCTCACCCTAAAAGTCTAGTTGCTCAAGCAAGTGACTATGCCTCTGATGTTTCCCATAGATCAATTTGTGAAAGCAGATTGAAAATCAGACCTCATGTAAAATCTCTCTCTAGATCATTTAAAGTCTCACTTAAATCAGTTGATTGCTTTGTCTAAATTCTTTTCAAAAGCTTCTTGTCTTGAAGAGAAGTAGGTCCACATTTTGAATTTATCTAGAGCTCTTAAAAGCTGCATTTATAGAACTAAATTTTTCAGCCTAATTATGTGTCTACATATGGCCATAAATGACTGCTCCAAAATTGTTTCTTTAGTAATATAATTTGTCTTTCTACTCTAAGAACCATTGTACCTCTTGAACTAAATGGCAAGGTCCATGTTGTTTGATTTTATGTGGCATTTTCAGTTGTTTCTGAAACATTACATTATATTGGAGTTCCACAGACAGCAGCAGAGATGTAACTTAGGAAGGCTGTTGCATTAGGCTTTGCTCAACAGAAAACAGAATGAGCATGAATGGAACAAGGTCAGCAGTGTCCTGAGAGGTGGTGTAGCTGGATGCCTCATTGCTGTGCTGATAGAAATTGTTCAGTGAGGAAGCTGGCACACAGGATTTCATGATAATTTCTTGATGCTTTTTATGCAATAGCCCATCTTGTCCATATGGGGAACAGCACATGACTTGGGGTGAAGCATTTCCTGGATTTATATAGAAGGAGATAGAAGGATAGAAGGAGAACATTAAAGTTGTACCTGCTTAGTGGAACTAGATCAGATACTAATTTGGATAGATCAGTATTCTAATTTTTCTTTTTAGCTGACACATCTGATAGTGTTCATACTATCTTTATTCCCATACATTTAAGTGTTTGCCAGTCACCAGCGGTTAAAGTCAACATTTATGTGAAGAAAAGAGAATTATTACTCATCCTGTAGTACCAGTGTCTCTCTGACTAAGGTTTCCAAATGTAGCTCCCACAGCCTGCACTTTTTTCTCTGCAGGCTTCCAGCTACCAAAGGACAGGAATTTATGCTCAGTCTACCTTCTGTGATCTCTCATGGGAAGCTACTAGTCACAAACAACATTGCCCTTCAGGCTTGCTCAAGTGGAGAGCACTCATACAGCCCACATGAGATGTGCTATGCTGACTTCAAAAGTCACAGTTAATATGGTCACTCCTTTTGCATTGACTGTTGCCAAGCAACTTGCTCCTGGTTCCCAGTTACAAGTAGAGAACCTAAGGCAGAAAATATAGGGTACACACTGGATTTTCCTATGCTAAGGAAAATTCTGGATTATAGAATCACTGAATCTTCTTTTGTACTGTATTGTAACAGCGAAGAAAAAAGATTAAGTTAAACCCAGAAGATAAACAAATACGTGGCCATGTCTACATGAGGAAATGTGGTTTCATCTTCAAATCTCCGGACTAGTTGGTGGTTGATATTCTGTCAAGGGTTTTGGTATAGTTGGTATGACACTAGATAAGGGCACCTCAAAAAAAGATGTTGTAATACCACCTGTCTCCCATTTCTCTAACTGCAGTGTCCCTGTTCTGTGTCAATTGCTGCCTGCAGAAAAACAGGGAAAATGCACGTTGCTTCTACAGCTTACTGCTGATTTCAGAAAACTGGGCTCAGTGTTTTTAATCCCCTTCTGAAAGGTGGTCAGGAATAATGTTTCCCTTTCTGTGCAGATGCGTCAGTTTTACTATTCAGCCAAAGCCTTTGATGTTCTGGAGAGACTGGACAATAATCCTGAATACTGGGAAGGCAAGAGAGGTGCTTGTGTGGGTGTATTTCAAATGATCTTAGCTGGCCGAGAAGCAAAGTGAGTATTCTGTGTTGTATCTGAATTTATTTTGCTCTTTTCCTATTTTCAGCTAGCTGTAAGCCAGAATCATAATCTCAGCCTTAGAACTACATATCATCTTCCAATCTTTTATTGGCCTTTCAGAGAATAGACACTCCATCCAGAAGCTCTATATGCAGTTTTCAGCTGGAAGTGTATCTTCCACACCAACAATTATAGAATATATGGTAGAGAATAATTTATGAGCAAGTGCTGTGGACTTTAAAATACCAAAATACTTTAGTCATCATCACTAGGAAAAGCTAGGTTATAAGTGTAGTAGTATGCTCATGAACTGGGGGAAAACAACATCATTTCATGTTGATGGTGTAAGAATGGAAAACTACCACATGACATTTTAAAATGCATAGAACACAACTAAGGAAACATTTACTCAACACTGTAGGAAAGACATGATTTTTCTAAACAAAGAGTAGATGAGACTGTGCTTTCATTAAAATTTGCCTTCTGAAGACATTGACCGTGTCACACAAATATACGTACTTGATGAAAGTTTAAAGGAAATCATCTGTGTTACTGATAATTTTGGTTTTGGCCCATTTCACTGGATGGGGGAATGAGAGAGAGTAGTGAAGCTGTATTTAAGAACTGCTCCCTTGTGAATATACTGCTGTGATGCCAGATGGCCATTGTCTTCTGGCCAAAGTTGCTGTTTCCTAGATGACGGGTAGGTGTGTATCTTGGCTTCTACACCTTCCTTCTATTCACTTCTCTTCTGGAATAATCTCATTAACTACTATACCTTTCAAGTGTCCTTTTAGCAATCACTGCAGCAGATGCAGTAAAATACACATAACTTGCCTGTTTTTCAAAATATGAAATTAAGTTCTTACTGTAAACTAACTGGCAAACTGCAGCAGGATTTATATATGTTTAATAATAATAGGTTTATTCTATTAGGAGTGTTGATTTCCTTGTTATTTGTGTTTATGTGTATTTCATTATGTGTAAAGTGCTTTGGCAGCATTAAGCTAGATGTTGCCTACTAAAGACTAGCAAATAACACTAAAGATTTTTTTTAAAGTTTGGTTTGTTCTGGGGAACAATTTTCAAAGAGTGAGGGTATATATACAAATTCTCACATATTCACACACTAAACTAATTACATTTTGGTGATTTTATTTTTTAACTTAACATTTCTTTACAATTGTGTACAAGATATTTTCATTGGTTGCTTTTTTGTCTCTGGGATCGCATCTAGTGTGCATTTTAATCTATTCCAGCACTGCAGATGAATGGACCTCTCTGTATCAGAGGACCCATGTTTTGTGAAATAGTTTGATGTGAGCAGTTTATTGTATCAATTGGGTCTAACACTCACTTAAATCTTTGCTTTTCACCTTTGTAGAGAGACTCTGCGGGAAGTACTGCACCTTCTGAAGAGCACTGGTAATTCTCAAGTAGAGTACATTGTTCGCGTCATGAAAAAGTGGGCCAAGGAGAACAGAGTCCCTGTTTGAGTCAATGTCACAGAATGAACCAGGTCAGTTGCTACAGTATGTCTGGCTGCAAGACAAGGGTCTTAGTTTCTCCTGTGCATTCTGGGTATCTCCTTCCTTGCAGGACTTTAGACATTCAAGCAGGTTGACCCAGCTGAGGAAGAATGTCCTCCAGTGAGATTCAAAACATACAGCGAATTGTTTTTTTGGGTTTTTTTTTTTTTGTTTCTTTTTTAAAGTAAAACTTTATTGGTACTTTTTCTGTTGCACCACTCTATTCCTCAAAGATTTTTTTAATAGTAGTTTCAACTGTCTACAAAATCAAGGTGCCCCTCAAATTGTTCCCCAGATTCCTCCACAAAACTTACTGAACTGCATGGTGGAGTTTGTTTTCCAGCAAGCCTTTCAGCCTCTGGAGAAGAATAATTTGTTACATGACTCAGACAAACCTACTTCAGCAAGTGATAGAATGTGGCAAATAGAGATGGTGACAGTGATATCGCTAAGCACTACTAGGGTATCAGATAATACAAAAGGCTTAACATAGAATCATATGATCATAAAATGGCTTGGGTTGGAAGGGACATTAAAGATCACCTAGTTCCAACCTGCCATGGGCAGGTACAGCTTTCAGACAGTTTTTTTTTTTTTTTACTCAGAGCTGCTCAGGTTCCTCAATGCTTTATCCAACCTGGCCTTGAACAGTTCAAGGGCTGGGCCATCTACAACTGCTCTGGGTAACTTGTTCCAGTGCCTCACCACCCTCATAGTAAAGAATTTCTTCCTGATACCTAAGCTAAACATAATCTCTGTTTGAAACCATTCCCTCTTGTACTGTCACTACATGCCCTTGTGAAAAGTCTCTCTTCTTTAGGACTTTCAGAGATTACCTGTCTGGGGTAAAATGCAAACCATATTCTGAGGAGTATACTTTTCTGGATGAATTTCAATTACCAATACCTTAATTTGGGTTTTTTTTGTCTGTAAGGATTGTTTTCTCTCTTACCATCTTTTTCAGTGGATGGAGACTTATTTGACTGATGGTATTGTTCAAGCTCACTTTGAAATTTAACACTCAGAACATTTATTCATGTTAATATAGTTCACATGAGAACTTCAGCAATCTGATGGATAAAAAGATCTTTTGAATTATTTTCTTCAGCATTTACCACTGTCGTGAGCAATAGATTCATTATACTTTTGGATTTATTATACTGTCCTGTTTTTTTAAGGAGAACGGTTCAGGGAATACAAAATACTAGGAGAAGGCAGCAGTTGTAACATACAAATGTCTTATACATTTGATAGTAAAAAACATTTGTATATTATTTGTAAAAGAAAACTACATTTTATAAATTTGTAAAATACTTAAGAAGTATTTTTTTATCTTTTGAGGGGAATTCAAAATACCATATTCTCTACTGTCTGTGCATTGATTAAAGCTCTTATATGAATATACAGTTGAATGTCTGATTGGTTTGTGTTGCTTCATACTGCAGAAGTTGAAATAGTATATTGATTTTGCTGTGGAAGAGGGCAGGTTTGTGGCTGATTGTTAAGTGCATGTTCATTAATCAGTCAAAGGCAAGCCAATGGCCTTGGTCCTAGTCTTATAGTAGTTTGCTGAAACTAAGGCAGCTGGGTGTATGTGGAACATGCACACCTTTCTGCCATATAATGTGTCTGGTTTTACTGCTTTAAGCAAAAAATGTGGGTATCATTGTTCAGGTGTCTAGAAGTACATTGATAGTTGTGGTTACTTGCACTTAAATCTAGAAACTGATCCATCACACTAGCAACAATAAGCCCAGCAGGGGCAATGTTACACTCATTCAAAACAGGTGTGAAAGGAACAGTATTTTCACTGAAAGTAGTTACAAAACACTTCACTCATGAACAGCATTTTTCTTTTCCATCTCAGTTTAATTAACTTGGAAACAGATTGGGAATACAATTATGAATCTTGGTACAAAGCTTCAAAAAATCATGTTGGTGGCTTTGTAGCAGATGTTAAATGCATCTAATTACTCCCTTTATTGAAGCTTAACCTGCAGGAGAGCTGAAGAGCATCCAAATCCATTACAGACCATTTTACATGTTGGTTGAATCTTCTGAAATAAGTGTTATGGCTTTGCAGCATGAGGGCTTGGGGGCCAATTTTAACTTCTCTTGTCTGTGACAAGAAGTTTTAATGCAGAAGGGAAGAAGGTTTTTTTTTAATCTCACCTTTATTTACTGTAGCATAATATCATATTTTATATGCTAAATAACATGGGGTTTAGCACAGTGCATTTTATTGACTGGCAATAAAGCTTTTATCATTTAAGATAAAACGGGACTGCAGGGCTTTGCCTCGAGCAGTAATGAAATAAGGCATTTTATATACTGTCTTAGCATTTAGGTCTTGGTAATAGAACAGATATGTAGGTACTATTAAAATGCAGAACGAGAAGAGTACTGAAATACTGGTGTTTATTTTACCTTTGAAATTCATCTAGAATGTGTGTTCCATTGTTTAATCTGAGGTCATATTCAAAGAACAGAGATGAGAAGTTGCCTTAGCTGATACAGAAATGAAAGGTAGTAAAGAATAAATAAAATTTTATGCCTGTCCATTTCCATATTTCCCTCAACTGTGGAAATTTAAGGAGTCAAGGTACTCCAATAGGATGGCTGGGAGTGAAGGCAGATGACCTACTGAGCAAGCAGGCAGTGAAGAATGCATGTGCAGAGTCAGGGAAATGGATAAATTTATTGGGTCAGGAGTTAGTGAATATAAAATTGAAACAGTGTCATTTCAGATAATGTAATGAAAGGAAGACTAAAGCAGAAAGAAATTGCTGCATCATTATAATTTCAAGGAAGAATATGGAAATTAGAGTTATTTCTTATACTCTGAATAAGCATCTGATTCTGGAAAAATAAGCTACAGATAATGCACAGAAGCTACTGTGCTAGCAATCATAGCATTAATAGTGACTAGTAGAGAAAGCCAAACCCCAAACAGTGTGTAACTGCTTTCAGTTGAGTGCTGACCCATTCCTGATGGATAAGAAAGTCAACCTTGAATTAAACTTGTTAATACCTGAACAACAGCTATTACAGTAACATCGAAGTGAATTAAACTTGAGGTGACAAGTTCACTGTGAAAGAAAAGTCATGTCACATTATAGCTCTGGACTGTAGCAGGCATTTAGGTTTATGTGGTTCCCTCAGCTGGAAGCTGGCTCATAGATCTTCATAAGAAAGCTGTCTGAGCGTGAATGAGGAACTTGGCTATTAGGTAGTCAGACACAAAGTAAACAATTACCTATATGGCTGTTGCTACCTGTAGCTTCACTATATGGGAGCTACACATACACTGAAGAAAACATCTAGATTTTGCCCACTGGTTTACTCTTTGACCATTTTTCCTCTGTATTATCTCCAGAAGTAACTTCCACTCACTCTTTTTGAAGTTTCATTTCCAAATTTCCCTCTTCCCTTTCAGTCTATGACATGGTGATTGAATGAGTAAACAATTGCATGAAAGTGTTACCAGTAATATTAAAATCAAGTCATTAATCAACTGATAGATAAGGTGGCCTGACACTATGTAGTGCAAGATGGTAGATTTCACCAGTGTTGAATCCAATAACTAACTTGACTCACCATACAATATTTGCCAGAAAAACTTAAGAGTGTTAATTTGAAGATGGAAAATGAAAAATCCATCATTTTATTTTAAAATTTATTCAAATGGTCAAATAATATTTGCTTTTTTAGAAATTGTACCTTGATTCTAAATTCAACTTGTTTAGCCTTGTTTTCTAATATCCAGTTCTTCCAATGTTCATCATTGCTGTTAACCATTAAAGCCCAGCATTCTTTGGTTTGGTTTGTTTTTTTGTGGTTTTCTTTGGAGGTTTTTTTTCATCTGTTAGAGTGCAGCAAGTCAGTTCTTGTTTGTATGAGAGACAGCTTCCCCTGTAAAGGTGTTTTGCTGGCTGGAACACTGGTGGTTGGTTTGCCAACAGATTTTTTTTTTGAAAACATGGCTGCTTCGCACTGGGCATAATTTATCTCTGTATGTAACACTGGAATATGCTTCTCCATAGTGCTGCTTGCTATTCTTCTGCATTGGTACTCAAAGACTGCATTCACCCTTTTTGCCATATTATCATGGGGGAACCTTGCATTAAACTGGTTCTTGGCTGGGACATGATATCTAAGATTTTTCCAGAATTGGTATTTTCCAGAATACAGTCTATCCTTTGGAAGAGACAGAGTACCTTTTGTTCTACAAAAATATATTTTGTTCAAATGGGCTCCATTTTCCAGCTTATGCAGATCACTCTGCATGACTACTTATCCCGACTAATTACTAGTTTGTTTCTCTGTAGCTATTTATTAGCACAGTTTTACAGCTATATCTGGGTCATCAAGGGCTTTTTTGGATCCTCCATACTTCCAGGATCCCCAAGACATTGTTATTGATGACTGATGGCTGCTTTTCATCATTTATCATTCTCTATTTATTTAACATGTACCTTTCAGATATGGTATTATGCTATTCTTTTAAATTAGGTATATGACATCAGAAATATATGCATTGCACTTGCAGGAAATGCAGCACTGTTATATTCAGCTAAACTTATAAAAGATCCATGTCATAGGAGATACTTCCCATTCATTTTTTATTAAATGAGCCTTTCAGCATCCCAGAGATGCTGAAGATGCTGATAGAGATAAGTCCTTTTGCATAATTTGTAACAACTCTTTTTTTGGTCTTGCAATCACATTTAGCCACACACTAAAAGGTTACCTTTGACTTTATAGAGTTTAAGCTTTCATTTGGAACAAATAAAGCAGGCATTTCACATCTCTGGGCAAGGGACAGCTCCTAAATTCCTTATAGGTCTTATTTTCATCAATTTTCATCATCAATTGCTTAATTGATGAATTACATTAGCATCTATTTATAGATTTAAAAATAAAAGTAATGTCTATATTTAGTAAGAGCTGTGACTTTTGAGAAGACACAGGGACACAGTGTATTCTTCAAATAAAAAGAGAACTTCTGTTTCAATTAATGCTTACATGCTTGAATTGTGCTTAGTTGTTTCACATTGTATTATTTTTAGTAATTCTTTAGAAGAATTTAAAATAATGCAGTAAAATAAATAATGGTCTTTAATATGTTTTTATGATAGACCTTCAAGTACATGAGTCTTCAGTTGTTTGAACAGGAAATATGCTGTCTCATAGTTGGTAGTGATTCTCACATGCAGCTGAATCAAACTAAAAAGTGGAATACTATGTATGTTGTTCCATGAACCTAGGAATTGCATTGAGTTTTTTGCAGTCCTTAAACCACACTTTAAGCTGGTCCTTAATTGGAGATGAGTAATGAGCCTTAGACTCCACCTTGATCACTATAAGCAACTTCTATATGGTCAGTTCTGTGAAAAAAAACACACACAACAGTGCAGAATTTTAAAAGGTAACATTTTAAGAACACATGTAATAATGTTGACATCGTTTACATCATGCAGTAAAGACCCATGCTCCAATTCCAACAGCTGCATTGCTCATTGTAACAGCTACAATTTTCTTTGATGATTTTGTCCTTCTTAAGCATGATGGGATCATTATGCATGTCTACTCTAAAGCTACTTGTACTCGTTTTCTTGACTTACATTAATGGGTGAGGCCATTATATGGGGAGCCATTATGTGACAAAACTCAGTATCCTGTTTTGCAGAGCTGGTGAATTAACTCATATCACATGATGTCATTGTGTCTCATGAATCTGTGTATGAAAGCTGTCTCTAAGAATATGTTACAAAAATTAAATTACAAAACCTGATAAACCAAGTCATAAACTGCCTGGTATATTTCCCATACTGATGATTATCCTTATTGTTTTCATTCTACCAGTTCAGTCTTACTTTTGTCTGATTTATTCATGATGCCACATGTGCTGAACTTAGTCATTACTGAACAAACTGAGAAGCTGTCTATATAAAATTGTGGTGGTTTTCCCCACCATTTAAAGGCAGAAGAGCTATTTTCTGTTCACAGCAAAGTAATTTCTGAGGCAAGCTTTACAAGACTCCACGCTCAGTTTAGCCAGTTCTCAGGCAGGTTTTATCACTGTGTCCATTTTTCATTCTGCACATTCTCATTCCCTATTGAGTGTTTTCCCTTCCTGTCTCCCCATTAATGTGATGGGCCTTACAGGACTACCAGACTACTGCCAAAGTACTGCTGTTTTCCACTTCTCACTTCCTCCTCTTGCACCACCTCTGAGCATGACTTGCCTCACTCCAACTTCACAGGCATTCGAGGCAAGATGTTTTCAGATTTGTAAAACACTAAGTCCTGTGGAAGACTAGAAAGCAGCATGAGACTAAGAATAACTCAGTCTCTTAAAACCGTGAGGAAGTGTTCAGATAAGAGTACTGTACTATTACTTACCAATGTCAGGGGTAATTCTTTTAAGGTCAGAAAAATGACATCTGAAATAGAACTTTTATACAGAAAATGTAGCTTGCCTTCACAAGCATTTTGGGTATGCAGTATCCACTCTATTCTTAAAATCATTACTTCTATTGCTGCTTGTTTTCATATGTTCAAAAAACTTCATGTCATGTCTTCTGAAAATGCAACTTGAGGTGGAAAGAAAATTGTTATAAAGAACTTCATTTGTCTATTTAAATTACTCATGTATGAAAAATCATTTTTCATATGTAATTTTTCAGATGTTATTTTTAATGCTGTGGCAAATCAAAACCAACTTTGTGTTGAATCTGCAAGTTCAGTATGTAGTTAATGCTCAGTGATAAATATGTGCTTTGCTTTTTTGAAGGCAGTTTGGCTTGGAAATAAAATCATGGAAGTATGAAAATGCTGAACTGCACATGCAAAGTATGTTTCTGACTATTCTGATCATAAGCTTGTATGAATGTTAAAAATGTGGTAATTTGTTTATGCAATCACTCTCAGCTGTCTGTGATAATGTGTGCGTACCTAGGTGTGGAACTTACATCAGTTAAAGCAGTTTCCAAAGTGCTGAGAGGCATTAAAAAACTTGGTTAGGAAATTGGAGTTTTGGTAAAACCAGCCTGAAAGTGAAAGGAGGAACAAAAAAGAAAAATATTTCTTCAAGGTCACAGCAAATATTATGTTGTATGTCTTAATAACTTTTAGAAGGTTGCTTTGCCATCTACATCTATGTATTACATGAAAATCTCCTTTTTGGGAGGAGACAGGTAACAGGTGTTGCCTGAACAGTAACTATAATAATTTTAAATATATTACAGTATTTAATAAAAATAGGTTTCCTATAATTATCACAATATTTATATTTCAATAAAAACTAGCAAATAGCATCGTGGCAAGTGACCAAGGCTCCTCTAGCCAGGAGTCTGCCAGTGTCCACTCTCAAGGAGACCGAGTGTTTGTATTCTCCTAGGTCAGCACCCACAAGGGAAACCCTGAGAGGGCAAATCTGTGGCACATTACCTTTTGTACTTCTGAGAATTACTTCCAGACCCTTTTACCTCATTAAACAGCATTACTACTGCTTTAAGTGTAGAAATTGCAATTCAAACTGAGAACTCCCTACCTAGCTAGTCCTTCTTACTAGTGTTACAGATGGGTGGCAGAGCTACAGGAAATCATGACTCATATTCTTGTGTGGCTTTCATTGCTATTGGGAGAATAAAACCGGGAGACAACAATGCAGAGATAAGACAATAACCGGACTCCAAAGTTTCAGACAGCCTTCGGCTGCCTCCAGGGGTGCTGGCCTGATGGAACAGGCTTTTCATCGGAGATAAGCATCCCATGCCACAAGTATCTTTAAAGAAATGGTGCAAATGAGGAAAAAAGTGAGGGACAACTCCCCAGAGCACATAATCCCTCTCAATCTCTGTAAACATCTAGGTGTTTTTACACTTTCAAATGAGCAGGTGTGAATCATAAAAGAGCTACCATTAAGGAAGTCTATTATTTTCAAAGACAGCTCCTCTTCAGTTTTAAATTCTGCTTAGGTACGGTTTAAGTGATTGTCACAATCAACACGTAACAGGCAGATGCTTCTCAGTTTAAGTTTCTTTGCCAGTTCACTGAAGTCTGCTCCCTTTCTATATACTTGTATTTCTAAGGAAAAAAGTGTGTGTATGTGTGTGCCCACGCATGTAACTGGGTGCTCCTCTACAAAATCCCTTCTGTGTTTACTTCTGATGAATTTTCTTGGTATGTCTCCTATCTACAAAAAAAACCCCAAACAAACAAACAAAAAACTCCAGTATTTCAATTACAAGGTTATTTTAAAGAACCATTGAATCATTCAGGTTGAAAAACACAACTTTAAGTTCATTGAACCCAACCATTTCTTAGCCACCACTAAGCCATGTCCCTAAATCCCATATCTACACAGCCCTTAAATATCCCCTGGGAGTGTGAGTCAACCACTTCCCTGGGTGGCCTCTTCCATTGCTTGACAACCTTTTTGATAAAGAAATTTTTCCTAATATCCAATTGAAACCCCCTTTGGTGCAATTTGAGGAATCAATCACCTAGAATCATTACTACTATAGAAGTTTACAGCTTATTTGTCAAACTCTACTGAGTTCACCCTTAACACTAGGGAAGCTTAAGGACAAAAGTTGCATGCTTGCTCCAGCAAGACGTCTTAACACTAGAAGCAGAAACAATTATTAACGATTAAGTAAAAAATAAGATGTAACTAGAAAAGTGTTCTTATCTTGTTAGTTACAGTTGATTTTGCTACTGTTACCCAAAGGAACAAATGACCCATATTCTGCTTGGTAAGTGCACCTACTTTAGAGCTGATGTTTAATATCTTAATATTTCATCTTCTCTCCAGGCTCAAAAGATGTTCCCACAATAATTCCAAGCAGTATGCTCTTCCTTGGCAAGAATGCAATTCTTCTTTCCTTTTTCCCTCTCTGCTTTTTCTTCCTAACTTGGAACTCCATCTAAATGGAGCTCTTGAGGCTTTGAATTCTCTCTGAGGTTCCTCTAAGTCAACAGTCTTATCCTATGTATTAGCTTAAAGAATGTTACAATGTTCTGTAAGCCATAAAAATCACCAGTCATTCAGAACTTAATGTCAGCTTTAAATTTCTCATTGAGAAAATTCTTCTGAACAGCAGGGATGATAACACCCCCACCTTCGGTTGAAGAACTCGCACTACCGTGACACATCCCTTCCTGTAAATCCCTTGACTTCTTTCATATGAAGACTTGCCCTGATTTCTAGCTTACATGAGATAAAAGCCAACATTTTGTTTTCATCAGCTACCTCTGACATACACAGTCATGCCATTTATTTTGTATTGGAAGACCACTCCTCATCTCAGCAAGTGAGCAAAAGATGCACTTAAATCCACTTCTAGGGGTAAAAAGCGCTTTCAGTTACAGGAACAGTAACTACTTTTTGCATAAAAATTGTTACCATTTTTAAAACTTCCTACTGCCATTGAAACCTTGCACTTTTGGTCAGATTTGTTCAAAGCATTTCTTAAAGCTCTGGAGAGGAGTTCAGTGTCTCTTGGGCTCGAATTCTCCAGTAAGTGATGCTTGAGCAATTCACAGGGAGCAAATAAAAATGTATGGGATGAAGTTCGTTATTACAGTTCCTCTGCTTTGAAATTGTGACAAATGAATATTACTGCTGTGTCAAAGGAGATCCTAATTATTTGAAGCTAATGCACACAGCCTTCCTAGAGTGAATTTGGCATTTCTCTACCTGCCTACAGTCCTTCCAAACAGTTTACTTCACTGAAAAGTGTACTTCAGACTTCTCAAGGCTGTGGCAGAGACGCTGATAACAGCTCTTAAATACATGTGCCTGAGGAAAGAAAGCTAGAGGTATATTCTTCAGGAAACAGTATTTTTACTTAAAAGAACAACAATAGCAAAAATATGAGGGGGAGGAATCAGTTTTCTAAATGGTTTGAAAGGCATTGGTGTTTCATTTTGGAAAGAAAGCAGGTGGTTTATTTCTTTGATTCTGGGTCTGACAGAGAGCAACTTAGTAAAGCTGTAAGAAAAAAGCAAAATGTTTTAAAAAGCACACTCAAATTCAGAAATCTTCATTAAACAGAAAACCAGCAATGCTAGCCATGTTGTTGGTGCAGTGGATTCTTGTGATGCAGCAGCAGCTCTAGTAAAAGCTCATAAACACCAGTCTACCTGCAGCTGTACCATCTGACACAGAAATGGAAGCTGCAGCTGCTGTGCCAGCAGTTCCAGTGAAAGGACCACAAGGATCAATAAGACGTGTGGTTGGACCATAAGAAACCAAGGATATAGTGAGGAAGCAGCTGATGGTCAATGAGGATATTCTCTCTCTGTCTTGGAGACTTTTGAGCAGTGGAGATGTGACTGCCACTGGTACGAGCTGGCTGCCACTACAGCTGCTACCTCTAATGTAGATCTCAGTGCTCACCTTAAAGAGAGGAGAAAATAAACTGCCATGCCATGCCACCTAAGCTTATTATGTAATATTATTATACAAGGAGAACGTGTTTTCTCCTGCATTCCTATTCAAGGGCAAGAGGCTCATAGGTCATGGAAGTAAAGTAATAGCCTTTGAAGCTGAAAACAAGCTCTCTGGAGACAAATATAACTGACGATAAGGAGAGCCCTGCTTTCTGGTGGGACCCTGGGCCTGCTGCTGTGGGGTGTCCAGCCCAGAGGAAGCCACACAATAGGTTCCATGAGGTCCAGGACAGCAGTGACCACCGGTTTGTAATGAAACAGGGTACAGCTCTGACTCTACCACAACCAACACAAACAGCCCAAAAGCATGAGAGTGCTACAGACAGAGAAGCCAGTCCAAAGCAGAGCAGGAGGATCCCACCTGCACCAAAGCAGAGGCCTCTGCAGTTTGCTGGTCTGTCTCTGTTTTCTGTATTTGAAACTAAGTCAGGTCAACAATCTGCCACTCACTGATGTGGCTGTAGCATCTGTAGTTCCAAGCATCCACTTTGTCCGATCTACTCATACTGGTTTTCACCAGTGAAATAAGAAGCGGTTTCAGTACCACCTAAAAATTACTCTCTTTGTGTAGTTGTTAAATTTTTTAAAACTTTTAATGTGCTTCTCTGTGTCCTTCAGTTAACATACAAAGGGAAGGAATCTGTATTCAATGTTGGACTATTTTAGCATGGCCATATCCTGAGAGAAAGCAAAATAACTGGCAGCACATCTCTAATTACTTTTTAAAAATGATACTTGTTAAATTTTGTGTTGTACTGACAAGGGCAGGACATTATACTATGTACAGACAATACCTGAGATGGAGCTTAATGACAAAGAACAAAACAGGTAGCAAAATAGAATAAATAGTGTGGATAAATTACAAATCTAACTCCTACTGAAGTGTTTGAAATTGTACAAGCCTGGAACTCTTCCGGTGTATTCAAAACTAAATTCCTTGACAGCTTATAATCTAGTGAATTTGGTTGTTTTCTTTTCCAAATCGTTCTAGTATCTTAGACCAAATGTAACATTAACATATTCCAGTAACTCTATGCTTGGATCTGCTGCCAAGGTTCTTTTTGATTTAGTTCAGGTACTCAGAGCAAACTGTCTTCAGTGACTTCACTTTAAATGCAGAGATCCAGAACTGCAGTTTGTCTAGTTGCATAAACAAATACTAAGCCTTATAAAAATGTTACGTGCACGCTAAGATGCTTAAAAGTTAGATTATACAGAAATACGAGGGTTTACTTGTCTAATTAAACTCATAGGAGAAAGGAAGAGGGGGCATAGCAATTACTATTTCATAGTAACCTTAGATGTGAAAGGCTGCTTTTAATATCAAGGTCTGCAATCTCAGAACAAATGGTCACCTGAAACTATTTCCAAGAACTACTTCTGGTTTTCTCTGTAACCCTCCCATGAGTTGAATGATGATTGTTCCTTTCCAGCTTTTTTTTTTTTCCTACTTTAAAAGCATGTAAAAATCTGACCAAGATGTGGTTCCAGGTATATCTACACTACAAGACAATATGAAGCATTGGATTCAGATACTCATAGAACTAATTTTCCTCTGGCATGCCCTACATTGATTACTTCTGAATATAGACCCCTTTATTTTATTACGAGACTGAAAGACAGAATGGAGTTTTACATTAGATACTTAAAATACATAGTTTACCACTTTCCATGGATATATCCAAGTATAATCTGTGAACAAACTACCTGTTGTATTCTTCTTGTACTTCTTTCAAGGTCTAGTCTCCCATCTGGTAATTGAAAACAAGGTTCAGTAGAGCTGCAGAAGAGCCTGTGATTTCCACATAAGATTTCTGTTTGAGATGCACTAAACTGCTCTTTTTCTGAGGAAAGGCCCCTTTTTACCATCACAGGATTTAATGGCATAGATGACACAGAAACTTTGATGAGAATCAGAATCTTCCTGGCAGGGTCCACCGGTCTGGAGCTTAGGGATGTTCACTCAGTTTGAATCCAGAAATACAATTCCTATTTTGTGCATCAGCTGATAGCTGTATGAAATTCTCAACAGAGAACAAGTGCAATTACCAAATTATGTTATTATGATGCTGAAAGCCAAAACATATTTGAGGAATACATCCACCTCTACTAAGCTTGCTAATCGCACCACAACATGCAAGGCTTCAAGATAAAACAAGTCCCTTAGACCATAAAAAAAAAGCTCAACAAAGTTTCAAGCCTCAAAAGGAAAGTTTACATTTCTCAGATTGGGCCAGTCATTCCAGTGACTTGCCACTGCAAGCAATATGCTGGGATGCCCTCCATTCCCTGTTAGTGATAACTTTCAGTAACACTGTTCTAGAGTCACAGATCTTCTCTGGAGTCTCGATGAAATTAAAAAGTCAAGTCAAAAGGCTTCCTATGCAATTACAGGAAAACATCAAGCACAGTAATGGATGTAGTTTGAAAAGTGGAATACTGTGATGCACGGAATAGTCTGTTATCATTATGCAAAATAACAGATGTAAATTGCTTGCTTTGCAAGAGTACATTTAAAAAAAAAGAGAATAGACCCACTCCTACCTACTATTTCCGAGACTAAAACATGTCCCAGAAATGGTAATGTCTTTTTCTCTGCTCCAATGAAGTTAGAGGATACAATACTCATGATGTTCATAAGCTTCCTGAAACTTCACATTGCCTTGGTGGCATACCTCCATCTGGAAATACCAGCCATCAGTCTGTCAAAGTAGGTGGTGACAGACTGCAACACTTGCAGTATTTGCAGGCAGCTCCTGCTCATGAGGGAATCTCGCTGCTGCTCAAACCCTGCCTTCCTCGCGTCGTCCCCTCTCTCTCTCGAACAGCTCTTTCCCAACAAGCCACAATTGCTCCCTGCAGCCAGAGCTGGTGCCCTACAGACCAGGCATGGCCGCTGAACAAGATCCCTGCCGCCGAGCCAGACCGGCACCCCGGGCAGCGGCTGCTCTTCTGTAGGAGCAAGCTTCGATCAATCCCGCCATACGGCACGGTTTTGTAAAACCCCGATATCCTCTGCTGTTTCACTCAGCGTGGGCTGATGCTACCGAGACACGGTGCGTCCGCGCCGTTCAGGCTGGGAACGGCCGCTCTCCCCGCACGGGTGGCTTTTCTCTGGTGACTGACCCGCAGCCGCCGACTCCTAGGGACTTCATCGGACCTTCCCGTCAGCGGGCCCGCGGCCCCCGCAGCCTGCCCGAGCTGCCCCAGGAGGACGAGCGCTGGCAGCCCCCGCGGCTGCAGGCGGCGGCGGGCCCGGCGTGTGCATCGCCCCGGCAACCGGGGGCGGGCCCGGCGCCCGCGGCGTGTGGGCGGTGGCGGCCGCGCTGACGTCCGGGGGAAGCTGAGCAATAACAGCAGCGACGCGGGCCCGGCTGCGCCTGCGCGGGCTGCGGGGTTGCTCTATTTATGTGGGGGGGCGCCAAGATGGCGGGGGCGGCGAGGAGAACGTAGGGGTAGCTCCGACCGGGCGGCGGAGCGGGGAGGAGGGAGAGGGAGGAGCCGGGGCCGGTGGGAGGGAGCGCGGAGAGCGGTGTCACCGAACGTGTGAGGCGGGGGCCGGCAGACGGCGGGCGGGGGGGGGGGCGGCGGCGGAGGATGGCGGAGCCGCGCCGGGTGCCGTTCATTAGCCTGTCACCCGTGCGGCGCCGCGAGGGCGAGAGCCCGGCGCTGGAGCGAGAGCCGGCGGGCCGCGACCCGGAGCCACCTCCAGCGGGCCGTGAGGCGCCACCGCCGGAACCGCCGCCGCACGAGCCGCCCAGCGACAGCGCTGCCCGCCCGGAGCCGCCCCGCGACCCCGGCCGGCCCGAGCAGCCGCCGCAGCGGGAGCCCCCACGGCCCGAGCCGCCGCCGCTGCCGCCACCGCCGCGCCAGAGCGGGCGGCAGGAGCCGCCGCCGCCGCGGGAGGCGCTCCCGCTCCGCCAGACGGTCCGCCTGGAGGTGGTGCTGAAGGACCCCACTGAGGAGGGCTGCGTGGAGTTCAGCTACCCGGAGCTGCTGCTGTGTGGGGACTCGCGGGTACGGGACATCCCCTTCCCCTTCTTCCCTCCCTTCCCGCTGGCACGGGCCCCGCCGCGCTTCCTCCTCCTCCTCTCGGCTGCCGGCGGTCCCGGCCTTGCCGATAGTGTTATCGGTTACCCCTTGCTGCTTGAGGGTGGTCCCGGTACGGCGGGAGGGGCGGCGTCCTGGAGGGAAGTCCGTCTGCTTTGCCGTCGCTGCGGGCTCCTCCTGGTGCTGAGGCTGCGCCCGTGCCCGTGGGGGGAAGGGGAGGCTTCCCACTTGTCCCCGACCTGGCCAAGGGCTTCTGGCCTTTGGTGCAGGCTGAGGCGGAGGAGCTACACTGTCTTGTGTCCCGTTTACCCCGGCTCACCTCCCTGCCGCTCCCCTTCCCTGCCCGGAGAGGTGTTTCATCCTCCCATCCTGAGAGGTCTTTGCCGGCAGCTGGAGGAAACTGACCACGCCGGTCTGTATTCCGGGTTGTCCCTAGGCTGTGTGCAGGTAAATAAAGAAAGCCCAGCTCTGCTATAAGCCTCGAGAAGCAGTACGTGATCATTAGCAGACTTGGATAGGAGTTTTTGTAGTCTTGGAGGGGACAGGGATAAATGAGTTAATGTTGAATTGGTAACCACACCTGTAAGTGTTGAGAACTTAATTCAAGGAAAAAAAAAACAAAGTGTTCTTATTTTGCTTGTCCCTCCCAAGCAGAAAGTGTTTGATACTTGAATTACTTTGTTTTTTTAAGGACAAAACTCCTGCAGACAACTTTAGGAAGCAAGCAGCGTTAGCCAATCAACAGGGCCCACTGTTCCAAGTAGGAAGGAGAGACGCGTGTCCTTAAACTGGTTACACTTGAGCTGCTCATTCTTGGTTGACTGAAGTTGTACTTGATTTAAATAGTTGTGGCTTCTCTTTAATCCAGTACACAGTTTTACAGAAAGCTTGTCTCTTACTGAAAAAGGCAGAGAGCAAGTAAGTAACTACTACTTAGAAAGTTTTGGTAGATCTGGTGATAAAAGCAAGTATCAAATACCAGTATGGTACTGCCATGGAATTTTTGTCTCCAGCACAAACTTGAATATGGTTGAAACTTTTCTTCTGAACCAAAGTGTTTCTAGGCGATGATGGCGCTGTAACTATACTTAGCGGGCTGCTCACTTTTTCTGCTGTAGGAGAGATACACACACTGGATTGTGTTCAAATGTGGAAGGCAGAAAAATCAGTGACTGAATTTAATCCCTCAGATCTTGTCATGCAAGTTAAAAGGTTCCTTCTGTTCATCCTGTCCTACAGCTGTTGTGGGCAAACAGTGCCAGTTATGACTCCTCAAAATTAGTGTAGTATAATCATGCTTCTCTCTGAAGTGCAATCTTTCTGAGCAGTTCCGTGAAGGTGAAAATTGTGTTAGTGTTTAGAAGTGATTCAGTACTTGAAGGCTGACTTTTCCCTTTGGCAGTTCCATAACTGCCTTTTATTCTGAAGGTTGCCAATATCTTAATCACATACTCAGGGAAAACGGGCTCTTTCTGATGTAGTTCTGATGCAAATTCCATGTCTTCTGGGGGTGGGAGAGCATTGATTTAGGGAATTTTGGTACAACTGGGTTCAGATACTGCTTTTATGGTAGAGACAGTGATAGTAATGCTTTGTAAGAAACTTTGTATATTTTCAGCTCCATAGAGTCCAAATTAAAATGAATGGATCATAATGGCACTTCTGTTACTGGGTTGTGGAATAATCAGCTGATTTACTATGTAAAACAGTGTCATAAATTAGGATCCATTTAAAGTGATTCTGGACTTTTACTCATGTTTAAAACCTGATGTATACTTGGCCTGTCAGTTAAATTTCTTGCTTGTTATATGGTAAAACCTGGAAAAGCTGCTCTAATATTAGGGAAGATTTAAAATCTTGAGATTTGCTTTTTCAATGTAGGTAGTAACTAATTGGTAGTTAATTTTGTGGTTTTAAGTGGAGTTTCAGATTTCAACATTTGTTGTTTTAGTAATGTTTCAGTTTAAAATTAACAGTTCAGATACTTTACTATGCAGATTTTTTGCAGGGGTGAAGATTGATTTGGTTTTCTGAAAAACCTCCCTTATAAGAAGTTGCTCAACTTTTTTATAACTTTTCCCATTAAAATTTAACATTACAAAGTCTGGGGCTTGTCTGTCTTGTAGTATTCTTGGAACTGTAGCAACCAAGAAAAGTTCTCCAAAGGAAGGCAAGCACTGATGCACAGGCATAACTTCAAATGTGGCTTTAATAGGCCATGATAATAGTAGTAATATAGTAATGAAGTGATAGAGAATCTCAAAACTGATTTGGCAGTGCAACTTCTGTCTTTTTTTTTTAATTCCAAATTTAGGTTCCTGTGCTGAATCAGAAGCTAGTATAAATGTTTATTTTAAAAGCTTATGCTGTCCTTGTCCTTTTTTGCCTTGATAAAGACAACATCCTTTGATAGGGTTGTTTGTAGAGTTCATCTTCTGGGAGAAGTTATGTAAAGTTTTGAATGTGAGTAATAAGTGTGTGTAGTTGAAGGGTTTATTTGCCTCTTAAATGCTGGCGGAAGTGAAAGTGCGCTCCCATTTCTTTTGGGGTGACTGAGGCTTGGTGCATAAAACCCAAGTCAAAGTGGATGAGCCAGAAGCTCAAGTTGGCTTCTGTCAAACAGGCTTCAAAGGTGCTGAAGTAGTAATGTCTTAGTTCGAGAGCCATCCGTCCCTTAGAAACAGTCAAAACTAAAATTTGCTTGAATTTGAGTTTTAGGTACTGCTTAACTAAACAAATTGATAGTCAGCTTTGAGTGTTTGCTGGAGAGAGGCAAGTTAACACTTAAGTACTAAGTTTTATTGATTTTTAGGCTCAACCTTGTCTCCTTTCACAGTTAGAAAAAAGCGACATATGCCTAGCAGAAGATAAGGAATACCTTTTCCCAGCTATAAGTAGAGAAAATGGTGTTTCATGAGTTGAGCAGTATTTTATATTTAATTATGCCTGCAGGAAATAAGTAAGTGGCTTTAATTTATGTTTTAGGAGTAACTATAACCTCTATTAATTTTTTCTCCAAATACTCAGTCTAGAAAATGTATTATAATTATGTGGTGTTTGCAGTTTTGCTTAGCTTACCTTCCTCATTACATTGCTCTTGATGCTAATGAGCTGGTTTGGTCACCATTTAGTCAATATACTGACTTTTTATACTATGGAGGCAGGATCTTGCTTTTCTGAACTTAGTTTTTTTTATTTTTCATAAATCTTCATTTATTCATTGGTGAGTAGTCCATGTGCAGTAAAATTAGTTGCCATCCATAAAATGCTAAAAAATGGAATTCCATTCCACCGTATTTTATCATCCTAGTACCTTCCCCCTTCTGGCAATTAATGTATTTATGTGAACTCCAGGTTGAAGGAGGGCAGCCCTGTTTTTCTGCCATCACTTATTGAAAAAAAACAAAAGCACTATGTATACCCTGTTCATTGACTTTATCTCAGTGAAAACCTCTTTTCTAAAAAACAGCAAAAAAGTAAGGGGCTACTCCCTCCTTGTATGTATAGCTGGAATATTAATTCTCTTTTGTGGCTTAACATAGTTATGAATACTGAAATTAACTCTTGCACTGTAATTTTTTTTTCTTTATATAAAAGATTTCTATTAATTATTGTTACCATTTACTGAGCTTTTTAGTCTTCTGGCTGCTTCCTTCCTGGTTAACACACCATGTACATCCTGTCTGTTGTATCTAGAAGAATCATAACAGCTGTTAGAGGGGTCAGTGAGTGGAAGCAGAGGTGAAAAGGAGTTGTGATTAGAGAGAGTTTTTTCTAACCTCAAATGGCCATAATTCTCTCTTATGCTTAGACTTTTAGTTGAGGTTGTTGTGGAATGCTTGGGAAAATGCAATTCTGAGTATTTATCTTAATTCTTCTGGTTTTGTTGTCATCAGAAGAAAAGTAGCTAGATGATAATTCAATGATCAAAGTAATTTTTAGAGATGAAGTATAAATTCTGACTATTTAGTCATTAGAGTATTGTTTTTTGACATTTCATAGGTTTTGAGATGCACTCTGTGTTTCTTATGGAATGAATGTGTAACTTTTGCATTTTTCAGAGGAAATCGGTTCATTTAGAGGATCCATATAATGATGAACAACGTGAGCGACATGAAGTAGAAATGCTTGCCAAGAAGTTTGAGGCAAAATATGTGAGTTACTGCACTTTGTTTAAAAATACAAATATTTAATAGTGATAACAGATAATGTTTTTTTCCTGAATAGGGTTGCTAATGTAGTGTCAAATGACTTCTGTACGTTTCAGTGATGACTGTCTCACAGTATTTCATTTAAGTACCCTGAAGCTGCCACAAGCCTATCAGACAAGTCTGCTAAATAGATTTGTCTATAGATGTTATAGCTTGTGAAGCTATTCTTGGAAAAGAATAATCTTGGTAATAGATGCAGGTCAATATTCATGCTCTACGCTGTTCTGGAAGAAAAAAATTTTATGTAATACTGTGGTGCACTATTCAACAGGTCTTCACTTTGGGCTAAATACTGATGAATCTTGATGTCCTGACTAGTTGGAATGTTTCCATAGGAAGTTATTTGTTAAATAATAAATCATTGCTCAATGAATGTCTGGTAGCTGCCAACTGCCTAAAGATACTCTACTGGCTTCTGAAAGTGTAGTGTGAGTGACTTGAACAACACTAGCTAGCAACATAAAGAGCCTTTCACTAGTAAATGAAGGTAGAAATCAGAAAATGTTGACAAAAACCACACCCAAACAGGTCTTTAAGAATTCATATGGGTAGGGTTGGGTGATTAAGTCTGAGCTGGCAATCAGAGCTCATCATCATGCTGAGGCAAGTTGATATTCTGGATTACTAATAGAACACCTCAATAATAAAGAAGGGAAACAAGAGCAGTCATTTGTACCTTTGGCTATTAATATACATATTAAAATCTTTTTTTGTCTGACTTATTTGGTTGGGTTTTTTTTTCTGGAAAGGGCAGATTTTTCTAAGTGCTCAGTCTATATATTATTTCAAGGCATGTTAGCTGTGATACATAATGAAATCAACTCTTTAAACTGGAAATAATCATTCTTATATGAATTGAGAAGGCTGTTCCAAAATGCTGTTTGCTTTTAATTTGAATTATAAATAATTTTTTGAATGTGAGCAAAAAATGTCTCAATAACACTATTTTAGAAAACTCATTTCAGCTATTAAAGTGTTAAGGATTTTATAATATCTGAAACAAGTTGCTTAACTACAGTTGATGAAAGTCAATGGAAGTATGTAAAGCAATATATGTAGGAGGGAGTAGTAGTGGAAGCAATCTAATTTTACATATGTTTATGCATCCATCAAAGCTGAACCTGTACATTTATGGACTAAGCATGTTATTAGATTTAAGAAAACCACAGTTCAATGTTCAGTGGTCGCAGAAAGGGGTGAATAGATGCTTTTAACTATTGGAAAGTAGTAGGTAACAAAAAATCACCAATTTCAACAGTCTAAATTTGTGGTGCACTTGCATCTTCATTACTACTTGCACTTCTGATTCTTTCCCTTTCATTCTCTGACTTGCCTTTTGTCCCTTTCAACCCCATGAAAGGGAATGTCTTTATATAAAGAACCATTTACTAGGTTAGAACCACTAAGCATGAAGGGTGATGAGGGATTAAGATTCCTTGTGTTAGAAACTCCCTATCCTTTCTCTTCCAATATAAGAACCATCAGTCTCTATTTGCCATGCGTGCTCAGAGGAATCACATCTCTGAACACTGACCCAGTACAATTGCTCATGTTCTGACAGCATCCAGCCATCTACTGCCTCTTGTGTTGAGACATTCACTGCAGAGCTTCAAGAGGAGCAGGGCTCTGGTGTGGTAGATACCCTTTCTCCTCAATGAATGACCAGCTTCACGATACTCTTCTTAGCTGGAGTTACACTGTAACACTCCATAACAGTGGTTTGCTGTAACTGTAATCAGTGGTTGTATGAGAAAAGAATAAAGGGTTTTTTTTTTCTTCCTGCAAAAGGTTTGCAGGAAGTACTATATCCTCCTTTAATTAGTATTACTTAACTAAGATATCTGTTTAAAATACTCAAACATTGGTTTTAATTATAACATGTGGCAGTACTTCTGGAAGATTTGATGCATGAAGAGCAGTCTGCCTTGAAGACTTTTTACTTCTTTTCAGATAAATTTCTGTACTCATAACCAAATCAGTACACTCTTTGATATAAGATACTAAGGAAAGACTATGAAAAAGTGTATTTTTGTAAAACAAAATGCATAATGTACCATTTGTTTACTTGATTATTCAGAACTCTTCTGTAGTTGCTGCACATACTAAACATCAGCATAAAAAATTTGATCTGAAGGGTTCCCATTGTTTTGATTGCTGTTACTCTCTAGATAAAATCAAATGCTGTTGTGAACACATGATACTGAACTTTGGACAATATTGTACGTATGTAAGAGCTTGTCTTGGATCAAAACGAAGATCCATCTAATGGATGGTAGCATAGTCTCTGACACTAGTGGAACCCCATACTTGAAAGTTTAACAGAGCAAGTGTTCATTGATATTACTTCACTGTGCCTGTCTGGCAGTCTGTGTTGTATCTTAATTTCTCTCAAAGCCAAAGGTCACATGTTTAATCTTCTTAAAGCTTTCTGCCAGAAATCTACCAGATCATTACCGTATTTCTGTGTTCCCCAGCACTGGAGTATCATGGTGACTGTCATATAAAAACACAGTGTTTAAACATCATGAGTTCTTGTAGTGCTCCATAGTTTCTGTATTGCAAGAATCAAAGAAACACTTCCAGTTCTTCTGCACATTGCATATGATTTTGACGTTATCATCAGAATCCAGCACTTTAGTTCTCCAGCTGTAGTGTTTTAACATTGTTATTGTATGGAAGTGGTGGTTTTTATGTTTAAACATATTTGTTGGCTTACTGTTCTATTTTTTGTTCTAATAGTTTTTTTTAAATGAAAGCCTATTAATGGTATGATGCCCTGACTTGTTAGTGTTATAATGATGACTTCTGGTTTGGTTCTCAGTTCCTTTTTTTTAATAGCTCCCAATTCTTTTTTTTGACCATTCTTGATTAAGCAAATGTCTGAGCTGTGCCTAACAACTCCACTGGTTCCTGAGCAGCATAACAAATTTGCAGCATGGTGTTTTTTTGGTTTTTTTTGGTTTTTTTTTTTTGTTTTTTTTTTTTTTTTTGCTTAGGTTGTACTTTATGTGGATTACCTTGCTCTATTGATGCTGAATTTAACTGCCTATTAATCATACTAATTTCAGAGCAACTGTAAGGTCTTTCAGTGATTCTTCAGTTGTTTTCTTTTTCCTTTACGTTCCTCAGTGAATTGTCATCTTAGACCCCTGTCCTTCCCCAACTCTCACCTGCTCTGTTTCTTCTAAAGATGAATGAATGCATATTCCATAATAATTTTGCTGATCACTCTTTGCCAAAATGCGATACCTATTCTTACCTTTTCTTTCCTAGCTGTAGATCAGACATGAGTTTAAGTGGATCTTCCCTATCTCATGACAGTTTCTTGTTTTTAAAGATGTTTGGAACATTTTAAAACAATTTCAAATACTTTCTTCTACCAACATTTCTTCTTGCTCTGTATATTCTTGTGCCTGCTGGTTCTGTTGTTTATAGCTTTTATTAACTTATCCACCATAAAGACCAGGTTTACTGGTTTATAGATTCTTCTCTTCAAGATTCTTCAGGTATTGGCATTTTATTTGCCACCTACCTTCTAGTCCTGTTAGACAAAGGTTGTTTAAACGCAAGGTTTAATGACACAGTTAATATCTTAAAGTCATCTTTGGCTTTTTTTGAATACTTGAATAGTATTTGCAGCTTCAGGAGCTAGGCACCGTAATGTTGCTCTAGTATTGTGACTACTTATGTTCTGGCACAAAAAGGTTGGAGGAAAGTTGCAATAATAAAACTTCCCTGAAGTGCTGCATGGTGGACACTGACACAGATAATCCCTTCATTCATCTGCTGCACTCTGGCATCCTTAACATCTCGATCATATGAAATCTCAACACAGTTCCTTAAACGGAACTGGTTAGAGCCAGGCCTGAAGGAAAATCTCTTAATTATACACACAGTGGTTTAGATATTTTCATATGTCTGAGTACAGGTACTATTTTAAGACTGCTTTTGTTCATTCAACTATTATAAGACTTTTTTTTTTTTTTTTTTTGGTTGCTACTTTTGTTCCATATCTGATTTTCTGACTATCAGGCAGTCAGAATGTATTGGAAATTTAAAAAAAAAATATTGCCCTTTTATTATACTGAAATCATAGAATCATGGGATAACCATTGCTGCAAAGAGATTTTAGACTGGCAAACAAGAATGTCGATGGTTACCAGCAAGATATATGTAGTACAGAGATGGATTGCATTGCACATTAGTGAGATCAGTACAGGTGAGATATGGTTTCTGAAGCATTCTTAGCCTGCTGGCACCTAAGTCAGAATCATGAATTATATAAGCTTTCACACAGGAGTTGAATCAGAATTCTTAAGTGCTGCCTTTTCTAACTTAATTTTTCATCTCTCATTCATCTCATGCAAACTTTCTTTTTTTTAAAAAGTACCACATGTTTTGGAAATGTGCAGTCATTCAGATGTTTTTCCAGATGAGTGATTGTAGGAGATGATAGGACTGATAGGAATACTTTGCTTAGCTTGGAATGTAGCTTGGAAATGTGAGTTAAAAGCTGAAGTTACTTTTGAGGTTTTTCTCCTAGGACTAGTGCATTTCTTTATTTAAGTATATGTGAGAGATTCCTGTTTGCTTGCAAGAGCACATGCTTTACTTGGTCACAAACTTGCATGTTCTCAAAATGTTGTTAAAATGGAGTTGTTGAGATGCTTGCACCTCTCATAAAAGAGCAGGGGTGAAACCGCCTCTGCATTCTCATAGTAACTAGTGGAGTATTGTACTTGGATGTCACAGCTAGAAAGGCTGACTTGCTCTAAGAATGCTCAGAGCTGTAGGGTGCCGGCAGAGAAGTTTCAGGAGCAAGTCTTGAATTTGTGGAAGTTACCATTGTAATGAGGGCAGTGCTTTTTCAAGAATTTTATCTTTTAAGATTTTTATTGATGATTTTTGACAACATATGTGAGCTAGAAAACTAGGCCGTAGATCCTGAGAAGATTTTTGTGTAACTTTAAGTTTAGATTTCCTGAATATTTGAACTGGCTGTGAGTCTTTACTTGACTTAACAATGAAATTTCCACATGAAAAGAATACTTGCAAATCAAAATTAATTTTACTGTCTCCTGGAGATAAGTGAACCCATCCATAGTTTTTGATGCAGCTTCTGGCTTTAAGTAATGTTTCAAGTAACATTTTATGTTTTAAAACTCAACTTTTTATGTACTATAGAGAATTAATCCATCTTGTGTAGGGAAACACTTTAATGAACTCCAGGCTATCGTTATTTTCCCTTGTAATGACACTGTAACATACTGAAAAACTTAACACTTTCTAGATTATCCCAGCCCTTCTATCATTAGCAGTCCAAACACTATACTTTAAGACCACAGGACAGGAAAACATCTTTAAATACAAAATGTTAGGAAGATCTTGGTCTTGCAGAAAAAGGTAGCTAGTGACTACCTTTCAGGGATGATTCTGGTGTGTGAAAATTTTCATTAGTCCTCTAGACCATCTTCAAGGAAACATTCGAGAAAGCAAAACTGCTAATTCTTTGAGTGACTATTCCTACAATGCCTTATGTTTTATAGGCTTTAGTACGTTGCTTTCTTGTTTCCTATGTAATGTAACACTTGCTTTGTCTTCAGGGTGGCAAGCCCCACAAACATCGGAAAGATCGCCTGCAGGATCTGATCGATATAGGTTACGGCTACGACGAGACGGACCCTTTCATTGATAATTCTGAAGCGGTAAGTAAGCTTCAGCACAGCAGCAAGAAATCATGAGGCAGTGCTTTATCTTTCCAGTACAGAAGAAAGGTAAGGGAAAATACTTTGTACCTGTCTATAACTGATGCGAATGCAAAGGGCATATTATTTTGGGAGACCAATGAATTACTATATTTGTAGTCTTACTCAAGATATTGTGCACCAAAGAATTAAGAAAGCTACTCCTAGATCAAATAGTTTTCCAGCTTTAGAAATTAAAATATTTTTGTGTGCTTCATTTGCTGTTGACTGAAATTACACTGGCTCTGTTTCATTTCTTATACTAGCTCTCTGGATTATTAGTGGGTTACTGGCATTAGATTTCCTACTTCAGATCAGGAAGCTATTCTCCTCTTAAAAACCAGTAAAAATAGGATGGTTATTCTGAACACTGAATATGTCTGAAAAAATTGAGACAAAATAGGTTAAACAGCAGGATATTACTGCTTACTTTGTCTGAATATCTTTTGGAAATGAAAACACATCTTGAAGTAAAAGAAAAAGATATTAGTTTGGTGCAGGCAGTATCAGAGATATCAGAATGTTTATAAGAGGGCATTTGAAGATATCTTGGAGGTGATATATAAAATTATGAAAATTAGAACAAAGCCTGGTAAAAAAAGTGGATTATCTAAAAGCTCAGAAACCTCGTATAATTCTTCCTTATTAAATGTCAGAAAGAAGTATGTGTATAGTTTAGTCAAGTAAAAAAAAAAAAAAAAGCTGTCACATGCCAGCCTTTAATTTCTTCCAGTGCTGAGTGACACTGGACAAAACAGCAGTGATCTGCTTTGAGAAGGAGTGGGCTGGAATTCTGACTAGGAGAGGAAAGATTATGAAAAGGAGTTGCAAGAAAAGAGTAAGAAAAGCACATAAGTGCATTGCTTAGCATACATTATGTCAAGCCTTCATTTAAATTCTAAAACTTTACAGTAAAGAGCTGTGAAGTTTTAAGCATGTAGATGTTGCAATGCACCTCACACAGGTCCTGTGACCTGTGTGAGGTGCACAGAAGGTGTCTGCAGAGCTGATACCCTTTTCAGCAGAAGTTGAGCAGTAAACCACAGTGCATAGCAGGCTGAGCTTATCTGTGTGCATTGGTAGTTTCTGAAGCAGGTCTGAAGTTGTGTGGAGAGAGAGCTTGCTGTAAGGTTGCTTACTGTAACTTATATTAGTTTGTCATTTTTCTTTGTCTAGAACTTGAACCTGCCAATATTAAACTGTTCTATCATTATCTCACAACTCCTGGTTGTGCTGCTGGAACAATATTGGGATCTAAGCCTTCATATGTCTTTTCCAAAGGTCAAATTCTGGTCTCCAGCTTGGTAGGAACAGATGTGCTTCATTTCTGCTGAGAAACCACTTGAGCCTATAGGTTTATCTGGTTTCTCACTGTTGCTTAAGTTCATCATCTTCACTTTTAAAATTTTATGATACCCAACCCAAGTCCCAGCTAGGTTTTCCTGGATTTACTGTGTCCTATCACAGATCTGATAGGAGATTTTGAACACTGGCAGTACTCATAGCACAGGTCTCTGTCAAAGTACGAGTCTGCTGTATTAATACTTAGCATACTGTGCCTCCTTCCAGCATTGGTGGTGCTACCAGCAGCAGATCTGGTAGATTTGCAGGAACATTTACTTCTGTCTCTTGCCAGAGTCCTTGCAAAATGTACAAAAGGCAGTTGTTGGAGGACCAGATGGTTGCATCATGTCCTATCTGTGGAAGCTATTGGAGAGTAAAGGTGTATTCTCCAAAGATTGCTGTCCTCAACAAATCATTACGCCTCATGTCTGCGTTACAAATACGGACTATTGAGAGACCATCTTTGTTTTGCTGTTATCCCCATTTTAATATAGAAAAGAAGAAAAATATTTAGTGGGCCAGCTGCAGTCCATGTTGTTGTAGAGCTTAAGGGTTTTGTATGAGTTGAAGTTCAGCAAAACCTCTAATTCCATCATTCTGCCTTGGATACACGAGAAGTGTTCAGAAACAAAATCTACATGTCTGGCTTGCTCATCTTCTGTATGGCCAACTATGAAATTGCCATGTACCCTGAAATGTGTTAGAGCCAGGCCCTGGACTACTTCTTAGAAGACACACTTTCTTACACATAAAAAGCTGTAATATCCTGGGCACAAGCACTTGAAAAGTGAATATGAGTGCCTCTTGAATTGCTCCAGGATTAGCTTGTCTCTACCCCAGAAAAAAAAATTTTGAAAGCTTTCTCAGAATTTTAGTCCTTTTTCTTGTTGCAATTGTGAAAGAAATACTGAGCTCTTTGGCACCGAAACAGATTTATTCCATAGCTTTAGAGATACTTTCCTTTTAAAAACAGATTTTGAGGTAAATGCATTTGCAGGCAAGCAGGAAATCTATGTGAGCAGCTGTTCTTGGCTTGAGCATTTTGACTGTAGTCAGTGGATTGCGATAATTCCAGTAAAAAAGTAAATCACAACCAGCTTACTATTGTTTCTAACTGCTCTATAGGGGTTAGCCTGGTGGCAAGTCCTAATCTTTGCTTATCTTAATGGACCTATACAAAATGTCTATAACCTGCCAAGAAAGCTGCCCCTCCTCAGTGTTTCCACTGCTTTGATGTTGAAAATAGGTTTTGCTGTAGTGTAAGCTGCCCAGAACTACATTCTTTGTGGAGTGGAATTCCTGTAGAATTTTTCACCCAGTCTATTTTTCCTGCACACACATACATGTCCACCCAGATCAGGCTGATTACTTGCTCTTGTGATGACCTCTGATTATTTGGTTGGTTGAATACTTTCCTGGCAATGTAAGCTTTATATAGGTAGAGACTGCAAGGGAACACAGTGCTTTCTGTTATGCAATACAAAAGAGGGAATTTAAAGTAATACATGGTGTTAATGAAAACATACGCTGTTTTCTCTTACTTGAAGGTAACAAGGCTTGGATAGCCAAACCAAAAACTTCCTCCATTTCAAGTAGATGAATGTAGAAAAAGAACTGTTGACGTACAAATCTATAAGTAGCATTTTTTTGATACTAGGTACCCATACTGGCAGGAATTGAAGCTAAATGTGAATGCCAAGAGCAGTGGGAAGCAGGCAGTTCAGTTCTTCAGACACCCAGGCCCCTGTGTAAATATTTGATCTAGTCTGTTATATTCATAGTTCCATAGTAGCCTTCTAAACACTGATGTAAAAAGTCCTGTGCTGGTCACTAGAGAATACCAGCATATCAATGGTTTCTCATACATGGAAAGTTTCTCCAAAACAGGTACTTCAGCTAAAAGGAAGATCTTACTTTTTCTTTAGCTAAATCTTGCCTCAAGAGCTCAGATCATCTTTAAAGAAAACCTTTTAAAGATTTTGTGTTTGTTTTAGTAATTCTGGACACACTGTTAAAAGCTGTTTCTATCTGGGGTCCCTAGAATACTTTCCATAACTTAAGGGCTTGGTCTCTGCAAAAATCTTGTGTAATGAAATACAGTTTTCACATGTTTGCAGGATAAATTTGTCCTCATTTTGTATTCTTCAGACTTAAAAAGATACGATAGATTTAATACCCTCTTTTCTCCTACCTTGGCTTGCCTCTAAAACCTGAAGCTGATGGGTTATCAGTAAGGTTATCTTGGACAAAACTCTTGAATATCTGAGAAACTTTTTCCCAGCAAAGAGAGTATCTCTTCAGGGAATGGCAGCTCAGTGTGTGAATGGAAATTTTTACCATTTTTGTGAGGTTCTGGGCCAGACGTAGTTCCAGGCCAACTTGGTACTGTTCTCTCATTCTTCCTACTCTAAAGAGTTTGTTTTATGCTATCTATGGAAAAAAGTGTTGTTGTTTTAAAAAGATGACTGTCTCTTAAAAACACCTAACAAAGCAACCAAGTTATCAACCCGCAAATGTTAGAGGCATTTACAGAAGAATACTCCATAGGAACCATTATTAAAAATATTTTCGTGGTGTATTGAGAGAAGTTGAACACTGTGGCATTTTTCATCTGGAAAAGGCTGCCTTTGTAGACCTCAGTCGCAAGCCTTATCCGCACTGAATACATGAGGGTGCATTAAGGCTTCTATTTTTAAGAGGTTGACTTGCCAACTGTTTCATTGGTTCTGGATTGGTGTGTTTATATTAGTACTGTCTTCCTTGTTCATTGTCACTTCGCCCAGGCTTGGAAGTTGTGTGTTTGGGGAATAGTGCTCACTTAGCCGAGCGCACCGTGTCACCTTTAATAACGCGTCGTGCACGCTTCCTGCGTGTCTTCAGGGGACACCTGCCGGCTGGCCCCCATTATATCCTATGCATTCAAGTGAGTACAAGGACAAGTTTCAATTTGTAGATTCTTGGCTTTTTATCTTCCTCACCCCAAAATACATCTAGGCATAAAGTGGAGTATCTAACCAATAGATACAGATGCAAGAACTAAGCAGACACAAGAACCAAAATGGCTAGAGGAACAAAGGTAGTTGAGTTTGCAGAGCACGTCTGATGTTTGTTAAAGCAGTAGTAACGTTTTTGTGCTTCTTCTACAAAAAGGCATACCGTTCTTTAGGAAAGAATAAGAATAAACTGAAAATGCAGCACCTGCATAGGTTCTTGAAAACACCTGAAACTTGTATCTGGCCTGTGTAGTACCACTCTTTAAATTTGTAGGAGAAGGAAATAATAATGGCTGTAGCAACGTCCTGTGTTTTGCTAGATTTAATTTTTTGAAGAGCACAAAATCACTTTTCAAAGTAATCTGAGCTACTAGAGGGATAGATCATGGCCCAGGATCAGCTATTCTTTGAGTAGATTAATTTGTTTAAGCAGTACCTAAAGCAGTGAAACTAAGTGTTTCCCAAAAAATACACAAACAGTATGATTACTAATGTAATACAAAGGGAGGTTTATAACATGCCAGAATAACAGATCTTTGCTAGGAGCATTTGTCTTAAGTGTCATATATGGAAAATCTGCTCTTCATGTTAGATGAGAGGAAAATGGGAGTATAACTATTTTTCTGCAGAATCTTCTAGTAGTTCTGTAACATTAAACCTGGAGAGATTAAGTAATACATTACATAATTATTTAACACTGAACTAGATTTTCATTGTAGGTCAGGCTCTGAAAGAATTGTACAGATAAAAGTGGTCACATGACTGGTCATACATTTTATAACTTTGGCTGAAATGTTTTCAAGGTGATAAGAATGTAACCTCAGTGAAGTGAAGGTCACTTAAGCTAATAGCCTAGCTCTGGTGGCTGCTGGAAAGGTATAAAAGGTGTTGGTTGAGATGGGAACACAACAGGAGAATAGATGTGTATTGGTACTTCTCTCAAGGTGCTCAGGTGGGCTGATGGCTTATGATATCCTGCCTACTAAACTAAGATTCTCCTATGAGGCTACCCTGGGCCAAGTATTTTATCTTTTATAATCTCTTATGTTTTTTTCTTCTGTGCTCTGCTGGCTGTCATTTTTCCCAGGGTTAAAAGAAAAACAAACCAACCTGCCAACTTACCTGTGCATTTTGGAAGAGAAACCTTTATTACAGGAAAGGTCTTTGTGCTTGCTTTTTGATATCTCCTTGGATTAGCAAAGCAATGCATTGTTTCCCCTTAACCTTGTTCAAGATTTCCTTGTAGGTTCTATTACTATCTTTCTATTTGAAAGATAGTTATGTGTTTTTTGGAAAACTTAGCCTTAAAGGATGGCAAAGCCAAAGAGTGCATTTCAGTTCTTTGCATCTTGAATAAGCATAGAGATCAATCAACTTTCTATGTTTGAAGTATCTGAAGTGTGTAGTGAGCTGTGTAGATATTTAGTCCATTTCACTGAAGGAGTTGTATTTGACATAATTTCAGTAGCTTGGCCTTTATTCAGTGGGCTACTGATGATCAGTATCAACTAAACAGTTCCTTCCACCCCAAGCTGGTTAGACCTACCTCAAAAATAAACTAAACAATGTACAAAAATTATCCCTGCTTATGTTTTAGCTAAGCATTATCTGTTACACAACAAATAATAACAAGCTGCATTTGTTAAACCATTTAGACATGTTTGCACTAAATCTCATTTCCAAGACTTAGTACAGAAGTCTTTAAAAACTTTTTCGCTTGTGTACCTTTGGAGGTTATTGTCTGGAAGGGAGGTGAATGAGAAGAAGGATCACAGTAGAATATTTGAGGATTGTGGTCAAAATACCTGGACTCAGGAGTAGACAATATTAATATAAGATACTGCTGTGGGTCTGGATTTCAGAAAGAAATCGGTATAGTCCATAAAAATTCACTGTTCTTATTCTTAGATGAAGTTGAAACCAGTTAACTTACTTTTTAAAAAAATAAATTCTTTCATACCAAAACATTAATTAGATTAATGGCACTAAAAGTGTAGTATTGTAGCTCAAGGACAATAGCTTAAAATAACTTAGATATGAACCTGCTTTTTAGATGGTCAGACAGTCTGTCAGTCTTATTTTGTTACCTGCAGGATGGTTCCATAATCAGTCGTAGGACAAACCTGTGTTCACAGGAGTCAGTCAAGCCCTGTCTCTTTGTAGGTCTGAGATTTTTTGATTTGCCCTTGAAATGTGTAAGGAAGAGCAGAACACTGTAAAAGGCTTTAAACTTAGTTTTGTTCATAAGATAAATTGTGTGATTTCATACCCAGAAAAAACTAGTTTAAAGCAAAGGTCTTGAAAACAATTCGTAAGAAGGTTTAGAATTCATAAGAAGGTTTAGAGCCATGTTTCCTTTAACGGAGAGTTCTGGAAGCACTTCAAAATGAAGCCTAATCTCTGTTACTAATACCTTATACAAACATACTCATTTTCTGTTTAGTTAGGGCACTAGAAAATACTAAGTTTAGTTCAAAGGGGGGTGTACTAGCTACACTGTGCTCTGCAGGCCCCTATGTCTAAAATACAACATTGAGTTAAAAGTTATACCTTGTTCAGGATAAAAACAGATTTTGGTAAAGAAAAGTAGTCTTACTCAAGGGTTAAGAGGAACTGAATATCAGAAAGGTCTTTGAAGGTCTGACTAACTTCACAGTCCTTAACAGAAGCTGTTGAAACCTCAGCTGCTTAGTTATACATCCACATCTTGCTGATCTTACTTGCCTGTTGACTGTTATGGAATACATTCATTCTGTATATTAAATTAATTCTGCCTTTCTTGTTGCCTTGATCCAGTGGATCTGTGCCACACAGCATGTTGATAATTCAGATAATTTGCTGTGATTCATGTGATTCATGATTCCTCATTTGTGGACTGTCTTTAATCCTTACTTGTGTGTTACCCAGGCCTTCCTGTACTGCTCTGCATCTCAGTCTTTACTGTGTTGGCTTTTGCTTCCTATGATAATGGTCCCAGCTTTGACTGTGTGATTTTTTTCCTTCTAACCTGGCAACTACTGTGTTCTTCAGTTTTGATCCTTTATAGCCCCACCCTTGCCAATTCAGTTCACACCCTGTCAGCTCAAATGGGAAATGTCTCCTTTGTCTCTTAAGCACTGTGGATAATAACTTCTTTTCTCTACTTTTATTTTCCTTGCACCTAATGAAGCTGGTTCTGAGAGCTGTGGAAAAAAAGCATGAGTTTTCTCTGAAATTCTAACACAACCTCCACTCTCAATTTTACTTTGCATGGTCCTCCTGGTCTTTTAAGATGAATGACAAGTCCACTATTAAGCCACTTCACTTTCATTTTGTTCAGTTAATAGATTCTCTCACTGTCTTGGGCTGGCTTTTCATATCATCTTAGGGTACTATATAAATGCTGTCACCACTTTTCCCATTTTGTCTTTCTGTACTGCTTGTGAAGTTCTCTGTTCCAGGAAGATAAAAGGTGATGAGTCAGGGGCGTTTCTAACTACTTATTCAGATTAAATCCCTGGGTAGGCCTCCAGTTCAGGCTCTTTTTCCAGCTTCCTTGTTGAAGTACATGTTTACTGTTTTACTTTCCTGGATAACTCTTCTTCCTGTCTAAAAGTCTTTGGTAGCCTAGACTTTTTGGTTCTTAAACCATTTTATCTTCAGTATATTTTACATGGCATGGAGGTTGGTGGTTGCATGTAATAATACAGTTGATATTGTCATCCTCTATACTGATTATTGACCACTTCTTCTATGTCTTTGGATTTCAGTATTTTTGAGATTCAGCTTTATAATGCTAACATGGAAATTTCTTCATAAATACTAAGTACTTTTCAAAATAAACTATTGATAGAGTTTGAAACATCTTGTGGTTTTAAAATTGTCTGAACAAAATGAAATGTTTGCCTTCAAATGAAAAAAGTCCTGGCATTGTGATATTTGTTTAAGAGGCAACATTGTATTAAACATCTAAAATTGGAAATAAGGTTACAGACACTGAAATTAAGTTTATGTCTGCAATAGCATTTTTATCAAAAGAAAATTTCAGGGAACTTTTTAAAAGAAGTAGGGTTTTGAGCAGGGCACTTTGGTGAGTTGCCTTGAGAAAACAGTAGGTTTTAATGCTGTAATGCTGCCTTTTTGTTAAAAAAATGGCATTTATTTGAAAGGATGCTCTGTGATATTAATGTTCTGTGCCTCAGCGAGTTAATTATATTATTATTATATATAATTATTATAATATATATTATTATATATGTTATTATATTATATATTATTATAGAATTATTTTATATTATTATTATTATAGAATTGCTATCCTGTTTCTATTCTAGCAAGCTGTGCTGTGAATTGATATATATATATATATATATATTTTTATGTATAGGGACTGGTGAATTAAATACATGTTTAGTTTATTAAGAAATGCTGATAAATTCATCTTTCTTTTCCTACCCAGTATGATGAATTGGTTCCTGCATCCCTGACAACCAAATATGGAGGGTTTTATATCAACACTGGTACACTACAGTTTCGCCAGGCATCTGAATCGGAGGATGAAGACTTTGCAGAAGACAAAAAGCATAGGCCACCTAAAGTGAGTGATTTTAATTAAGGCTTTTATACAGAAATAGAAGCTAGGTGGACATTTGAAATATCTGATATGCTTAGAATGGCTCAGATGAAGAGTCCAAAAGCAGAATGATGCATGGTACTGTTTTATTGCATTTTCTGTTTTGTGGCTCATGTACTAGCATTCAGTAACTAACTGAGAATGTCTGCAGGCTGTCCAGTCTTGTAAGACTAAGCATCTGTTTAGCCAGCCTGACAAATTGTATCCCCCCATCTTGAACTGACAGATGATTTTGTAATTCTGTAAGAATTTTATTATACAAGATGAGACCTTAAATTCATTGCTACTGCTCTTAATGATTTTGCACAAAGTTAGCATGATATGAAATTGTCCTAGTATTGAGAATTTTAAACCAAATTTAACCATATTTAACCATTAAACCATATTTTAAACCAAAATACCTGTTAAAACAAACTCAGTTGATAAGAATAACTATATTAAAATTATATACACAATCTTTCCAAACAGCATGCTGTTCTATAAACTTTGACAAGTTACAGTCAACGCAAACATAATTGCAATATGATTCACAAGTTGCATGCCATTTCTGAGAACTTAGTTCTTCCTGGTGTCCTTTCCTGCTCTATAACTCTTAATTTTAAGGTTCTTGTCCTGACTCTCACTGGGATGCCGATAATGTTCTTTCTAGCAACCTGTATGATGCTATGGCTTTGATTTGTGACTAAAATTATGTTGATAACTACACCATAATTCTACCTGTTGCTGTCTAATGCTTGCACAATCTGAAGGCTTTCTGTTTCCCTGCCCCCTCAGATAATCTAAGGGTCAGTAGGGGAGGGGAGGCAGGTGTCCTGTATTGACCAGCAAAGATGTTTCATAGTGGGCAGCTTCATAGTCAGCAGTGAAACTTTGGTAGCACAAGAAGGTGCAGGAATTCCAAGGTAGCCATTGGCCATACTGGCTGGGCAGCAGTGTGCATGTACCTTAGAGTATTTCTCTTACTGAAAACTCTAAATTTCCTCACTGTTTAAAAATGATTCATGATTAACACTTGTCAGTAACTTCACTTGCTGCTAGGAGTCCCATCATACCATTTGCCTTTACACACATTGAGGTGTTTTTCCTGGCTCTGAATTGGAAAGTGTAAAGAAAACTGAATGTTTCTTGCTGTAGAAGTATTTTAGGGTGGAAGAATCACTGTCCTTTATTTGATCTCTTTTCTAGATAGCAAAGTTGAAAGAAAGTGAAGATCGTGGAATGAAGAAACGCAAGCGAAAAGATGAAGGGACAGAAAAGGAGAAGAAGCCTCGGAAAATGAAAGTTCCTAAGCAGTTGGGGTAGGTTTCTTTTTCTTGGTAAGAACCCTTGAATTATATTTGAAGTTTGGCTTTGAGATTGTATGCAATAGCAAGATCTTTTAAATATTGTACTTTTATACTGTAATTAATAGCTTCTAGATTTTGTTTCAGAATTTGTATGGGGTTTTTATATGACTCAGTCCTACAGGCTAAATTTTTGCCCCCTGAAACTTTGAACAAGGAATAATAAGGAAAGACAAATCACAGAAAATAAATTTTGAATATTATGAATAGCATAAAACATCATTGTCCTACCCAACATCTAAGATAGCACTAGGATTTACATCTTCTAATGAAAAATAATTTTCTTCCTGTCTCTGTTTTTCATCTGTAAAGCTGTAAATACAGTTTAATTATTCTTCTGCATATTTCTTACTGACTTTGTGCTGAATTCTGAGGCTAGCATAGAAAGATTATGATGGTGGACTAGATTAGGTGGCTACTAGAAAACTATTATTCAGTGGATGGAGGCTGTCTTACTGTGAATATTAACATTGAATATTGAAAATTTATTGACTTCATTTTTCATCAAAGTGACAAATTGGTGGAAAATTCTCAGTTTAAATAAAATATAGATTTTGAGCCTGCATTTAAAAATTCTTAACAATGAAAAGAATTTTAACGGATATGCTGTGCAGGCAGCCTGCCACAATTAAGCAGTCTTGGGAGGCAAATTTAAGTATTTTAGTTTTGTAAATCTGCCATGAGTTTTAACGCTTGCCAACTTCTCCATAATTAAATTGAGAAGTCAAAATGAAATAACTCTTGCCTTAATGGGTATAAAATGTAACAAATCAGTTGGAGAACGTGTAGCCACATGACTGCCTAAGGTTTATGGTAATCGATAAAATGGTCAGAAGATGGAAGCAGGAAGTACTTGCTTCTTCCCCCTGATAAATTTTAATTGTACTAAACTTTGAGTTGTGTTGTTAAAGGTTACTAAAGCCTCAAAAGTCACATGCTAATGAAAGCTTTCTTTCCTCTACAGAGTAATGGCCTTAAATTCACACAAGTCTGAGAAGAAGAAAAAGAAATTGTATAAAGATTCGCTTTCTCTAGCTGCCATGATCCGTAAATTTCAAAAAGAGAAGGAAGCCATGAGGAAGAAGGAACCTAGTCCAAAACCTCCAGTGACTGTTGCAACCTCTACCCCTAGTAAAATTCCTTCCTCCTCTCTCAGTGCAGGAAATGATATCTCTGACTTGAATCTTAGGATCAATGATCCTGTCCTCTCCATTTTTGGTAGCACAAATGAACCTGAGCTCCTGCAAGAAACTGAAAGTGCCCTGGAGATGTTGGGAGACATTGACTTTGACAAGTTGCTTGATGGCACTTCTGATGGCAGCCCGGTGTCTGAGCTGTCAGGAGAGAATGGAAATGTCACTCAGGCAACCTACACCTCTCAGGTCATGACACCCAAGCAGGTACCTGCCCTCCCAGAAGGTCTGCCTATGCTACTTGAAAAGCGCATTGGAGACCTTCGAACAGTAAGTATGAATTCACTGGTAGTGGATTGCATTCAAGAACCTGAGAGAACAAGGAAGAACAATTAGGACCTTGAGTGTCATCCTTGAATTGCTGGCTGAAACGTTAGAAATGAAGAATTGATGTTAATGGCAATCTTAAAGGCTGTGTTTATACTCAGATGAAAACGGGCAGAGATGATGCAGGTCAATTTTTTTAGCAGTGTTTGTTTCACAGTGGAAACAGGGTTTTCTAAATTTTCTATGTACAATTCTAACACTTCATAACTTGTAATGTTCATTTATTTATGGGTTTTTCTCCATAATGGAAATACCAGTGTTATTTTAACTTGAATTATTAAATGGAATGGGTGTTTTCTTACTTTGGAGGAGGTTACCTGAAATATGACTGCAGCTTAAAAATCCATGTATTGGTTTTTTGGCTTTAACTTGCCAGTTAAAAAAAAAAAAAAAGAAAAAAACAAGTGAAACCACCACCCAGCTACAAAAAAACAAACCAACCAACCACAAAACTGAACTTGTTCTTCTGGAAGGTTAGCATGGAATCTCAGCTCCTCAAAAATGGGATGAAAGATGTTAAACAAGTTATGAATATTCCAATAAGTTATTGAAAGGGATCAGAGCTATTAAGGTATTACATACTCCTTGTTTCTGTTATGGATGTTGAGAATAATAAGTTGAGAATAAATTTGTTGCTTGTTGAGATTATGATATTAAAGCTTTTCCTTACTTAGAATACAGTGCAGCTTTTCCTTATTTAGTATAAAGTGCAGCTTTTCTTTACTCATAGTTAACTGCTTTTTCAAAACTTACTTCCTTTTTTGGACAAAAAGAAAATAATTTACACAATTGCAGAGCTTGCTTTGCTTTTACCTGTATAGAAGTGTCTTCTAGTTTTCTTATTTATTTTTAAACATACCCAGCTAAATACAGCCAAGGAATTAATATTTACTGAAGTAAAGGAGCTTCTGTCTGCCTTTCAGTATACAGGTTAATTTTGCCATGAATCAACAATAAGCTGCTAGCAAAAGTGCAGAAATGCATTAGGCCAAAATTCAGGAAGCGTTAGTGACCTACCCCAAGTTTTTTGATGTTGCTTCTCTGTATAACAATCCCAAACCAGTTGGGAGGCATCTTTAATTCAGTGGCTCTTGGAAAACATAACTCCTCATAGAAAGTGGTTTGGGTTGGAAGGGCCCTTTAAGATCATCCTCTCCAATCCCCCTGCTGTGGGCAGGGATATCTTCCTCTAGACCAGTTGGGAACTCTTCCATTTTTGACAGTGTCTTCTGAAAGCTTCCTGGTTAAGCAGAGGAAGTTTATGCTTGGGGAACAACTAGACTGTATGTTGACTTAAAGATTGCAATTTCCATATCTCCTGTAAATTGCAATCAGACACCTTCTAAAAAGCACTAAAAATGAAAGAATCTTTTCAAATATTTACCAGATGCTCACAGCTTTAGATCTCTTTAGCACAAAGAAGAGTTTTTAAAGCTGTAGGAAGAAGCCTATGCTCCATGGATGGAGTAGAATATCTCAAGATTATAAAAATAGTAAGATTAGAAAGCCACTGACTAAAGGCAATAACTTCCTGACTTCCTTTGATAGATTGATGTGTTCTAGTTCCCCAAGTGGGGTATTCTGTACTACCATGAGAGAAGGCAATATTGTATACAAGAAGGAAAGTAAATAAAAGGGGTTTTACTCTATACTAAAGGTCACTGTCAAGATAATCACTCTGGAAATAAAACCCAACCATAGTTAGTGATGAAGTTTTTTGAATCTGCCAGAGTTGCTCGGTTTAAAAGCCCGCAATGCTGTCCAGCATAATATTATAATGTTGGAATTGCCTTTCAAGGTCTACCTGGGACCAAAATGTTAAAGCTTTTTCTTTCTGCTTTATATAAATTAGATGATGACTCTAATCTTTGTGTCAATTAGACATAAAGGTACCGGATTTAAGACTTTGACTTGTCTTTTTGGCACCCTATCACTTGCAAGCATCTATAACTGTTCTAAATTTTTTAGTAGGACAAATGCTTCAGTGTTCTTAAACACATAGTACCATCCCCTCAACAGCTGTATTTATGGTAGAAAACAATGAGTGGAATGCAGTCTTTGCAGGAACTTCAAACTCCAGTATCAGTGTTCATGACTGAAGCAATAAAGCATTCAGACAATGGGCTACCTTACGGCTTTGACAGTGTCACACTCTTTTCCTGTGCAGTTCACACAGGAAGAGAGGTAGAGTTCACAATCTATAGAAAACTATTTTTTTTTTCAAATTTAAATGGGTCAGTTACAAAGAGCCAGAACAGTAAGTATTTAATAGTAATAAATGAATTACATTAATTCCTTGGATTATTTGTCGTTTTTAGCTATATTATTGCAAGTCACCATTCTATGGGTTTTTTTAAGGGCTCTTTTTTTCTCGACTTCTGAATTTCTGCAGAGTAGATGTACACTAGAAAAAGGTTCTTAATGATTTTTGTAGAATGGTACAGGGAATTGGCTTTGTCCTATAAGCTGTCATTCCTTGTGGGGAAAAAAAAGGGATCTAGGTGATAAGAACAAAGATAAAGGGATTCTGCATGGGAATTGCTGGGAGATCAGTAAAAACTTCTGATAAAAAGAACAAAAATACCAGACAAAAATACTAAAGATACAGTCTAAAGATGGCAAGAATGCTGGACAGCAGCAGAAAGGAGGAATGAGGTATTCCTTTAGCATATATAATCCCATTGTAGAAATTGCAGTGAAGGTTTGAGAGAGCTCTAAGAAAGCTGGAAAGATGTGACTGGATGAAGCACATAGCAGGTAGAAAAAGATGGAGTAGAAATGTTAGTTAATGCTCTTGCCTTCTTGACCTGTCAAACAATACTTCTCTTTTTAAAACAGAGATAGTAGAATGTTGGTGGTGGTGATGGTGATAAAGCATCTACCGTTTTCTTAATGGTTATTCAAAAGATGAATGTGTTAACATCAGTGATCCAGGCAGACCCTAAACAGAATGATTGTCTGCCCTAGTGCAAGGTGTGTATATTTGAGTATAACAATAACAATCCTCAGGTTTTTTTCTAAGCAGCTGAGAATAGCTTGGTTTTCTTTATTCTTTTCCAAGTAATGTTTTCTGGGAAATAAGAATATGATATGGCTGCAAAAGTAAAGATACAAAGACGGTTGGTTCAAAATACACTATGAACTTGAATGGGTTTTTTTTAAATTGTATTTCCAGGCTGCCAAGATGTTTGATGAAGAAGGCAGGAAGAAGTTTTTCACACAAGACATGAATAATATTCTTCTGGAGTAAGTGCTTATCTGTAGAACCTTCCCTTTTTGGAAATGGGTTGAAAGGAAAAATACAGAAGAGGAAGTATTATTGAGGTTGTTCCAACAAATCCCTTAAAAGTCAATGAAGGTAGATCAGTCTAAGCTCTAGTTATTAGCTAAAGAGATTTATATATGCATACAATTCCTGTCATGCCTGTCTTTATCCAGTGCAAAATGTTTTGTAGTACCCTGGTCCTTGACTTCATGTGTAAAATTCAACAGAATTGCCTTTATTTACTCCTGTCTCCCACTTTTGTTAATCAAAAGATCTTCAGCTTTCATGAGGGCAAACACCAGATTTTTTCTTTGTAATCTTCAGTTAAGGGTTTAATATAGAAAGTTCTATGTTCATATTCTAAGAAATAAAAGTAATCTCTAATTAACAGTCAAATTTTGATTCACAGTGGTGGGTGTAAACTAAATTTGAATGAGTGTTCAAGATTGCTGGACAAGTACATACATGAATGGTTTCTTGCCATTGATTAGGACTTCTTCCTTTTATAAAAAAGCTTATCTGAAAATATCCCAAGCTGCTATTTTTGGTATGCATAGCTAGAATATACTACATTTCTAAAGCTTCCTTAGTAGGTTTTTGTTCAGATGTCATCTTTACCTTGGAGTGTGTCTCTGAGTGTCTCCTGTTTGTTTGTCAGTATTGAGCTGCAGTTACAGGAGGTGAATCCTGCCATCCGCAATGGAGTGTACTCGCACCTGGAGGCTTTCGTGCCGTGCAATAAGGACACGCTGATAAAGCGCCTGAAGAAGTTACACCTCAATGTCCAGGTAATGAGAGAGGGAGGAGGGAGAGGAGCTCCAGCAGGAATCTATTATGTGACATCAAGGAGGACTGACTGCAGCAGAGTAGAGCAGTAGCCACACAGCCTCAAATCAAGAATAAATATTTTGGATCAGTTGCTAGATAAGTTTAAAAGCTTCTTTCTATATAAATGATATTGTCACTATGTTAGGAAGAAATATTTTAAGTATTTCAGAGTCTTTATTTGAGAATTATGTGCTTTCATCTTGAAAGCTGGATACAGGCTATTAAGGAGTGTTTCTGCTGTCATCACTAAATATTACTGTAGTCACAGGGTACATATCAAAGCAGCAGAATTAGAAAGCCACAGTAATAATGGCTATGACAGGCTAAAAATACATACTTTTGTTTTCACTTTGTGTCAAGAAAAAAGGAAGGCTACATGGATAATAGATGACCCAGCCTATATTACTTGTTCAAATTTCCTTTTGTGGCTAGGTCTTACAAATACTTCATATGCCATTTTCAGTTACTTTTCTTTTGAAGATTGTTTTCCTGTTGAATAAAAAAGCTGTCTGTGATCTGAAGTACCCTGACCAGATTCTTTAGATAATATCCAGGACTAAATCTTGCAGAGAATCTGAAGATGAATGCAGAGATCTTGGTGCTTACTAATAAGGCAAACAGATTCAAATGCTATTTCTAAGCAGATAAACATAAAATAATATTCTAGATCTTTTCAATAAGCAATTAAAATTTATAATGTCAAGTCAGAAGATGTAGAAAGTGAATTTAAAACATGTAGCGAAGTGTATAGTACATTAAGTTAATGTTTGAAATTCTCAATATTTTTATTAATATTCTAAATACATAGTCCCTACCTTTCAGGTACATAAATTGCATGTAATAACAGTCCACTACTTGGATAATATAATACATACTCATATTTTATTCATTACCTAGGATGTTTTTATACCACAGTTTTTGGAGACCTGATTAATAGGCTATTTATTTGCAAATGGTTGAGATATTGATCGGTCAGTTTATTTCACTTTTTCCCCCTTAAGTTTTTTTTCCCTTCCCTATTTTAATTTAAAAGCATTATTTAAAGAGATCATGCCATAATGTTTTGGGATGTTCATGACGCATTTATTTGTGACTATCTTTTGTTGTTTCTGATCTCAAGACTTACATGCATTTTTATAATGTTGTTGCACCTAACAGGATTCAAGTGCCATGTAGAAATATGTCTGTTGCAGTCCATAAATAGGACTGGAAATGTTACCTTGGGAGTGATCCAGAAATCTTCATGAGACTCTCTGAAATGCTCTTTATTTTACATCTAATAGGATTATTTTGGTACTCCTCTTTTCACAGGATGACCGCTTGAGAGAGCCATTGCAGAAGCTGAAATTGGCTGTCAGTAACGTCATGCCTGAACAGTTATGCAAGTATCAAGAGGACTGTCAGGCCCGCAATCAAGCCAAGAATGCCAAGTAGGTTATTCTGGAGGCTGTGCAAGCCTATTTAGAACCCAGCTGGAAGTTTGTATCCATGTTGTTTACTTCCTTAGCTCAGAAAATCACTCAGCTCCAGTTTAAGGGTATCTTTTTTTAATTGTACAAAATACTTAATTTTGTGTAAGTGTTATTGTCTGATATCAGAGAGAAATTCCATTAACTGAGTAAGATAGGTCTTGATAGAAAAAATAATCTGAAGGATTACTCATTGATTCCTAAAAAGGTGGATTAATGAGGATGGTGTGTTGAGATTATTGATATACTTTGTTCATTGTAATTGTTTTGATCATAGTTAAACAATTTTAGACTTGGAGAGGTATTAATAGTTTGATAAGTATCCTGACACTTCCCAGTAGAGGCATTGCTTGAAGCTCATAGGGGCATCAGTGAAAGCATCTGTACAGTGTGTTCTTTTCACTTGTCTGAGAACAATAAAGCAGTGGGGAGAGGGAGGTAAAACTCTTTATCCTATAAGGAAGCATAGCAAAAATCTTAAACAGGTCCTCTGTGGGTTACTTTTTTCCCCTAACACCTAGAACAACACTCCTTTTTCAATGAAATATTTTGTCTGTGTTGTATAGCTCTAAAGAAAATAATTGTTCCAACTGTAGGTTGCAAGCAGAAGATGAACGAGAGAAAAATGGATCAGAGGAAGACGATGATGAGAAACCTGGAAAGAGGGTTGTTGGACCCAGAAAGAAGTTTCACTGGGATGACACAGTGAGGTAAGACAAAACTACGTTTTCTACCAAGAATTTTCACTGACTTTATAAAGGGATCTCCAAGAGGATGTTATTACATTATAGAGTTGAATAAATAATTTTTCCCAGAATTACACCTTGGAGAAGTCTTGAAGACTGTTGGTGTTAAACAGGCAAACTGGAGTTCTGTAATGGTGAAACATCTTCATCTTTAACTCGAAAGGAAAAATCATCCTGTGTCCAACCCTTTCAAGTTTCACTGCTTGTTTTTCTGCTTTATCCAAATACATGAGTTTTCTGGCTCCAGGACTTTGAGCCTCTTTAGGTAAAGAATAGGTGTAAGCAGTGTTATAACTGCTTCCCACCTTTCTAGGAATATGTTACAAAACACCAATGAGCACTAGAGATTTCTGCCATAGGAGAACAGACCATCAAAATCGGTGATAAAGATTTGGCAAGCCTCCCAATCCAACAACAACTAGAATAATGCATTAATCTTAACCCCTTCTGTTCCCTCTGAACACAAGTTCTTTATCTCTCAAGAGTAGAACAGATTCTTATCTGAAATGATCAGATGGTAGAGTTTGATTTCCTAGAAGAGATTTTTCTGAAAACTCAGATGAGTAGTATTTAAATAATCTAGACTTTTAAGCAAGCACATCTTTCTAAATTAGTAATTTCCCATGCAAGATCTAAGATAATTTTAGTACAAGAGTGTGTGTATATATATGTATGTATGTATTACTAGAAGGGACTGGTGGACTTCTCTCAACGAATCTATTAAGTATGTGAAGACAACAGGGAAGAAAGCTTCATTAAATACGTACAAGCAATATAGCTTGGACTGACCTGGAGGGGAGAGATACTTAAATCTGTTGCTTTTTTCATTCAAGAGGCTCTGAAAGGATGATGCTACTTAACTGTGTGTGCTTTTATATTTTTAAGAACAAAAGACAAAATCCCTGTCAGAAAGAATCCTCTGTAGAAGTATTCGATGTAGAATGGATTTCACTTCCTTTCAGACAAATCAGAGATCACTGTGAGGAAAGTGAGAGAAGATGTTCTAAATATGAGAAAACCACAAAGAAAATGTAAGACAAATTATAAAATGATATTAGGATGAAAATAAGAGCAATAGAGTCTGTTGGAAATGAAGAAGTGACAATGGTAGAGCATACCAGTTTGTAGTAGCAACACTTTGTGCAGCATAAACTTCCAAAAAACACAGTTGGAACTGAGCACTTCCTACAACTATCAGTAGACAGCTTCAATTTCTTAACCTTTTTCTGCTGAGCTTTTGAAAGGACTGTGTCTTTCAATATATTTATTTTGTTTCTTTTTGCAGGTCTCTTTTGTGTAATCTTGTCAAGATCAAGCTGGGATGTTATGAGCTAGAGCCAAATAGAAGTCAGTCTGCTGAAGATTACCTCAAAACCTTTATGGAAACAGAAGTGAAACCACTTTGGCCTAAAGGCTGGATGCAGGCAAGGTAAGATAACTGCTTTAGGTATCTACTCATTTTGGTGTTAATGATTTCTTTGGTTCCTATTTATTGTCTTACACTTGACTCAACCATGTACTATTGGTATTGGTTGGAACTTAGGAATATGTTTGTGAAGCTGGAATAGTTTAGAAGAACAAATATTTTTCTAAAATGAATTTTCTGTCTTGTTTTTAAGCCTGAGAATGAAAAAACCCACTGTTTTCCTTGGACAGCTATTTGCTTTTTTCATCTCCTAGAGACTGAATTTACTGCTGCTTCTAACACAGCATGAAGCATGATGCTTCATTTGAGGAGAAGTATGAGGTGGGAGGGTAACAGCTTGGAAAGTTCTTTATGTGATATAGGAAGTGATAATGATCTAGAAATCAGTTTTGCCTGTATGTTGGAACACTGCATTATCAGACTGCTCACACAGGCTTTAAAATTACAAGCTAGAATTTCAATAGCAGTGTTCACAATAGACTTAAGGTTTTTGCTCTCTTTTACTTGCTTGCAATTGGGATGCCCTGTTTTACAGTAGTTAAAAATACACCAGTTTCTATACTTGCTTCTTACAGATGTAAGAAACAACCACACAAAAGAGGGAGAAATAAAATGGGAGCAATAGTAAACTGTTTTGAAGTGCAGGTTTGGCAGAGCTTTCCAATGGTTTGGAGTGAAAGAGGAGCAAGGACAGTTTGGCCTGAGTTCTTTCTCTCTGTAGCAATCACTGCAAAAAATAATTTCATCAAACTTCAACCTGATTGTAAAAACTAAATTATACAACTACTCAACTTGCTCATGAATACCTTGATTTTAGTTTAGTCAAATCTGTATCAAGCTGTAAAAATAACTGTACTGAGATATTTCTGAGATCAGTCAGTGTAGAAATAGCTGGTTAAATAGTAACAAAAAGAGCAAATGAAGTTTTACACTTCCTGGCATACAGCTGACTTCTTTTTGCTCAGTTTTTTAGTTTTTGTGTAAGTATGCTAATGACTGAGATGTTATCTGTTATGAAGATTTTATTGAATTAGATGAGACAGAGAATCCCAGTTTAATTTAAGAATGGAAGATAGGACAGAAAGATCACTGATGATAGTGGAGAAATAGTCAAAAAATAGTGTGAGGTGATTCAAAAATACATAGAAATGAAGCATGTTAAAATTCTGTATTGGAAAGCCATAAAACAAACAGTTCTCTCCTTTCCATTTGATAAGTCTGCTGAAAATTTCCCTGAGCTTTTAAATTACCCATACAATTGGCTTCAACAATAAAAGACAAAAACTAAACAAAAATCAAAGTGCCCCCTAAAACCACCAACAGACCAAACAAACCCCAATAGGTGACAGATCATAACTTCCCATTAACCAGCAAGACTTAATTTACTAATTGAGTGGTTTTAGTACCATAATGATTTACAAATTGTCTTGTATCTACTGGGTGGCACTTTCCTGCCTTCTGTTAAAGAAGTGATGTATTGTAATTTGTAGGCAAACAGGTTTGCATAGAAAGAGGAAAAGAAAGTATTTCCTGGAGTCTGGCAGTGGTAATTCCTAATACAGCACATAATTTGTATTCTGAATGCTCATGTTGTTGGGATTTTATGTTAGGGATTATGCTGAAGGCTTATCATTTTTTCGTTTTTCTATGTGGCCTCAAGTGAGAAGGAACTATATAAACTTGAAAAAAAATAGGTATTTAATGCTAAAACTGATCTACTGAGCATGTATTTTTAAGGAATTCTTACTAATCAGAATAGTCTATGGTACCAGAACTTTGTGGGTTCAGCTTAGAAGAAAAATTTCTTGCACTTTCAAAGTTAATTGTATTTAATGTTTCTTATAACTTCATAAGGAAGGAAGAGGTAAGGTATTGATCATAACTTGAAATTACAGAATCAAAGGATTGTTAAGGGTGGAAGGGACCTCATATACTGCTCTGTCCTTTCTTTGTACCATGTCTGATTTCTGTCCTTTTATAGTACTTAAAATTTTGTCTTTAACCTTGACGGATGATGCTACAAATTACTGGGGCCTGTGATTAATTTTGAATTTTCATTTCCAAATTAAAAAGATTAAGGAATGGATAAAGCACCAAGAAGGAAGTGGGAAGGGAAATACTCTGGAGAAGCTGTATAGGTTGGGAGGTGGCACATTAAACATGTAATGAGGAACGTTGGTTTTTCTTCATAGGCGTTCAGTAGTCTCTGTTGGAACAATGCAGTACAGATTTGGAGGTTAGTGTGGTGAAGAAAATGTGTAAATGGAGCTGGAAATAGAATCTGAGAAGTAAGGCACTGAACTGTAGTGAGAGGATCAGTGTTTTCTTACGAGATGACATGAGATTTTTGGACACTTGGATTTTTTTGTAATTATGTAGCTCTGCAGGCTGTATTATCAGTGGTGAAAAGCTCTTGTTCAGACAGCTGTTCATGATGTGGTCAGTGTCAATGTGATGGCAGTGCTGTAAGAAAATGTTGTCTGTCCTAGTTTGCCTATCTGGAAACAAGGAAGGGGACCAAGTTTTCATTTTCTATTCATAGCCGCATTTGAATAGTAAGCTATAGGATAGATACAGCAATCATTTTCACTTTCCACTTGGCAACTAAGGAGCTGAAAACATTGAATAAAAGCATGGCAAGTATTGATATTTGTCACACTGGCTCCTGCCATTCCTTGGCTCTGTAGTAACATGTATGTCTAAGTCTAGTGTAACTGAATTTAGAGAAGTGATACAAAATAACCTAAGGTTTTTCTTTTATTAAACTTTCAAAACCTTTTAAGTAGTAAAAGTACTGAAGAAAGCTAGAAGCAAGCTTGGCTACTGTGTTTGGCCTTTTATCTTCTGTGCTTTAAAAAAACCCTACAAGAGATTAATGACCACAAACCCAAGCCTATGGATCAGTGTGTTGGACATGTAGTGTGAAGAGTTTATTATCATTTTTTATATCTTCTGTTCATGGATGCCAAGACCTATACCATGACAGCAAGGCAAAGTAATCATTAGTTCCCTTGGGGACAGATAATCAAAGGCTGGTTCTGAAAACCAAAGGATATTTGGGTATTTAGTGGTCATATGCTGTTTGTTGCTGTAGAATAATTTCATGTGTATTTTCTCACCACTCTTTTAGGATGCTTTTTAAAGAAAGCCGAAGTGTTCACAATCACCTCACTTCTGCTCCGTGAGTATAACAGGGACAACATGCTTTACAAGATCTTTAGGTTGTGCAGAGCATCTTTTCTCATCTTCCTGCTACCTGTTTTAGAGGGAAGGAAAGGGAGGTACTTTGGCATTTGTTTGAAGATACTTAAAATCTTCTTTAATGCTTTAATTTAGGCGTATAACTGTAACGTTCTTGTGGCATTAAATTTTAACTCACTTGTGAAGTGGCTAGAAAACTCCAGGGGTATTAATTCTTGAATTAATATCTTTTACTCAAAGCATTACACACTGCCTAATTTTTGACATTCAGCCTGTTATACTGAACTCCGACTGCAGTACTTCCTGCTTTATTTTCCTCAAAAATATCTCTAATCACAGAAGTCTGTGTATCTTAGTGCGATTTTATCATCTTTATTTTCAGACAACACTGTGTACCTCTCAGGAGCTGTCTGTATTCAGTCAGAATTCAAATAAATTGTTATGACTTTAAATAAAACTCCAGTTGCAACTTTTTTGATAAATGTGATTAGCATAGGATATTTTTCTACATAACATCAAAACTGAGTCATGGTCCACCTACAGTAAAGTCTTTTTTTAACTAGGTGTATTTCTAGTTGCTTAGGAAAGGATCAAAAATTGCCTACAAGATGTAAATCTGTTGATTGCCCTTGAAGAAATAAAGTGTGAAATGCTGAACCTCTAAGTTGAAGCCGATAACTAATAATCCTTAATGCTATCCTTACTTGCATAGCCGCAGTTCGTGTACATTGCAGAAGAAAATCTGACAGTTTGCTAAGTTACTTCTTGCAACACACAAATTAGATACAACTGTTTTAATAGTTGATAAGCAACAAATCACTTTTCTGGGGGAAAGAAAGTGTTTTTATCTGGTTTGAAATAAATGAGAATAGGAAGCATCCTCCTCAGGGACAAAAATGTCAATGTAAAAAGTGAAATTATATTGCTATTCTAGAAGACTTCAGTATAGACAAAGCTCTGCTAAGTAGATGAACTCATAATATTAAGAGGCTGAAATTAATTGATATTTTGAGGTTCTTCTAAATCAGAAAAATAAAACCAGCTTTCTGGATATACCCTGATCTATATGTCAGGTTATATCATCAATTCAGTTGCTTTTGAAACTATTTACATAGAGATACATGATCAGAAAAATGAATTGATAGTGTGCTATTTTTCCTTCCCCCTATATTTTAAACCATTTTTCATTTCAAGGATGTCTTATTATTAAAGCTGGACTCCTGTAGCCATCATTCTAGTTTATTGGGGTGTAATCAGGGTAACACTTAAAATGACAATCACTTGCCTTTTTTTTGGTCTTCTAATGCACATTTATCCCCTCTGTTTTAGGGCAAAGAAGAAGGTGATTCTGGCCCCTAAACCCAAAGTGAAGGTAAAAGCCTATTAAGATATTTGAATACCCACTTAATGGTCCAATGTGACCATTTGATACAAGCTCTGCTTCTGATCCTGAAAAATTCTTGCAGAAGGTTTGTCAGGCAGTGCTTATTGACTTGGTGGTGGATTACTTCAAAGAATGTAGTACAAAATACCTCTGTATAGCTTTGCCATTTTAAGCTGTATTAGTTTTTTTGAAAATTGACTATGAAGAGATACTAGTTCCAGTGATGTTTCACATTTTTGAATGTGTTAAAGTTTGCAACACTGGAAAACAGTGTAGTTGGAAGGATACCGTAGGATAGAGGTCCTCATTTGACATGACCAGGTGTTGTCTTAATTTAGTAGCAGGTTTACTAAGTGGTCAGATTAGCTACCCTATTCTTCATAATACTAGTAGTTCTTCACTGTGTGGGACACTTTCAGTTATATGGAGCAACAATGCTAGATTTTAAAATCCAAATATTGAATTAGCAGACATGGCTCCAGCACTTAGGTATTATAAGTATCTTACTATGAAAATTTCAATAGTAGATCTTTGGTTTGTCTGAATCTACTGAATAAAAGTATTACACTAAAGATTACCTTAAATCAATTTCAGAAAGCCTGTTAAACCTGATGTTTCTTATCCCTTCTTCATTTTCAGGACTCCAGTCCAAAAAAAGAACAGAAAACCTGTATGTCTTCAGTCAATTCAAGTTGTGCTACTGTACTGAGTTCCAGTGCAGCTGTGTGCACCCCAGCCAGCTCTAGCTGCACAGCAGCTCCAGAGACTATCTGCTTGGATGACTCACTGGATGAAGACCTCTCTTTCCACCCACCCTCACTGGACTCTGTTTCTGATGCTCTGGCAGTTATCAATAATGGTGCCAAGGGATCACCTCTTGGGTCCACCATAGACACACCAACATCCAGACCTCGCCCTGGGCTGAGGGAAGAGAAACTAGCAAGCATTATGAGTAAGTTGCCTCTGGCAACTTCAAAGAAAGTAGAGCCCACTCAAACATCCCATTCATCAAGTCTTATTGCTGGTCACACAGGGCCAGTACCAAAGAAACCCCAGGACTTGGTTCACACTGGTATCTCTTCAGGCCTTATTGCTGGATCTTCAATTCAAAATCCCAAGGTTTCCTTAGAGCCTTTGCCAGCCAAACTACTTCAACAAGGACTACAGAGGTCAAGTCAGATCCAAGCTGCTTCCTCCTCTTCTCAGACTCACGTTTCTTCCTCTAAGACTCAAGCAGCTATTTCCACCTCCTCTCAAAGAACCAAGGATATCTTGGTGTCATCTGCTGAGGCTCAAGGTGGTACTTCCTCAACATCACAAGTGACAAAGGTGCACCAGCATTCAGCTGTACAACAGAAATATGTATCTCCCTTACAAGCAACTCTTAGTAAATCACAGACCAATCCTGTGGTGAAATTGAGTAATAATCCCAAACTCTCTTGCTCATCACCAGTCATCAAGGCTCAAGATAAGTCTGTAGTGTATCGCCTGCCTTTGTCTAATCCCTCATCCGGAAGTGGCTCTCAAGTGTCTCACCCACTGGTTTCTCGGACAACATCCAGCACCTCTACCTCTAGTAACTATTTAGCCAAGGCTATGGTGTCACAAGTTTCTTCCCAGGGTTTCAAACCTCCCTTCTCCATGGCTGCCTCTCCCAAGCCTGCTGCCTCTCCCAAGCCCACTTCATCTAAACCCTCTGTGACACCCAAGCCCAATGCATCACCTAAATTTTCATCCAAGTCCACCTCATCCCCCAGGCCTGCAACAACACCCAGTTCTTCCAGTTCAAGTGCACTAGTTTCCCAGAGTAGTCACTCCAGCAACAACCCCCTTCATAAACAGACCGGTGGTGTAAATATCAGCAGGCAGTCTCCTACAGTGAATTTGCTGTCCTCTAATCGCACCTCAGGCCTTCAGCCTGCAAAAAACCCTCAGGCTTCTTCAAAATTGCCCAACTCTTCTCCTTCTGGAACTGTTGGTAAAAATAATCTGGGTGGAGTTGGAATGAATGTACCTGCCAGCAGAGGCAGTAACCTTAACTCAAGTGGAGCTAGTAGGACTAGTCTGTCTGGGGGAGCAGGAAGTGGAACACAGGGTGCTACTAAACAATTGTCAACTCCACACAGACCATCTTCTGCCTCAGGGTCTCCAGTTGTAGCAGCCAGCGTGCAGGTATGCATCGAATGAGTTCACATTTGAGCCTTACATTAATGTTTATCACATTTATTTGGTAAACATTCTTAGTATATTTTATCTTGATTTGTAAATGTCATAAATGTAACTTTTTACCTTTCTAAGCATAATGCTGATACTGATGAAACTATTTCACACTAAAGAATATGTATTTCCAGCTGATGTGAAATGCAAGGATCAGTGTGGAACAAATCCTCACTGTAAACTGTTTCTTGGTCCATACTGTGGAAAAGAAGTCACTTTTTTTCTTTTAACAGCGCTAGAAAAGGTAAGCTTTGTGTGACCATATTTTCAGGGGATGTGGTATGTACTTGCATTATTTGATTTGTGTATTCTCTCATATTTACATATTTGTAATGGTGGTGGTCATCCAGAAGGTGTCTTCGTACATTTGTTGTCAGGCTTCATGATTAACCTCAAAACTAGAGTTCAGTTGCCTGTGGTTGAGTGTAATTCAAGACTTGTAATTAACACTTGCAAGTGTTTTTCTTTTGTATTTGTGACTATGTATTTTATTTTGTAGGATCTAGTCAAACTGAATGAGACATGCCATTAATATAGAAATACTCTAGAAGCTGAAAGCTTATACTATCACTAGAGACAAGGCAAATCAAACAAAACAAATATTTTGAAAATATTGTTATCCTAAAACATATATTATTTACCCAGAAGACAACCTGTTTTCCCAAGTTGTGTTCTTCTTATTGAGAATGCTTAATTACTGAGATGATTTGATGTTTTCCTCTCTCTAGTACTCTCTATGCTGAAGTCATCAAAACTTAAAAGTAGGATTGCTTTAAATTATATTCTTGGTGTACAGCAAGTGAAAAACTTAGTATTATTCTGAACAGTGCACATTGCTGTTGCATGGGAGATGGGAGTGATGTATACTTGACTTCTGGCAATATTATATAATCTTTTAGTTTGTCATCAAATTCTTCTTAATGCAGCTGAATAACAGGAGGAAGATGATTTTTATAAGACACTTCTATGGTCTTTCATCCTACTGTACTGGAACAGTCCGCAATAAAAGTCTGACAGGCTCTGACACAGCATTCACTTACACTGGGTGCTTTGAATGGCAAAAAGATCCACAGACTATGCTGTGTGCAGGCCACTGAGGTACCACATAGGGTCTGGAGAAGAGCTGAACCAAGTACAGTGCAGTTTGAGTACTCTTGACGGTGCCTGGAGGAGACAAAAAGGGGTACAATGAATGGACTGGGAAGAGAGTTGTTTCTTTCTGGTGCAGTCAGCAGAATTCAGTGGATGCAATGGCTGTGATGTAGAACAAAATATGAAATGGGTGTGGTAGTGCTTAAAGATGAAGGAGAAGGGAAAGCAGTGTTGTGCTGGATGATATGAATTCTGGCAAACCCTCCTGTAGTTGAAGGCAAGTAATTTTTTTGTTAGAAACACTGATCACCTGAGTAATGAAATGCATTTTGGCCACAGTCCTACTGAAGTGTGGGAGTGTGTGGTGAATAATCAAGTAACATGAGTCCATACTATAAAACAGCAAAATAAGGTGTGTTGATATATAGAAAGGGGTAAATCAGCTGGAGGTACTGAGCAGCATATGGTATCACTAAAATAATTATTGAGACCTTTCATGTGGGCTTCTTGACACTTCAGAAATTACTTTCATAATCTAAAAATGGTTCAGAAGAACAGTATGAAATCAAAGAAGATAAACCATGGAATAAGGCTGTTGCTGCTGTGCACTGTGAAGCTTAGTCAGTGGAGTACATTCAAGGAAAGATTAGAATTAAATTACCTCCCAGTTCAAGTACACTAAAGGGGAAGAGATTTGTGATAACAGAGGTTTTATTTAGCTATAAAGGTGTAATGGCTGGCTGCTGAACCAACATCAATTCCAGACTAGTTGTTAGGAACAGTGTACTGAGGACTTAGTTACTCCTCTTAAAACTTCACATAAGACTGAAAATGAATCTCCTTTCTTTTAAGGCCTTAGGATTTAATTCCTATTTGAGATGCTGTTAGAAGATGAGAATGGTACCTCCATTGCTCATTATAATCTGGTCTGCTTACATTAAAGATGAAACTAGATTATTTTGTGTGATAATAAAGGTGTACTGAACTAGGAAGCTTCCAAGAAGTGTTTCCCTATTTTCCACTTCTGATTGACACAATTATTTACCAGAATACAAGTTTCTACCTGCTGAAGCCTCACAGAAAGTTCCATCTTAAGGGCACAAAGCCAAAGAGTACACGTGTGATTTCCTTAAAAAGCTCTACCTACCATTAGTACTCTTGAGCAGAATCTGGCTTACACTTCTAAGGATCTTAATGACTCAGATCTATGTGACCAGGATGAACCCTCTTAAGAACTATTGTATATGAGTTAAATAGAAACATCTGAACTGCAGTTCCTTTAGAGCATGCTCTGTAGCTCTTTGCTTCACTGTACTTCTGTCTCATTTTTGAGTGAGTAAGCAAGATCTTGGCAGAGCACTTTACAAAGTTTGTTTTCAGGCAGTTTACAAATTCACAGTTGCAAAACATTACTGTATGGCTTTTATTTTGTGGCCCTTTACTAGATTACATAGACAAGGAACAATTGTCAATTTTTTGTACATAAGCTTATTGTGAAATTAGTACTTTTAAAGGCAAAAGAGAATAATAGTGTGTTGATACTTTTCATTCTTTTTTCTTCTTGTGGGATAGAGTATGTTGTAGAAGTTGGTACCTTTAAGATGACCAATATAAACACTTGCTAAGAACATCATCTGTAGGTAAATTCCCTTTACAGGGCCACTGTTTAAAAATACTGTGTTTTCTCATAAGAAAAAACTGTCCTTTCTTTAGCTGCTTTCACTGGAATATCTTAAGATCAAAACTGGTAAAAAAAACTTATCCGTGCTAGGAGATTTCATGACTTTGCTATCTCTGTAAGTTGTTATTACAGAACTCAGTGAAATGTCATTTTCATTTTAAGCTCATGTGTTCATTAAAATTATTCTAAATTTTGGGTTGAGTTGAGGCTTACTTGTAAAAATGCACAGGTTTGAAATCCTATTCCATAGGAGTCTTTTTAATTCAAATAACTACACTATCTGAGTTGGAGTCTGATTCAAAGTGCTTTCTATACTAACTGTTTTGTAGTAGATAATTAGAGGACTGAACATTAGCATATGAAATTACGTATATGCAGTGAAGGAAAGATAGTTAAACAAGAACAAGCTGATCTAATATTAGAGGAATTAATGTGATTTGGGAGCTGTTGTAGATAAAATGTTCTTGCTAATCTTGCATTTTTATTTTAAAGCTGCAGTGAATTTAACTTCATTTTGACATTTATAGTGGAGAGATTATTTTCCTTTGCTTTTCCTCTGACATACATATGTATGCATGCATTTTGCTAACCTGGCTTCTTAAGTTTGGGGATTCTTACATATGAATCTTAATTTTCAGAATTCATTGTTTCTCTGCAACCTCTTTAGAAATATAATTGTGCTTGCTTAGCAAATGAACACTGGGGAGACTTCCTGGGTATATAAGTGGATATTCATTAATAGTTTATACTTCTCAACAGAGCAACACTTAACAGGGGAATACTAGATTTTTATACCCTAAAAGAATACAATTCAGATCTTTAAAAATCTTGAAGTATTGCTTTTTTTTTTTTTTTTGCATAGTCAACAGCAGGAGCATCATTACTGGCTAATGCCTCACCTCTGACTCTCATGGCATCACCCCTGTCTGTGACCAGTCAGAACGTGACGTCTGCACCATTAGCTCCTTTTGGGATGCTGGGTGGCCTTGTTCCTGTGACTGTGCCCTTCCAGTTTCCCTTGGAGCTGCTTGGCTTTGGGACGGACACAGCTGGAGTGACAACCACCTCGGGATCTACCTCAGCGGCTTTCCACCACAGCCTAACTCAGAGTGAGTGGAATTATGACACTGTGCTATAGGGAAAGATGCATCCTTAAAATGGAAATTGAGTAGGGAAGCAATAAAGTTCTGAGACACTCAGATTTGGTTCATGAAAATCCCTACAGGAGAGTAAATGGGATTCCCTCACTAGTAAAAACTTTCTTTACATAATACCTAAGTGTTGTTGTAAATCACCTTTGATAAGCTTAACTTCATTATTATATTCTGGTATATGTTTAGTTTTGAATGTACTTTTTTTGGGTTAACTTCTAATACCTTATTTTTAGAAAGGAGTATAGTTTGTCTTCAAATGTCACAGTTCAAATTAGGGACTTAATATGGTAACTCCTCAAAGTAGCCTTAACTCAATCTCAGATATCAAACAGCTCTCTTATGAAGAACTATCAACCAAGATGGCATTTACTTTTTCTGATCGCTTATAAAGAAGCTGTTTATGTTCTTAAGCGACATAAAAATTTGGTTTGGCAGAAAGACCAACATATATGAAGAGTTGCATCCCAGTAGCAAGGCATGGTCCTTGCTCTGACTTTTAGCTAGCTATATTTGCATAGGTTTGTCTTTGACTTATTCCAGCCATCAAAATGCTATCAGATATCTATTCTTTGTTGTGGAGATAAGCCTAGTTATGGTGTGGCTAGTACAGCCACACTATAAAAACAAAAACTTATTTCACAGAGACTGCCTCTCTCCTCAAGATTTATTTTTTATCTTTACTCTCCCTTTTTTCCCCCAGACTTACTGAAGGGTTTACAGCCAGGTGCTCAGCATGCAGCAACGCTGTCTCACTCACCTCTGCCTGCTCACTTGCAGCAAGCTTACACAGGTAAAGACATGATACATTTCTTATTATTTATTTTTAACTTGTTTTAACTTAAAAGTCAGATTTCTGCCTTAGACTGAAATATAATGTACACCAGTACTTAGTTTAGAGAGGACACAACACAGGGACAAACTTTGGGAGCAGCTGGCAGAACTTACTCTATTGTAGCAGTATTTTTGGAACCTGAATGATTTTTTTCCCCCCTACTTCTCGTCAATGTCAGGAACAAAAAAAAATTCAAAAATTCCACTACTTTATTACAACAATTCTAGAAACTGAAGTGTACAAATTCAACTAGTGGGGAAAAAGGAATAGTACTTACTGGACACTAAGATGATTGTTTATAGGCTGCATAAAGTTTTTTTCCACTAAAAATTTTCCTTTCCCCTTCAAAGGAGAAACTGACCTTCCAGCTAAAAGCTTTCTTCATGTTTTTTATAAGACTATATTCATGTGTGAATGGTGAGATGTTTTCTTAATGGAATGTCTGCTTTCCTTAGGAATTTTATGCTTGATAGGAAATACTTTAATTGAGAAGAGAAACTTGAAGCAGAACACTTTCTTTCTCTGTTTGTAAGGCTTAGAGCAGGAAAATTTTCAGAAAGCTTTAGAAGGTGCAGTTTAGAGTGTACACCTTTCTTTGCCACCTGTATGCATTTTCTGGGGGCCCAGAGAAGGAATGGGAAGGGTGGCAGCAGCTTGATGGGCATTCTTCATTCTTTATTTGCCAAAAAAACTAGGCAGTGTTTTGGTATGAAGCTTGATATATCAGGTTTCAACAATGCTATTTCTAATAAATGAACTACAGAAAAGATGCAGAGTCTTCCACTCAGTAAAGACAATGTACTTTTTGGTGATGCTAAAGCTGAACTTGCCAAATTCCTGTCTCTCCTACTGTAAGTTACAAAAACTAAAGTTCACTCATACTTTTATTCTTCCATTTTGTTTCTGTCTCTCAACTACAGATGGAGGCCAAAGTAAAGGGGACACTAAGTTACAGCGGAAAAACCAGTGACTTCTGGACAAGCAAGGGAGCTGAAGCAGTTCTGGTTGGCTGACAGAATCTGCCCAGTTGGGAAAGTGCTTATTGTCACAGGGCTGCTGTTTCTGTCAATGTTTACATATTTTGATCCTAAGCACTGTGGTGAGAGGAAGAAGAAAAATAAAACAATACTTGATCAAAGAGAGAAGGAAAAGGAGGACTGGTCCTCCTGGTCATGCAGACTGGTCATAGTTTGATATTGCCTAAAGAAACAACCTTTTTTTATCTGCTCTGATTGGCTCTTAAAAGAAATTGATTGTCAAACCCACAGCAGCACCAACATTTTTTTCTGGGTGAAGTCCAATGGAAAGTGGAGATGTTGAAAGGTGCTAGAATAGGTTTCTCCATTCATTGCATAAAGTGGAATCATCCACTTTCTTAGTGCCCAACGTGCCCAGTATGTGTAGGTCCCGAGTGTACTATATGGTTATGGACCAAAGGTTATGTAGAATAGAGATGGTGCTGGGATACTTTGCATTATAATTAAACCCTTAGACAAAAGCAGTTTCTGATAATGGGCATTTATCCAGCTTTAGAAGGCTGTTTCACTTTAGGGAGCCTACAGATGTATGCAGTCTCAATAGAGAATTGTCTTCAAAAACAGATCTCTTGGTACATCAATATGTGAGACACAGACTATTTGATTTATTTTCAGGGTTTTTTTTAGTACAAAAGTTCTTATTTAAGGGAGAAAGGGGATGGAAATCCATTTACATGAAAAGAAACCCACATTTTATTGGTCAGACTAGCATTTCTTTCCCGCTTTTTTTTTAAATCACACTAATGTTTCAGTATTTCCATTTGTTAAACTTCCTTTTACCTTGTGCTTATTTGCTACTGGAAAGATACTCTATTCATGTCTTTCATAAACCACAACCAGTTCTTTTCTCATTCTCAGGCTTCATCTTTTATCTAACTCCTCCCAGAAGCCATGCATTATATTGATTTGCTAGTTAAAGAGAGCTGATTGTGACCTATTCCAGAGTCAGATTAATACTGCTTCAGGCATTAGCCAAAGAGGAGTCGTTTAAAAGCGACCAGAGGTGCCTTCTCTTCTGGGGGCTGAATAGGTTGTCTCCAGCATTTCCAGCCCCTGCTGGCCTGGGGAGTTTGACCTGAACTCTTTCTTACATGGTAGCAGAAGACTGCGGAGCTTGCTTTGTTGTTTTTTTTTTTTTTTTTCTTTGATAGTAATACATCAACCAGTTCACATGTAAGATTAGGAAGCATCCAGCACGTGTTGCACTTTTGACACTAGCACAGAACTTTGCTGTTGAGTCCCTTGAGCTGTCAGATGAAAGGTGAGAATGGCATAAACTAAAATAAGTCATAGGGAAAAGGAGCAAATAAATCAGTATGATGCCCTTCTTCTTCAACCCTGAAACATTCCTTTGACCAGAGAGGCTGAAATTCTTAGTAGATAGTTTATCTGGTAGTTTGACTTGAGACTGAACCAGACACTACTGGTTATCTCACACCTTTAGAGAGACTTTGACCCCTGAATAATGACTCTTCAATGTATTTTGCTAGATTACTTAGCTTGCAGGTTTCTTTTACATGTGATTTATTTTTCTTAGATCAGACAATAATTTCTTTTCTATTTAGAGCTCATTTTAATTTTATATAAATATATATACATAAATTTAAAATAATATATATTGTGTATTTAGTATAAAAATGTTGGGTTGAGCTCAGCAATAAATGTTTTTGCACAACACTTCTGTGAAAGACAGATTGAATTAAGATGCATTAGTTCATTAGTTTCACTCCACAGCATCTGCCAATTAAATGCTTTTTAGCTGGCGCTAATGTTTTTTATGTGATGTGTTGATCAGATAAGCTTGCATCTCTGTTGAGGTTTAGAGTTGAAACACAAATGCTGTGTAGACCCTAGCATTAATACTGCACAAATTCTTTCAAAATACCATCAACTATTTAGAGTGCAAGCTTCATCTGATATTTTTTTTCTTTTTTCCAGGAAGGGTTGAAGGAAGCCAACTTTTGTTTTTTGAGGCCCAACAGTTCTGACAGGATGTTAATTCTCTGAACTGTGTCAAACCTGAGAACTTTAACAATGCATGTAGCTTAGGGAGTTGTGGCAGTGAGCCATTGGGCAGCAATATATTTGAAGGACCCTGTCCTAAGAGAGTTCTACCTCTTCTGTGTTTTCCTCATCAAGGCATCCCATTCAAATTGTCATCTTTTGTTTTCATACTTACTGAAATTTTAGACTGGGAGACTTGGAGCCCTTTATAACTACAGCACAAATTCCCTTTCAGCATTCCTTTCTTCTTGGAAGTATGCTTCATCTTCAGTTGAAGAATATCCTCTTTAAATCTTGAGGGTAGGAGTAGTCCTACCTCTGTGTCCTATTGAGCTTCTCAGTCTTGGGAAACAAGTAAACTAATACTTATTGTGGAAATAGATACTAGGATGATGAAAATAAAGATGGCCATGCATTGTTTGTGACATCAGTTCAAACAACCACCCCCAGAAGGTAACTCTTTTCAGTCATTATACTCCTGTTAGTCATGATGCTCCTGAGCATCTTTTGAATGAACAGCATTGGGGATGGGGACCCTTTCCTTGCTGTTTTCTATTCTCCTTGGTTAAACCTAGCAAGGCCAAATCAAAGGAAATAATAGGGTGGTTCCCAGAGACCTTTGCAGGAAGCATAGACAGAATGGGAAAGATTACTGCAATGTTTTATTATTTTCTGCACAGCAGCTCTTCTGAAGACATTCCCCCCCAGGTTTTTACTACTTTTTAAGGGCCTTTGTTAATAAACAAACTGTAGTTGTACATACTAAATAAACCCTCAGTATTCACAAGCAATAAGAAAGCCAAGTAGAGCTGTCTTTTCAGGCAGCAGGGCTGAACTTGGTTTGGGGACTGTATACGAGCTAATGTCTCAAGCTCTCAGAAAGCCCCAAACAAATGCAAGCAATAACTTCAAACACAGGTTTTAGATGTTGAAACTGTCTGGGTAGTATTCCCTGCTACATGATCCAAAGTCCCAAAAACCATGGTAGCTATTTGAAATAATTTGAGACTCTTGCAAAGCAAGAAGGCAGGCTAGATGAAAAACAGGCTGCAGAGTTTCCTGATACCTTGGACTATAACTGCAGTGTTCTCCCATTCCAAGACACAAATGGCCTAAGTCACTTTGTCCAGCCTTCTTTGTTGATTTGAGAAACATGTCTAAATACTGATCAACTGAGTCACAAGTGCAAGATGCTGTGGGTTTCACATCTGTTTTCTGCTAATCAGAAGAAACTTCTAATTACTTGGGTTCTGCTTTGTGTTTGAATCTGATAAAAGTTGTCCGATGCACGGATTTAGGGGTGGGACAGGTGCTGAAAGCCTGTTCCTTCCTGCAGTCCCATCACCTGACCCTTCCTCCACACTCCTTCTCCACTTGGTGCAAGACCCCTGAGGACGTGAAAACAGAGAAATCTGCAACTCTCCCAAGCTGCCATCAGTTGTGCGAACCAGTAACCCTCTGGGAGTCACCTTGGACTCCAACTAACTTTATCACATTTGCTGCTACATTCATAAAATGAACTTTTGGCTGTATTTATTAGCAAATTTTAATCTAGTTTACAGGTTTTTTTTGTTTTCTTTGGATTAGTTTTTGCCCGCAGTTGGATTAGAAGCGTTCGGGTGTTTGGGTTGATGGGTTTTTTTTGTTTCAGTTTTTTTGTTTGTTTGTTTTTGAGTGAATTGGTGAAAGCACAGTGGTCCCTCTTCTGCTTTTGTTCTGGATTCTTTTTGAAGATGGCATTGCAGGGAAAACCTACAGCCAAGCTAAACTGTGGAAGGCTTTCTCCCACACCTAACTTTTCATCTTTTGCTGAACTGGGGGAAAAATCATTAAAGGGACACTTGTTTTTTTGTTTGGGCTTGTTAGGTTTTTTTTGTTTTGCTTGTTTGTTTATTTTCATAAAATGAACCAGAAAGTTAAAGCATTAGGCAAACAACTGATTCAGTAACACTTTATGCAATTTTAATTTTAAAGAAATTATTAAGAAGGTTACTAGACTTTTATTTGTCCAAGCTCTGGTGAAATGGCTGTTACCCTTCATGACTTACTTGATTCAGGCCTTTGTCCTTTGTTTAAGTGCCTTTTTTTTTTTTTTTTTTTAAATTTTATTTCCCTACCCTCTCTAAACTTTTCTCAGCGAGCCTGAAGTGCTGGAAAGCATTTTGGAGGAAAATCTTAAGCTTGCCAAGATGGCATTATGCTGTTAAACTGGGGTTTTTCTCCCTTTTGTAAAGAAAAAAACAAAACCACGTGTGTAATGTGTGTAACTTCATAGCTGCTGTACTGTGGCATTGGTTCTGTGTGCTTGTGCATTCTTTCTCACACGCACACATGTGCGCACACACACACACACACGAGCAATATTCCTGAAACTTACTCATCCTTCTCCATTCTCCTGGCTCTGTTAAATGCTACTTCAAGGTTGAACATTTGTGCAAAGATGACAGTACAATAAAAGAGTGTGTGCATGAGTGCGTGTAAATGTGCATGAGAGAAAGGAAGTGGCTAACGGGAATGAAACTTGTTGCATTTTTCTTTGAAGGTTTTGAATTTGTTTTTTAATTAGATCATGAGTAAAATATTATGGGCCCTGTTTGGCAACCTTACTAATTACTGGACTGCTTCACACAATCACTGAATCTGAGGCAGAGATGTGTGGCTGACAGCCCCAAGGAGCTGGGAGGTAAATAAAGTTAAAATAGCAGCTTGCAATATATCTGAATTGAGATTAACTGCAAGAATCTTGTATGCAGCTGGTCATATCTACTTGATACCAGTTACTGCAAGGATTCTCACGTTTACCAAAGTTGTCACTTTTCACCATGCATCCTATGTAAGAAAGAATTTGGTAAAACCTGCAAGAGTGCAGCTGCTAATTGAGTTTAAAGCTAGCTATGCTTCACATGCTGCCTAAGTCACTTGCCATGATGTCATGACGTACTTTTCAAGTTGTACTTCTCAGTTTGTTGAGATTTCATTAGTGGTTTCTTCTCTTACTATAATGAACAGTAAGTTCATGTGTTCTTAGCTGCAGATAAATCCTCATAATAGTATCTGTGCTTGTTTCCTTCTTCTCAGACAAAATTAGCTATCTGCAATAGATGATCTAGTGATTTTAACAGCTTTGTGCTGAGGATCTAACTTATGATTATTATAAACATGAATACCTGAAATTAGCAATTCACTTGTGGACCAAGTGCTAAACTTAAGGTAACATGCATATGCATCACTAGACTGTTCTAGTTCTGTGATGTGTTTCCCCTAGGGAAGATCTAATTTTGAGTTGCAATATGAAAAGGAAGCATTTATTTTGCAGAGTTGGAATGGAATGATGAGTCCTTCATGGGTGGAGAACCAGTGTGGAAGCCAGAAAATATGGTACCAAATATGTTCCTGGCAGAGAATAGCCTAACTCAGTTCTTTGCTTGTCTTCACATGTTTGAGTTAACCCGTTACGCAAACTATGCCGTAAGTGGATTTCTCCTACCAATCTAATGGTGCCAGTCAAAGATAGGACTATTGCTGGTAGCTCAGCCAGTTGGAGTGGTAGTTGAGGGTGCTTCTTCATCTGTCTTAGGTGCATCAGTGAAGTTACTTCAGTGAAGTTTACCACATACACCAATTACGTTGTTTAATTCCTTTTGAACACACATGCTCTTCATCCTGGGCTGATATGTGGGATGAGGAATCTACAGCTGGTGATGATGGCTGACTGTTGCAGTCTTTAACAAATGCAGCTGTTGTAAAAATCTGTGTCTGTCTACTGCTTAAGAAATCACTGCCAAAATAAGCAGCCAGAAGTATGCTTACTGGGTGACTGGAAAAATAACTGTTGTGTAGGGGAATGCTTTATTTGTGGAAACTTCTGGTGAGGCTTCATCATCCTTTTTCTATGATGCAGTGATCCCTTGCTGCTGTAATAGCCTTTTGGGGCCCTAGAAAGCCCTGGTGCTGCTGTGAGTTATGCTGAGAGATCAACATGGCCTGGAATTGGCCCAAAACTGGGGAAGTACAAAGATTCCCTGCAACTGTTTTTGCACACTCATAAGTAAAACTGCTAAACTTGTCAGTAGTCACAGATATAGGCCTGTCTTTTGTAGCCATTTTTGGCAGCTGTAGTTTTACCCCAACCACCACCATGTTTTGTATCTAGAAGTGTGTATCAGTCTCTGCCATTGCTGTCATCTCCTGCTTAAACAACAACCATCCGCTACTAACTTTTTCTTTATGGTGAAGTAATCCCAACCAAGCAATGTACACTATATTTGGCTCCTATCGTGCGCAATGCAAAAAGGGTTTTTTGTCTCTTCCTAGCAATGTGTGCAGATGCATTTTATCAATAAATAGTCATATTTGCTATTGTCTAGTACCAAGAGAAAAAGAGTGGGAGAATCAAATAAAACCACTCAGAAGATGCCTCTATCATAGGCCAAACAGAGTAGTTGCTGAGGTAGACAGAGTTTCATTAAGACTTAGCAGATTTCACCAGAGTGGGGGAAGAAACTTTTTTTGTGTTCTCAGCTTTTTCCAGCTAAGGCCTTAGTTTGATTAGTAGTCACTAATATCAACTATGCAGATAAGTATTTACGTGTTTCAGTGTTACATGGATTCCTTTCCCCAGCTATCCCAGCTAATATTGAAATTTTACCCAAAGAAAATGGAGTATTTTTGAATGTCTGTAATGCAGAACTTTTTGCTAACATGAAAAAAAATGTATTTTAAAAAAGAAACCCTTTCACTGGTGCAACATGTAATGTCAAGTGTCATGAAGTTGCTTGAGAGGGAAGCTAAAATCACTTCTTGTGACAGGTTTTAGTCTGAGAGTTTTGTAGGATATTCAGCTCTCACAATTGGATTAAGAAGCTGCAGAAATGTTTTTTAATGTACAGATTGGATTTGGGAAGAAACTCTTGAGGACATCCCAGGTTTCTTTCCAGCATCAGAAGTGAATTAAATTAATTTCTCACTGATATGAAGTTGCTTCTAAACAAGGTTACCAGCTAAATAAAAACTAAATCCCAGTCCCCAGGTATTTCTCACTGGTCTTTTAGTCTTGTTGTATGTAACTACAAATAACAATTTAGCTCAGAGGTGAGAATTGTAGTGTGTGTTTTATTGCCGGTGATTCCATCATGTAGCAATTAGTACCATGTTCTTGCATAGTTATCAAGATCTGTACTGGAAATAGATGGATAAATTTTATTTTTGGACTACTGTTAAAAAAAAAAAAAAAGGCAAAATTAACTACTACTTTTTACCCCCCAAAAGTCTACTGAGGAGCGCTATATTTTAGCAGTTAAACTAGTATCCTTGTTAACGTGATTTGTCTCTTGTAGTCTTTTACTGAGAGTTAGAAGCATTTAATGAGTAATCCTTAAAAAGTTGCCATTCTCTAGCTTAAGGTCAGATGCTTATAATAAAAGGGCATCTGTGATGATAACTTCTGGTGATGCAAAATCTCTATGTTCAGAATACTTCATTAGGGGGTCCCTTTAGGCCTGCCTGTTAAAAGAGGGTCAGTGAAGAAGAGTGCCCTGCACAGCTAACGACAGTGGGGAATATCCCCTCCACAGCAGTTTGGCCTCCGTATCCTTTGTTTGGTGTAACTTAAAAAAAAAAAAAAAAATATATATATATATAAGCAAGTTTGAATATAGCCAGTTTAATTCTACCTGACTTGCTGTGATCCCCCAGACAATGAAGAGCTGAGAAACTATTTTGCTGCCTTTCAATGAGGAGCTTAGAACAAAAAGCTGGAGGAATTTTTTGTTGTTGTTATTAACACATGTTAAATCACAGCTAGAATTCTTTGCATTCTTTGGCTTCAAACAAAGGAGTGCACAGTTACTACGAGATGGCAAACCTGTTTGAGTTGGTGATTCCTGTGATGCTGTCCTCAGTCCAGCATGAATTTGCATAAGGTCACCTTCCTCCTTTGAACACTCGCGCATTCCGGGTCATAGGGCTTAGCGATGGAGAGAGGATCCCAACAGCCTTGTGCTTACCTGATGAGCTCTCCAGGGAAACTGCCCCATGAAATGCTCCCCTCTTGTGACAACAAGCCTGAACAACCAAATGCAGCTACATTTGGGTGGTAAGCACCACTTTCATTTGGATTTTTTAGGGAGGTGTGTTCCAATAACTTCAAGGGATACTGTGTTTTAAATGTGTGGTTTCTTTCCTCTCTCCTTATAAAACTGGACCTGAACACAAGTTTTGAGTTGTGGGGGTTTGTTTTTGTTTTGGTTTGTTTTTTTTTCTTTGTAATAATCTCAGGACCTGAAAGATTGTAGCATTTAGTGTGTCTTAAAAATGATGTACTGTACCAGCCATGGATTTTGTAAATACACCTGTCTCCCTTTTTTGTATTTTAATTTTTTTAAAATGTGTAAGGCTCTTTGCCAGAGGAACTGGTGCCTGCTTTATCTCCATCCTGAACTGAAGCAGGGAAAGGAAGAAGCTGCTGCCTCAAAAGCCTGTGTCAGTTCCAATGTGTATATTGTTCTGGTCAGTTTAATGGCTGTTAGTCTTTTGTTAGTTGGGAAGCTGGCTAGTTCCCTGCACATTCCCAGTTGTGGCTAGCAGAGCCCTGTCAGGGAGGCTAATTTTAACTCTCTCCTGTGTGACTACTTGATGTCTTCACTCCTTCTAGGTACTCAGGTTTCCTATCCCTGAGCAGTCCAATGCTTTCAGAGGTCAGGACTATTGGCCCTCTGTGAGAATAACTGGAGAGCATTTCATTTTATCAGTGCTCTGATCCAAACACAGTCATGGGGTTCGTATCCTGCAAACCTTGCAGGTAACGCTGCCTTCACCTGTTCCAGAAGGGACTTGCCCTTTTCTGCTTTCCTGAAAGGAGCGCAAGCTTTTTTTGGCAGCAGACTTTGCTCTGGGATCCACCCTTGCCGGCAGACCCCTGTTCTGCAGTAGGAGCCTTACTCAATTTGGCGTAGCTGTTCCCTGTCCCTGACTGCGACAGGCTTTTTCATGAGTGTACTTTTCTGTTTTTTTATGTGTCACGTGTCTGTGCTGTATTAAATAAAGAGGAATGTACATATTGGCCCTGTGTCTGTGATTTCTCACAAAAATAAAAATGGGAAAAGGTTTCACTTGAAGGTTGGCCCTCTTGGGGCTTTTTGTCAGGTTTTTCGGTTTTGGGGTGGGAGCCTTCTTCAGTCAGGGGAAGCTCTCGAGCAAGGGTAACACTGTGTGCAACGAGCAGAGTTTAGAAACCGCTAAGGGGTCAGTATGGAAGGGAGCGCTTCCCTGTGGGAACACCGCGTTTTTCGAGCGTGCAGCCTCGCAACGCCATTGAGGAAGCTCGGCCCCACCGGGCTCCGGCTCCCAGGGGACCGCGCGGCAGCCGCGCTGGGCGGCGCTGCCCAATCACCGGCCTCCGATACACACCATAAAAGCAAAGGGGGCGGAGACAGAAGATAAGTAAGTACACAAAACCCATTTCCTCGCGGCAGCCCCAGTGGCCTAATGGATAAGGCATTGGCCTCCTAAGCCAGGGATTGTGGGTTCGAGTCCCATCTGGGGTGGGTGCTTTTTTTTTTTTTTTTTTTTTTTTTTTTTTTTTCTTTCCCCCCGCACTCGAGCCATGCCGCCTCACACACGTCTGTGAGCCGCCGGCTGCGTCGGGTCTGCGGTCCTGCACTTTTTCCTGGGCGTCCCTTTCTGGCTCCAGCGGGACCCGAAGCGCCCTTTAAACCAGATACCCCAGAAACTGGCGGGGTCGCGCCCGCCGCCCAAGCCGGTTTCCTGCGGTATAATGCGCCTCTCGGACGGCTCCTGGTGCTCACGCTCCGTTCCCACAGGCCGCCTACGAGGCGTAGAGCGCAGCGCGAGACGTGCAGCGGGCGCGCCCCGGCCTCGGCGCTCGACCCCCGGCACTCGACCGGCGCCGATTACAATGGCGGGGGAGGGCGGCGGAGAGTAGGAGGAGGCGATCGTTCGCTCGGCGCTCGACTGCCCGCACTTGCCGGGGCGCGAGGGCGAGGCCGGGCGGCGGCGCTCGATTGGCCGGCGCGCCCGCGCGCGGCTCGGAAGATGGCGGCCCTGGGAGCCCCGCTGCGCACCCTGCGCGCGCTCCTGCGCGAGCTGCGCCACGCCGCCGGCCGCTCCTATCGCGACAGCCCCGCCTATCGGCACGTGCTCGCCGCCTTCCGCGCGCACCGGGTACGCGCCGCCTTCCCCTTCCCACCCCCGCCCCGGCAGCCCCCGGGGCTCGGCGAGGCCTCGGGGCCGCCCTGACCGCCGCTCCCCGCAGGTGACCAGCGAGAAGCTGTGCCGGGCCCAGCAGGAGCTGCACTTCCAGGCCGCCACCTACCTGTGCCTGCTCCGCAGCGTCCGGGAGCACGAGGCCCTGCACCGCGAGTACCACGGCAGGGGCGAGCGCTCGCCCCAGGAGGTCGCCGGACTGGTGGGCTTCAGACTGCCTCAGCAGCCGGGAGGGAAGGGCTGAGACGGGACTGCTGTGCCCAATGTTTATTCCTCAATAAATAAATATCCTAGAGCTAGTGGAGTGGGCTGGGTTCTCTCGCAGGTGCTTTTTGTCAGTTTCAGGCTATGGTGTGAAAGCCGTAACTGGAGACAACCAACCCCTCCTCCCTTTATCAGGCTTCCCAGACGCCCATCCCGTCCTTGTGAATGTGTGTTATGGTGGGCACCCTTCCACGGGTTGACAGAGAGGTTGGCTGTAGTGGAAAAACATGTCAGCCTTCACTGATGAACTGCTTGTCTATGGGTTTGCAGGGGTTCGTGGTTCCCCCACGTGATTCAAAAGCGGTAGGTGAGAGAATTTGTCCAGTGTTTACTGAAGCATTTTCCAGCCATACTCTGTATGTGGCATTCCCTACTCTCTCAAGAACAAAGGTCTCTGATGTGGAGCATCTGTGGATTCTGGCGAGCACTGCAGTAGCACAAACCTCTTCCACCTTAAAGACGTTTTTGGTTTTTACCGTGGCAGTGAGTGAGCAGTAGTGATTCAGAGAGATGAATTCTTAATGAGTTACATGTTTCTCTGTCTCCTTGAAAAGTCGACTGTGCAACTGCCAGCTTCCTGTGCTGCCCTCACCCTCTGAATCTCAGAAAAGCGGAGGGGAACTGACTGAAGCCAGTCACACGAGGTACACAAATGAGACTGCGTTTTCTCGCCCATCTCACAAATCTGGAGCAACGAGTTCCTTTTTATAAAAGGTCTTGAGTTGTTGCTGTTCACAGGAGAGTGTTGAATTGTGTGCAAGATATGTAAGAAATTTATAACAAGAATGACTTTAAATGGCTAAAAATGTGATGTTTACCTGGGGAGAAGCCTGAAACAACTCTAAGAAAATTAGAGTGTGTGTGTGTTGGGGTTTTTTTACTGCCAGGGAAACAAAAGTGTTCTGTCAGAAAAGCTTTGCAAAGAGAATCAGCTCATCTAAGTCTACTTCTTCATTCCCCTGTATTTAAAACTTGGGGATGGTTTAATCCCCACAGTATAGTGGAGTGGCACAACAGATCCTTAAAACAGGGAAAATTTGGTCTGTTTAGGTAAGGCAAGGAGATGTGAACTACAAGTTTTAGGGTTCTGTTGACCAGAATTCCAGTTTGCAAGTCTCACAGTGTCTCACTAGTTAAATGGTGTTTTTTTCTGAAAAGCCTTGATATAACAGGTGGGAAAGTATCAACCTATTTTCAGCTCAGTAGATCAGAGTTGTGAGATGTCACCACTCACTGGGAATGGCACACTGCTTGTTCAGCATTAGTTAATGAGAACTGCTGCATTCTATGGTATATTGCTTGAGAAGGGAAATAAGAAAATTTAATTTTTTTAAAAAAGCGATCATTTGGGCAGACACAGATGCTCTTTAAAGAGTAGAGGGAACTCAAGTGTGTATGGTATTGGTGTAAACAGTCGCTAAAATTTTTCAATTTCCCCCTAAGCATACCAAGGTACTAAATAGACAGTTCTAACAAGCATTGGTGTCTCTTCCATTTACTTCCCCTTCAATGCAACGTGATGACTAACAAAAATAAATTTAGATTAAAAAAAAAGAAATCAAAGCTAGGACATATTCTAATTAGCTGAAGGGCACAGGGTAGAGAATCTTTTCCTAAATTTGTTACAGAAGAGCATCTTCTCTGCAAGTCCTTCTGAAATGCAGATAATTGGGGTGAGGGGGTTATTGTTAGGGCAGGTTGCGTGTTGCCTTTTTTCTTTCATATGGAGCTAACCTTGAACACGGCAACGCTTGTGGACGATTAGAACTGATCTTTGTGACGGGTTTTGGGCACTAAATGGCAACACGATGGTTGACAAAGGAAGAGTCACAAAATGCAGGCGTTAGAATGGGTAAAATTCCTTGTTTTTTTGTTTTTTTGGGGTTTTTTTTTAATGGATCTTGGTGCCCTGCAAGTTGAATTATCAGCCACACATGCCGGTAGTCTCAGTTTTAAGAGAGGTTCTGCAGTTAGCGGGGTATTACAGTAACTTGTCTCACCACGACTGTAGTCGGTACTTGAGAGAAGCAGGGGCCGTTGCAGCGGTGCTGCCCGTCAGTCCAAGAGGGAGCTGTCCCCAGGCGGGAACTGTCCCCATGCTGCGCTCCCGGCCCCGCCCGGGACCCCGGCCCCGCCCGGGACCCCGGCCCCGCCCGGGACCCCGGCCCCGCCCGGGACCCCGGCCCCGCCCGGGACCCCGGCCCCGCCCGGGACCCCGGCCCCGCCCGGCGCCGCCGCTGACCCGGAGACCGTGGCGTCACACCGGCCACGCGGGCCTTCCCGGCCAATCAGCGCGCCCCAAGGGCCCAGCCCGGCGGCCCAATCAGGAGCCTCGCCGCGCGGTGCGTCACTGGCCGAGCGGCGCAGGCCGTGGCCAATGGGCGAGCGCCGAGGCCCGTCCGTGCTGACGTCGCGGAGCGGACGAAGGAGCGCAAGGCGCGTGCGCGTGGGTTTCCGTTCCCGCCGGCGCGCGCGCGTGGCGGGCGCGGGAGGGAGCGGGAGTAGGAGAGCGTGCGGCGGCACCGGGTTCGGCACGAAGCGAGTTTCCCGCTCCGCTTCCCGCCGGGAAAGCCGGGCGGGGGCAGCACCCGCTCCCTGCCTCCCACCGCGGCAGCGGGGGAGCGGCCCCGCCCGTGACGCGAGGGGCAGGGCCGAGCGCCCGCCGCGCCTCGGGCCTTGTAGGCCGCTGTCGGCGTGACTCGGCCGGGCCGCGCCGGCCCCCCCCCCCGCGCTCAAGATGTCGGCGCAGGCCCAGATGCGTGCCATGCTGGACCAGCTCATGGGCACGTCCCGGGACGGTAAGTGCCTCCTCGGCCGTGCTGGGGCGGGGAGGAGGGGGCGGAGCCGCCGCAGCCCCGGAGGTCACGGCGGTACCGGGCGGGCCGGGCCGTGTTCGCCGTGATTGGCAGGCCCGAGGCCCGTTGCCCGCACCCCCCGCGGGGCGGGGCTGCCGGGACCGTCAGCGGAGGGGTGGGGGGAGCCGGGCACCGCCTCCCCCCGCGGAGCTGCCGGCGCCGGCTAGTGTCCGGGCGGCCGCGCCGGCCGTGCTGCTGCTGTTGGAGGTCCGCTCCTGGCGGTGTCCGCGGCGCGCAGCCTTTCCGCCCGGTCGCTGTAGATGGGCACACGCGCTTTCGAGATTCTGATCATCGAAGGGAGGACATAGCGAACAAGAAAAATTCCCCCCAGGCCAACAGCCGCTTCAGTAGAGCAGGGTGGGGTTTTGTGTCGTTATAGATTTGTCTAAAGTCTGGCCCGAACCATCGTGTTAGGCAGCAGGCAGGTATGGCTGTTGCTTTCTAAAAGGCAGTGTGAGATTGACCCAAGAGGACAAACTCTTTTAAAAACAAGCGCCCTAAACGGGCAAGTAAAAGCTTAACATCCGGAGGCAGTCATACCCAGAGGGAGATACGAGATATACGGTCAGGTTTCAGATCGCTCTGCGGTCACACAGGGAAGAGTAGTGCTGCATAAAGCTTCCCGCAGTTTTTGTTGGGGTGCGTGGTGATCGCCTTGAAAGTCTGAACCGGCACTCGCCCATAAATCCAGATAGTTGTGGGGGCTGCTGGAAAAGAGCAGTTCCACTTACGCTGTGCAGCTCTTAACTTGCCAACAAGAGAATTCTGCACCCGAGGGTAGGCAGCAATTAGAGATAATTTAAATGTTCTGCATGTGGTACTCATTCTCAGTGTGTACTCACTCTTGCAGACGTGTTATGTTTGTGGAAGCTTCGTTTTGAATTAACAGCTACCTGTGTTTCCCCATGCACTGAGTAGGGTGTGGGAACTGGGACATACTTTGTATGTCCTGATCATCTCTTGGTACTGGGCTAATGTAATATGGCAGCTTTTTTTAGTATAATCCAGAATTTCGAAAAATGTAACTGGTTTACACATTCTCCTTGTGTTGTGAATGCTTTCTGCTGAGTTCAAAATTACTGTTCAGCGAAGATTGTCTTCTAGAGTAAGGCTGTTTAGTTAGTTGTTATCATACAAGAACTAATTTGGGGTGGTTTTGTCTTGTTCCAGAAGATTTTCCAATACTTTCTGTTGTGGCTGCATATGTCTAAGTGCTTGGCAAAGTAACACTGTCCTTATGGAACTCAAGTCTTCCCAGTGTTGGCACCTAGATTGCTGTCTCAGTGCTACCCTAACACTACACAGAAGGTTTAAGGGGGATGGAGAAGCTGTTTCAGTTTCTGAAGGTATTTTCTGTTGGATGGTGGGAGAAGAGTGTGATTTACTTGAGACAGCTGCCCAAAAATGTTAAGTGACTAAAATCTAAACCAAGAAAAGCCATTTCAGGCTATATTTTCTCTGGCTTTGTGAGAAGGCAGTTGTTGTATTGATAATTGTATTCCCCCCCCCTCCCGCTCGCCCTGTTATTCCTAAACCACATGTGCTGAACTGTTCAGAAACTAACTGGCTAGAAAGAAAGCATTTAAACAAAATAGGCAGGATGGGGAAGGATAAGGAGAAAAGACCATTTGTAAAACTGGCTTCCATTATTGGATTGAGGATCTCTGTGTAACACCATTCTAGTTAAAAAAAAAAAAAAAAAGTCCAGTGGAGCTGGAGCATCATCATTTATACTGAATTGTACAAAGGGCTTGAAAATGAACCCTTTTTTTGCAGAGCTAGTACTTAATAAATTCAAGGCCAGGCTCAAGGTCATTGAAATATTGCTAACCTTGAGAGTAGTGGGGTTTGGGGTCATTAGGTTTTTTATATTCCTGTTACCTTTGACAAATAGACTATTTCTGTTAACATGCAAATTGCAGATTTTCATTAGAATGTGTCAATTTTTTAATTTCTCAATAGATCAGAACTTTAATTTCACCACTTGTCCCCATTGTCTTTGATTTTGCTCTCCCTAGCAACACCTTAGAGTTTCTGAAATAATAATCTTTCTTGGGCAATGTTTTTGTTTTATACTGTTCAATATTACCAAACTGCTTTTTACTTTTATACTTTACAAAGTCTGGCCAGTCTTTTTGTCTTGTTCGGGGTTTTTTTGAGAAGCTTAGAATATGGAGGCTTAAAAATGTTACCTGTTTTTGAAAAGGTAGATCAAACATTGCATCTCGTCAGTGGGAATAGGAAAAACTCAGAGGTAAATTTAAAACAAGAGGTAAATTTAAAACCAGCGTCCGTGCCTGAATATATGTAGGATTTTTTCCCTTTTAGGTTATAGTATCATGTAGAAAATATAAACATGCCCTGAAAATGATTTTGAAAATTCCACAATCAGATGCTCAAACATGGTTTTAGGAGATGAGCTGTAGGCTGTAATTTGTGGGACAATGTGCACACTCATTATGACTGGTATCCCTAGGGCCAGGGTGGAAAAGCCTGGAAGATGCAATGATTAAGTGTTTTTATAGATTTGCTGTTAAGCTCTGAGAACACCTAGAAAGCACAGTTCTGTATTCATTGCGGTGATTCAAAAAATACCCACTACTAAGCTGTAAGAATATTAATGAAAAATAATCTGTGTTTCAGAGGAGACTCCTCTTGTCAAACAGGGCTGCCCAGCATGCGGCCGTCCAGAAGCAGGTGTGCTGCTCCAGGCCTGGCCCTGGCTGTACCCTTCCCCAGAGGGCCCTGTGCTTGTGAGCAGGGACAGCTGAGACCTTCCCGACCTCTTTGGCAGCCTGCTGCCTCCCTTGGCTGAATTTGGGCAGCAGGATGGATGCACTTGCAGTCACAGGGCACGGCTGGCTGGCTGGTACCTGCCAGGATGTGGGGCTCGGCAGCCTCTTGGCAGCTGCTGTGCCCAGCGCTCCCTGCTCTGTGCCTGCCTTTGCTCATGTGACAGACACCTGACAGAGAGTGGAACTGAGGGGACTTGGCTGGTGCTTCTCAGGACTTGCCAGTGGGTTGCAGTTCTTAGAAAACAGCTGGGGTATCTGAAAAGCAGTTGTGTTGGTTATATCAATACAAAGAAATGTCTGAATGGCAGGAGTGGTTCTTTTACACACATGGGAAAAGCATTTATAAATTATTATTTAAAAGCACATGGGTTTTTTTAAATACATTGCATATTACCTAGGTTAACCTTCTCTTGCACACTTCTCTGACAAGTGGAAAGCTGAATTGGATGTGGACTGTGCCAAAAAAAAACAAATTATTGTTGATTTTGATGCTAGTAAAAAGCTGGGTTTTTTTTTAATATAGTCATGACTGCAGGCTGAAAAAAATCTCTGAAATGGCATTCCAAGTACTGATAACCTGGCATACCTAGAGAGGCTTTAAATATAAATTACTGAATATATAATATGGGTTTTCCAAATATTGAGAAATAAGTAGTGCTGAAAACCAGGTGCTAATCTTAATGAATGTTTTTTTGGTTTTTTGGGGTTTTTTTGGTGGTGTTTTTTTTGTTGTTGTTGTTTTTTGGGTTTTTTTGTTTGTTTGTTTTTGTTTGGTTTTTTTTGTTTTTGGTTTTGGTTTTTTTGGGGTTTTTTTCTGTTAACACTTAAACTAAAGGAGTTTTTATTCCATATGTGAATAGTTAAAGGTTAGTTCAAGTTGAATTTTTTGTTGTTGACCGGAGCTGCAGGGACTTGTGCACATAGAAAAAGTATGACTTTAATTTTTTAAAATACTATTTTTGAACTGTAAAGTTGAGTAAACATTTTTAAATAGTACGCTTAAGTAAACCCTGCTTTTGCCATCCCTGTTCTCCAGAAAACAGGAGTGAGCCTTACAGATAGGATCATAACTATTAATTGAGTAATTTACAAATTGAATGAAATGTTAACAATCGATATTAGTATCCCCAGGACTGGGTCTTTTTCCATAATATAGTTTAAATGGGCAAAGATTGAAAAGTTTTCTGTAAAAGGCCTGATTTAGAAGATCCCATTTGAACTTGAATCAGCTTATCTTGCCCAAGTGTTTCTTTTTCCACCAGGTCAGTTATGTGCTCTGCCTTGCTGCAGGGGTGAGTGCTGGAGTCAGCCTGAGGAACTGGTTGGAAGCAGAGGGTGAAGGAGGATCATTACTTGTGACAGTAGTGCAGACAGCAGATCCCAATGGCCCTGGTGCCTCACAACGTTTTGAAGCTGCTAAGACTTGACTGTTGCAAAGAAATGTGATGGTGGTTTGTGTTTTTAAAAATAATTGCCATCACTTCAAATTTTAGAATCTAGACTACAGTCTAGAAATACAAAAATCTAGCAAAGTTAATTAGATTCTCTTAAAAGACATGTGAATTTGTGCGTGCTCCTGAGACTTACATGTCATGAAAAGGTTCTCCCAAGCATCTTAACAAATACTGTGCTATGTGACTAGCAGAAAAATCTCCGGAGCCTTTAGACAGAAGCCATATGTGTGAAGTGCCAGTCAGCACCTCCTTTTGCTTCACCTGCTGGCTTTTGGAACTGAGCTGCCATGTTTGAAGTCTTCAACTCAGTTCTTCAACTGTTACTAGCAAACACTTCTCTTGTTGTAGTTCATCTTCTTCTGCCTTTGAAGCTTATAGTACCCTTTTTGCATCTGTTCACATCCTAACTGTTTTTTCTGGGTTATGCTTCAGTTATCCTTAGTAGTGGTTAGTAATGTGTGACTTTTCTGTCCTCATTGTATGGAAGGAATTGAATTGACACTCCTGTGCTTATTTTACTCATCCTGTGTTTGTTGGCACACTTTATACAGTAACAGAGGTGTAATTTAGAACTTGTAACCCATTTTTTTTCATTTCTTTGTTTTAGTGTGGGATTATTGAAGAATTTCTCTGTACTTAACAATGGGTGGAGGGTTTATGTAGGTATTTGCAGGGTTAGGTAGATTTTTGATTTCCATTTTGCTTCATGCTTAGAGGTAGAAGGTGGTATGTGTGTTTAAACTTTGATAGATCATTGTTGAGGATTTTGTAACCATTTTGGGTAGCTCCAGGCTGAGAGCCAGGCTAGGGAGCCAAGAGCCTCTTCCAAGAGCTCTGCTTTCAAACGCAGAGCAGCAGCAAAGGCAGAGAAAAATCTCTCATGTACAGGAATTTCTGCAAAAGCTCCCCAAAATGTTGAACTGAAATCAGCTCAGAAATCTGAAAGTAGTCACAACACACAAACTTCATGAAAAGGTCCTTTATTTGTGTCCAGGACAATTTGTCAATCAGGAGTGATCAGGTTTTAAGAGCGATCACCGCGTTTAGTAAATTGTCTGTATTTTTTGGCTTTGTTATAAAGTTCTGATAGTTTAGACCTTAAAAATTATGGGAACAGTGAAGGACTTGAGGAATTATTCTCTACTTGGAATGCTGTCTAAAATGGCATTTATGAAGAAGCAAATGGGCATATTTATACCTCAAGGAAAACCATTCTTACATTTGTTCAACTTGTAGTGCATTAGCTAAAGGATGGTCTCATTATATTCTGCATTCATTTGTGTTGCTTCAGTCATGGTGTAAAACAGAAGCAGTCCTAGTTAGAAATATGTGTTATTCTAAAAGTGTTAGATCAGGACATGTCCAGTGTTAGTGACAAGAATGTCAGAATTAGCTGCCCATTCACTGTGCAGCAGGAACAGGATCTTCTGTGCCTGCATAAGCCTCAGTTAAATAATGGTGCTGGATACTGGTTAGACCAGGCTTGCTTTGTGGGTGGAATTTGATACACGGTTTTTAAACACATACTCCACCCAGTTAGTAGTTATTGAATAAAGCTTTCGGAGTCCACTGCCAATATGTTGGGACTCATGCTTGAAAAATTTGAGTGGAAAGTTAACCATTTTTTGTTGATGTATCTTAATTCAGGAAGTCAACAGCATGAAAATGAAAATTCACTTTGTTTCCTTTGCATGGATTGCACCACTGGTTTACAATTAGAGGTTACAGTTGGATTATAAAGGGTAGTTCTCATCAGTGCTTTGGGATTGTTGACAGTAGTGTATTAGGGTACATCAGAATAGTAAGAGATGCTGGATGAAAGAAGTCATTGTTATGAGCATGTTAACTGTGCTAAGTATTGTTGATGCATAAGTGTTTGTTCTGCTGGTTTGTGCTTAAAATATACTGAACAGGAATGACATTGTGCTGGCTTGCTAATAGATTAGACTTGGGAGTTCGAAGTGAGTTGTGTAGTACATTGTACATTGTAGTACATTGTAAGCTTAACCTCTAGTTGTTCCTTAATCAGCAGTATGCACTGGTTCTAAATATTGATGTTAATTTTGCAGTCAGTATGTTTTATACAAAATAGAAAACTTCCTTTAGAAAGTTTAGATTACTGCCATAATCTCTTGAATATTTGTATATCTTGTGTGCAGTTTTCTTAATGCTTGTAAAGGATATGAAATGTGCAAGTATAGAAGTTTCCTTGGTATTTTGCTTTTTTTCTTTTCAGTTCTGTTTCAAAGTTCTCTGTTTACTGGGAAAGTAATCTCTTAGAGAAGTGTAGTTTGGAACAGGTACTTTAAGTAAGACTAAAGCTGATGCTTCTTGGGGAAAATTTAATTTATCTTATCTCCATGTAAATTTTAGCAACCATATGATTTTTCTTTTAGTGGAGAAAAATCTAATTGGAAACACAGGGATGGCTTAAAGTAATAGATGTTGACTTCTGTAATGCCGTGGTAAAATACTTTCATTTCTCTAATGAGCATGAGTCTTAAAGATCAAGTAGTTGAATACTGTGCTGTTCTTCAGAGGCAGGGTTAAATAAACTGCTATTCTGAGCTGATTTAATTATTTACCTATTAAAAAAGAATTTGTAATAAGGTCTGAAGTGATCATGTCCTCTTTATAGATGTTCAAGAATACTTTTAAAACTTAGGTGACTGCAGCTATTTGTTGCCTGGGTGTATTACTTTTTTATTACAGAACATACAAAGCTTTTTTTTTTTTTTTTTTGATACTCATTTATTTAGATTTATCATTCACTTGTTTGTTTGACCATACAAACAAGGTATCAACTTCCCTACAGTTCGACAAGCAGAAGTAGCATCTTGGTTACCTGCTGCAAAAGTTCTTGTCTTTAGAACACATTTGTTTGTGTTGGTTTAGTTTTTAGAAGGCATCTGCATAAATCTCATTTGCTGTTGTAGGCAGAATGTCAGATGCATAGTGGATCCACAGATTTTATTCTTCCCTCCCCCTCCAGCAACCAGTGTAGATCCCAGGCCATCACCCTCTCAGGACGATTCATCTGTAGGTCAGCAGCAGAATAAATTTTCTGTATTTTCTTTCTGAAACAGCATATGTTACAAAGAAATGCAAATGTATAAAATTGCTTTTTGTAGAAAAGAAAATGTAAATACCCCAATCATATTTGTAAGGGAACCTTTCTAAACATTTTTTAAATGCTTGAATAAAGGCACCGTGCAGAAAGAATAAAAGTTTAAAATACAAATACAAATGTGTAAAGTACTCTTAAAGCTGTTGCTGATCGGTTTCTGCCACTTTTTTTTTCCCCTATGCTGTCTTCCTCAGGTTGGTAATTGTGATAATCATGGTAGCCACTTTGATGAAAAAGACTGTATTTCAGCTGTAGTATCAGTACCTAGTTATGGTAGAGGTGTGCAAAAAGGTATTTGGAGGTAATGTCTGTGAAACTACTATTTGCCAACTTTGCTTAAGGAACCTGAGTCTTTGAGCAATTTTCTGGTCTTTAGTAACTCCTTGACTCCTGATAGGTTAGTGCTATTAGGCCACCAGCTTTGGGGTTGTTTTTTGTTGTTTTTTTTTTTTTTTTTTTTTAAATACTTTTCTTTATTTTGTTGATGTGTCTTTATATAGAAGAATCTTTACGGTCAACATGTATTTTTAGATGCTGTGTTAAAATTGCTGGCAGAGTCTATTATTCTATACAAACTGAACAATCTGGCCCCTTGTTTTATTTATAAAGGTTCAATGTATCTTTGCCTGCCTACATCAATCTGCAAGGGAGTGTCAGAAAGGCCCCGCATTCGCCGAGCCGTGAGTTATCAATAACTTTTCAGATGTGTTAATGAATGTGGAACAAACGCAGTTATGTGTTTAAAAAAAAATAAAGATCCACCTCCTAAAACGAAAAAAAAAAGAGCAAAACTCTTCACTGCAGTAGTAGGCATGATTATAAAGGGATTACTCTGAATTTTTAGTACTGTAAGTATAACCGAGCAGTAAGGTTGCCCTCTAGAAAACCTATTGTTGAACTGCTTTGAAGCTCTTTAGTGTGTGGGTGACAGGTTTTACCTGTTGTATCTTGCAGGCAAATTAAGCATGTGTTGTTTATGAAAACTTTTGTTTACTAAATAATCTGAAACATGGCCCATCTGAAAATGTTATATATTAGCATCCTATACATAGAACAAATATTTTAAAATCTGATTATATAATAGTAAGAAAGGTTTGACTAAAACAATACGGGTTTTTTATTCCTCTCTGTTGTAGTTAACCTCAGTAAAGAATATGGCTTCTTGAGTTGTTAAAGAGATTCAAATATAGAAGTTTAGAGTTTCAAATCATGAAGCCATAAAAAACCTTGAATAACTGCAAAATGTATCTACACTCCCTAAAATATTTGATGAAATGGAAGAGGCTGCTGTCTGAGCTCACATACTGAGAAAAAGTATGTCACTTTTTCTCCCAGCAGCTCTTTTTGCTTCAGTAATTCACCAGTAGGTTTTCAGTTATAAGAAATCATACCAAATTATGTTCCAAAAAAAAAAAAAAAAAAGGCTGCATCTTTAGAGATAAGATTAAGGTGTTTTATCATGCCTGTGTCTTAACAAGAAGAGAGCCATTGCAGTGATCTCTCTTCTCAATTTCAAACAGTGATAATTATTTTACTCAAAGGGAAACATGTTCAGCCCTCATCCCCAGAATACCAGCCAGTTACTTTGTTCTGAAGACTTCAGGTCTTGCTCCAGGAAGGGGTTCTTTAACCTCGCAATTGGACCTCAGTATCTGGGCAGGTTGATGCTTTTGCTGATGCAGGAGCTGCAACCTGCCACAATGAAGATATAATTAAGATGTTCCACCCCAACAAACAGCATGTAGAAGAAAAAAGGTTTATCATATGGAGATATGCAAACAGCTCTAAAATATTTTGCATAGAGGCTATGCCCGTATGTTTGATTTTTTTTTTCAGGTTTGTAAGCATTTAAAATCATTCTTCTGCCAACTCTTTATGCTACTCCCATCAGATGTTAAAGGGTGTATTGCATCCAAGAGCAAAATCATAAAATGAGTATCAGGTGGGATTTGGTGAAGACTCTTATGTGTTTCATTTTATGTTTATGAGGTCGCTTTGATATGCTAATTCTTGCATAGAAATACATCACTGTTTCATGCAAAGTCTGAACAGAGCATTATATAGCTCATTTAACAAATGCTATTGTATCAAAGTGTTTTTAAGCTAATACTGACTTTCTGGTTTCAAGCACTTTTCCTGCTGCATTTTTGAAGGGGAAGTGTGAGAAGATTTTAAAATAGCATTATAGAGCATTAAAACACACATTTGTGGTTTTGGTGTTGTTTGACAAAGAAGCATAGAGTGTTTTGACTTCTAGTTTCCATAGACCTTCAGTATGTGACAGGGCACTGTTAACGCTTTGCATGTAACCTGCAGGACGTGTCTGACTGACACAGATTTCTGACCTGGAATGTGCTGATTTCTATATTGCAGGTGACACCACCCGCCAGCGAATCAAATTCAGTGATGACCGAGTGTGCAAGAGCCACCTTCTCAACTGCTGCCCTCATGATGTGCTCTCTGGAACTGTACGTAGCTAAATTTCATGTTTTATTTAGATAAGTGGAGAAATTGAATTATATCTGTTCTTTGTAGTATTTCCTTAAATTTCATTGTTCAGTGACTATCTAGCACTCTCTGGTAGTTCAGAGGAACTTTCATAAACAATTAATTTATGGGTTCTGAAGTTAATTTCAGAATTCTTCTGTTCTATATGCTAATTATTACCTAAATTTCATTGTTTACATGAAAAGCCACATAACGTTATGGACGTGAATTGCGCTACAGCAGAGTGGCCTTACAGTGGCACAGTTGCAAGTAATAGAAAGAAATAAAATACATTGTATGTGTAAGTTATGAAGTTACTTTCTTAAAAATGTATGTTGTAGTGGGAAAGTATTCCACAGATGTATTTGTATAGAGAAGTACAGAGTTTTTTCTCTCTTCAGAAATATTTTAATGAAAATAATTGAAAGTTCAAGTAATTAAATTTCTAAAAGTTGAGATGTGTTTAATATGATAGTGACAGTTACTATACAATATCCAGTTACTGTGCCATTGTTATAAATTCTAAAGCAATTTTTGAATCTCCATTTATGGCATATTAGTAACTTGTTTGACTTGGACTTTTGTGCACTCTGTAGTAGAACTTCCACTACATGAGCATAGGAAACAAGGGCCTTTGACACAGGCCAGTAGCTTTGCTTTGTCAGTGTGCTTGTGCTTTACCTTGTGATCCATGTTTAAGGTAGCTTATTTTTTGTGAAAGGCAAGTGAGTAATATTTCATTGATAATTTAATGTTTGATGATTAGAATAATTAATAGTAGAGAGATTCAGTATGATGATTCAGAGTCCCATGTGCCTACTGTTCTTGATGCTGCTAGGGTAGCTTTTTCACTGATGTTGGTACATTTTATTATCCTTTGGCACCAGTGAAAATAAGTCCTGGAAAATCTGTCTGAGGGATTATTTGAAGTAGTATTGTGTATAAATGTATATATAGTTTTATTTTGAACTGTTTTGTGCATTACTGGCCAAACAAAATGGGGGAAAAGGGAGAACAATGTGTTTCTATTCACCCAGCTGTTAGGTTGGATGGTGCTTTGGTTATGTGGTGAGCAAAATAACTCCTGCTTGGGACATACTGGTATGCTGTCAAAACATACAAACACATTGATCATAATCCACAAAAAGAAACTTGTGAAAGATTTGTTTGACAGCTTTTCATTGTGGTCCGATTTCTGTAAACAAAGATTTCTATAACTGTATCTGTAAGTAAAGAAATGTTTAACTTCAGAACTATAAAAGTCATAGGTATCATGCAGTAGCACCTCTTACACTGCAGGTCAGTCATGTAGGCTGGGGCAGCTGACAGTTTAAATACTCACTGAAAGTTTTCTTCAGCCTCATACCAGGTTTTGCTGCAGCTCTTGGAATACTAAATGAAACTGCTTCTTTAGAGAATATCTGTCTTTTCCTTCCTCATGCAGTTAGTCATTCTACCAGAAAATGCATTCAACAATGAAAATCTGGGTGCAGAAAAGCAGTGACTAGTTTAATCCTTTTAGTGGGAGTAGTAGAAAAGAGACTCAAAAGAGACAGGCTTTACCTGGGCCATGTGATGTTCTGCTGTTTACCTGGTCATAGATCTACAGGAATGGATCTTCTCTCTTAACAGTAGTTTTTAAAAGGGCAGGAAGCATGGAGTCTTACGGAACAGTTTTTCACCGATTTAGAAAATGACTATGAAGTTTTCTCCAGAGTTTCATTAGGAAGATCTTGATGCGTCTTCACATTCAAGACCTATAGTAACAAAAGCTGAGTGACTTTTTTTTTAATTCAAGTCCCTGAATGCTCCTGAAACAGTAAATTCTCTGGGGACGTTTTATGAGGTTAAGTCTATATTGGATCTACAGTTCCTAGGTACTGTTTATTACTGTTCCTATCTGCAAAATGCAGACTTCTATACCTCTCTAGTCCACCTACTCTTTCAAACCACTCAGGGAGGACATTCACAGATAACACAAGACAAACAAAGGGACTCATATGAATAGGCCCTGTTATTTTGGTGTGTTCTTTGCCTTAATGGCCAAATTCTGAAAACACTACAAAGGCTTTGATTTCCCTTGACAATAAAAACCCATGTTCCTCAGGTTGCAGTATGTGTTGATAAAGGTGTAGTGTGTTTATACTTTTTTTTAGGGATTTTATTTATGGATATGTTTTTGTGCTAGTAAGTTTCTGGGATTTAGACTGGGAAATGTCAAGTCAAAGCAGTCAGAAGTGTCTCTGCCTGGTGAAATGAACCTGTTAAGCAGTGTTCTCTGGATGTAAGGTCTCCGCTGTCTCCTGTGGGTTTTATAAGATGTGCGTGTTTTCTCTATCTTTGTATGTTTCTGAATGAGTAGCAGAGTACTAATGAAATTGACAACGTGGGAAGATTTAAAACTAGTACCTTTAGTAAGGCTATTATTAAGTAGCAGTGTCCTGAATAGTTGTAACCCAGTAGCTGTCTTTGAAAATCCCAACACTTCTGCATTAATCTGGCTTTCTTACCAACTTGATGGTACTTCCTTGATGAAAAAAGTTTCACAAATACTATATGTGGTCTTGCAAACGATGGTTCAGAAACTCTTATCCGCTCAATGAGTTAACTTTGTATTTATGTGTATTTATTGAGGAAAAAAAAATTATTCTTGCATTTTATTTAATCCAAACCTGAAAGTAGGCTCTGTTGGCTCATCCTGCAGTTAAGTATATCTTTAGATGTTCCTAAATTTATTGCATGCAGCTCTTCAGGACTCTTACTGACTAACAACCACATTAATCAAGACCTTGGTTTAGCAATATACTTGAATACATTGCTAACTTCGATCTTATTAGGAGTGGAATTCAGCTCCAGATTAAGCCATCTAAATTTAGATTTCAGCTGAGGAGCTGGGTGTTGAAGCTTGCACTGAAGTCAGAAGGTTTCTAGGCAGTGGAGCTTAGAAAAAGGGGTTCACCTGCCCATGTGTATCTCTCTCACAGTGGGCTGCGTCCATTTAGGCTCACTGAATGTACTGTCTGTATCTCCTTTCACTGCGTAAGTTTGGATAGTTCACACATGTGCAGATAGATGTAAGTAAGGAGTTTTAGTCTGTAGTTGATTTATTTGCCAGTAGTCCCACTGGTTCTGGAGCTATTTTTATGCTTTAAACTTGTGGTTTGGGGTGGGACTGTGATTTTATGCTGTACTTCTAGAAAAAGCATTAGAAGCTGTTAGAAGGCATTGTGTCTGAGGGTATCAGCTTCTCAGTTCAGGACTGATTTGATCATGTGAACTGCTTCAGCTTAGCAAATCAAATTAAATTAGGGTTGCATAAGGTATCTCAGTTTGAAGCCTTCTACCCAGTGGTGATGAATTGTGAAGTGCAGTGTTGTCCTCTCAAGTGATCATGTCAAGTCTCCTGAAATGTATTCTTAATTTCTTTGGCCAGCACCAGGAAGGTGAACTGATCGTATCGCATTCCATTTTAATGGGTTTAATTTATTGAGGTGAAGGGGGGTTTGTTACTTTCTGCATGGTTATCAACCTCAGTGTTAATATGTTCTGTAGTCAGGCTAGAAGAACAAATACTATGTAAACACTGAAATATCTCAATAATAAGACTGCTGCTAGTTTTGGTAGTGATTTATTCTAAGAAGTTGAAGTCTTTAGAAATGAGAGTATGGTTACATGGAGAAATGTCTTTTTAAAAGTATTATACTTCAGAAGGTAGCTGGAATTCAATGGTTACTAAGGACTTCAACTTAATAATTTCTGCATCTTTTTTGCTCAGCATTTCTTTCCTGCTAGTGAAGTCCTACAAAAGTTAAAACTGTTAGTGGAGTCAGAGAACTTAAATCCCCTTCTAAATATGTGTTGCCTACAAGAAAGGATGAGTTTTATCACAAGTCTAGACATTTGCTAGTGCAGCTGAAGAATGAGTTTCATAATAAGCAAGATTTCAGCAGAGTATTGTCTTCAGCTTCTTTTTATCAGTAGTAAGTGTTCTCATACTGACCCTAGTAGTGCCTTGACAGTTTGATAAAGGAAGAGATCTGGTTACTCCAGTATCAATTTTTCAGCAATGTCAGATCTCTCTAAGCAAACAAACAATCAAAAATTCTTTGCTTGCTGAATGTGGACTACTTTGGTATCTTTATATCTAAAAAGAAATATCTATATAAAAACTGCCCAGAGTATCTTCTTTGAAAAAACCTGTCAAAGATCCCTGCTGTTTTTAGAAGCATTTGATAGTTTGTGCTACTGTGTCACTTGGCTCAACGTCTGCCCTTTGTGTTTTAAGTACCTTTAGCTTTTCTGTGCTCTTTCTGCAGTCTGTATAGAGTATATTCAGTAATCAAATTTCTGATGTCAAAGGAACTTGTAGCAATTGTAGAAGTGCCAAAATGAGAGTTTTGCTGCAGGTAGGTAGTTCAAAAGCTGAAAAGGAAAAGGGGCGGGAAAACTCCACCTTAATTTCATGTTCCAGAAACAGCATCACATCAGAGTTTAGTTTCCTGTTCAGTTACTTGTCAGCTACTCAGAGTGCACATTTATTTTGCAAATAAACTCTACAGATTCTCTACTGCCAGATCCTTGGCTAGCTCTTCCTTGTCAACTCATAATTAATTCATGCGATAATTATTTTTTTACATGTTTTGATTGAAGCATCACTATGCAAACAAAATGTAATCCATATTTCTGTATTATACCAAAGACATTGTATCTATTTTGTGGATGGGATGACAAAAATTCTTATTAAATAATTTCACTACAAAGGTTTTTTCTTATGAAAGACCCATTTTTTTAAACCTCAGCTCTGGGAAATCAATCAGCTTTAATTGCCCATCTAACACTAAGAAATAAAGTATTGTAGAAGTGGTCAGCAAGTACTAGAATGCACTTGTTTCTTAAGTAGAATTCAGCAATAACTTTCATTTGCAATAAAGAGTCTCCAAATATACAGGCTTTTCTTCAGCTTTTAATCTCAGTAAAAGTGCAGAAAACTGCAGAACGATCCAAAGCATGGCTTAGCTCACTCAATGAACTTCAGTTATATCTAGCCTGGGGACTTGGATGATGTCACCTCTCTTTATTTGTGTTGTTCATCTGAACTGCTCTGTAAATCACTTTTAGGTAGTGTAAGTCTGTCTGAAAGTCAGTGTATTGACAATGAAAAACAGTGTTTGTTCTTTTTAGGCCTTCCATTAACTCAGTGTCTGAGCATGAGTCTCCCTCTTAGCCATCTTCTCTTTCACATGTGATTGATCTTTAAATGGCAGACTACCAATGCTTATTCTTTGCCTCTGGAGGGAGGGCATGTCTTGGCACCAAATTGCAAGGTGGACTTGTGGAAAAGGAAAATAATGTATCTTACTCTATCTTCTGTCCATTTTCATCTGCTGTGCATCTACTTTGCATCTACCCATATGAGCCTGATGATACTGCAAGCTGCTCTGTGCTTGTTAAGGTTCTTGGCAGTCATGATCCAGCATAGACTTTTGACAGTAATGAATCATCCCCAAGATGAGTTGTCTTTCCCTGATGTTGCATAACTTACACCAGCAGAAGTGCTTTTTAGCCTGTTTCTGCGTTTAGCATGCAAACTTACTTAAGAGTTTTAAAAGTGGTGGGTTTTTTAGCTCTCTTTACATTGGAGTTTGCTAATGGAACTTTTATGAAAGACATTTTGTAGTAATATTTCTGTGGAGACTTTCAAATGATTACCCAGGACTACTATAGGCTGTGTTAAGGAGCAGTTCCAACAATGATGTCATTTCTTCAGCATCAAAACTACTGATAAAGAATCCTTTTCTCTTGTACCTGCTTGTTCTTGCTGCCTGTTAGGCCACCTAAGTATTTATCAGGATGCCCTGTTGGGTCAAAAGGGGGAAGGGTAGCCAAAATTTCTTCTGTTGTGATTGAGGCATCTAACAAAAAGGAATCATAACATACTCCTTGTCCCCCAAAATTTCCACTAACATTAGTGAAAGTTTTCAACAGCTTTTGAATTTGCCATCTTAATACTGTAAGAGACCCCAGCTTCTTAAGTCCACTACTATGTTGTCCCTTACATACTCCCAGCACATTGTTTGTATGGCTGCCCAACAAGTTGGACAAAGGTACGCTGCTGAAAATTTTGCTGCTGAAAATTTTGTATTTGGTTTGCTAAGATATTTTTTACCCAGTCACTACCCAGATTGTGTTCAAGAGCACAGGCAGATGTGCCAGCATAGAGTGGCACAGCACAGGGATAAGGGGAGGACAGAATGTTTCTCACAAGTAATGCTGGCTCAGACTAATTACCATCCTTTCAGGCTTTGGATTTACAATTCCCAGTAAGAGGCAAGGAAATCAGAAAATGTACTGTTTTGTGGAGGTTGAATCCAACCCAAATAGAAAGAAGCATAAAACACATGTAAAGTGAACAGCATGTCATGGTAGTGTTACATGAATTATGAGGGTTTTTAGTGTATGATGGAATTTTATTTCATGCATTTATTCAAAATGTATGCAGATTGCATATTAGAATAGTGGGGGGGGGTTGTGTGTGGTGGATGTGTTTCAGGCTTTTTGTCACTGTATTCAGACCTATTGAAGTGTGTCACTAACCTTATCTGTACATTTATAACTTAAGTGCCTCACTTCAAACAGAATTGGCCTTGAGTTTTACACTTTTAGCCTTAAAGACCTTATTCAGTACAAGAGATGAATCAGCATAAAGTCAATCTTTTCACAATTTTAGGATAATTTTCAAGTGTCTGATTTTCAGATAACTTTTTTAAAGTTCTTTCACATTGCTCTCCTAGTATTGAAGTACTTTCCTGAAAAAATGCTTCAATTTAAATAATGTCAGCATGACTTGGAAAGAGACCTCTATAATATATTGCTGAGCTTCAAGGTCTTTCTGGATTTGCATCAGTTAACAAAATTGCTGAGGTCCTGTATAGTTGGAAAAGGAAAAGCTAATCTTTTCCTTTATCAGATGTTCAGTCAGATGTTCCCTATTGCAATCAAATGTTTTCCGGAAAACAGATTTATGGTGGCTGAAGGGTATTTAAATAACTGCAGTTTATAAAAAAACTTTTAAAGTTCAGAATTCTTTATTTTACTGATGTGGGTTTTTTTCTCTATCTGAAACTTCTGTATGAAATAAACCAACAGCTTCCATAAAAATTACTTTAATGGTTTCATTGGAAGTCTAAGTAAAAAATTTTAGAAGACTAAAATAATTGGGATTTATTTTACTATACTTATGAGGCTTTGATTGTTTACTTAAATTCAAGTATTTTTAAAAAAAACAAGCAAACAAAAACTCAACAAAACCCTCACTCATTTGGCTTCCAGCATGTTCTGAGTTAATATTGATCGTCTATTTACAAAACTCTCAATGCAAGTTATTAATTATTTTATGTTTGGATTTAAAATTGTTATTTAACTGCAACAGTAGTTACAACAGTAACAACTTTTTCCATCAGAGTTCAATTTTTTTCATGTGCTTTCAATGTTAAGAAAGGATTAATTCTTCTTAATATTAAGTGAGCAGTGCCTTAAGAGCAGACTTAACTAAAACTGCTGTTTTTAAGTGCTGTAAATAGCAGTCACTTCCAATGATTCTACATCAGCCTGTGCTGTTGCAGAGAGGCTGCTTTGGGTTCATTCAGTTTTGTTTCCATTACAAATTGGTTGGTGGTGGTAGTTTTGGTTTGGGGCTTTTTGGTGGTTGGTTGTGCGTGGAGTTTTTCAGTTTGTTTTTTGTCAAGTGCACGTTGCTTTGTCTTGGTCGTCAGACCTGCTGTGAGCAGACTGAATTATAATTTTTTATGCTGTCTCCTATGCAAAATTCAATTTAAAAACAGTAGTTGTTACCAAGTAAGATTCTGGGCACTCTCCTCAGTGGCATTGTATGCAAGATAAGTGATGCAGCCTACTTACTTTTTACATCCATCCTTCCCTTCCTGCCCAGTTTTAGATTACAAGTGAAATATCTGTACTTTTTCTTCCCTGGTTCTTGAACATAGTCCAACATTCAGCTCATCTTCCCTCATTTGCAAAATATTTTGAAGGGATTTGATTTTTGGTTGTGTTACTTGAAATGCTTTAAGAATGTTTCTTAAGCAGTACTTACAATGGTGCTGTGGTTGTAGCTCTTTCAGGTGATGAATATAATGGAAACACATTATCATGGAATGTGCAGACAGGTTCAGGTCAAGAATTTGACCATTTAATTGCCAGTTATTTTCATGGAACTTTGCTCTACTAAACTGTTGAAGTTCAATACATGATGTTCCACTTCAGTGACTTTTTTGAACTTCTGGTAAAACAGCATTTTTGCAGGACATCAATGATACTTTGTAATGCAAACAGCCATCATGATAAGATAAGCTGTTCATTCTCTCTGCTGTTACTATTTCTTGATTCATGCATGTCTATCAAAGACCTGGTGTAATCTTACAGCTTTGTTAAACTCTCATTACCACAGAGGAGATGACTTACTTCAGAATATTTGACAGTTAAAGAAAATCATGCTAACCTTATGCCTTGTAACGCTTCTGAAAAGTTAAACCACATTGCCTTTGTCTTTTCAGAGAATGGACCTTGGAGAATGCCTGAAAGTGCATGACCTGGCATTAAGGGCAGACTATGAAATAGCATCCAAAGATCAAGATTTCTTCTTTGAGCTTGATGTATGTATTTTGTCTTAGTGGTGGAGAGAAAGCATTAGTTTGTGTGCTTAGGTGGATAAATTGAGCAACAGATGTTAAGTTCTGTTACAGACTGAAGGAAGACTTTTGAAAAGCAATTTTATGAAGAGGCAGAGAAACTCCTGGCACAGTCACATGAAAGATACTTGCCTCTTCATGATTATATGCTAATTTGTGTTGGTAGTCATCTGTAGATAGAACTGTTAACAGCCTCTCAGAGTATGATAAACCTGAGTTCTCTCTTAGTGTTTTCAAATAGCAAGTAATTGTTAAAGCTGTGTATGCATGCTTTGAAGAGAGTTTTAAATTCTTCACTTAAGAAAGAAAGTAACTTGGTATTTAGATAACAAATCATATATTGTGTCTCCATACACTATAGTTTGTTTTGAACTCCCAACTAGGAAGTAAGTCTTTGCTAGGACAAAAGGGCTTGGGTTTTTTAATTGTTATTTGGAGGGATGGTTAATATACCTACTTAAACCCTAGTGAAAAAAGTTTCAGTATTGCATGTCATGGCTGGATGAAGTGATCCTGAATAGCCTTCCAGCAATTTTAATGCCACTAGAAATACTCACTACTACTTCTTCTTCTGTCTTAAGACAGATTCACTTCCAAATTTCTGCAAATACTTAGAAACTACGACAATGTGTAGACTATAATTTTTAAAACCATTTGTATGAATATGTGTGATTAGTCAGCATGAGCTGGTAGATTATTGTTTCATTAATCACTAATAAAAACTTAGTGGAAGTGAAGCCTTAATAAACTGAAGAAGCCTTACAGCTTATGAAATATTTATATTCTTGACAGCATTGATCCTTGTTCTTACTGATGTTTTAGGCAATGGACCACCTGCAGTCATTTATTGCCGACTGCGACCGGCGAACAGAAGTGGCTAAGAAAAGACTAGCAGAAACCCAAGAAGAGATCAGCGCTGAAGTTGCAGCTAAAGTAAGCATGGCAGACGAATTACTGCTGTCTTTTTGGAAGCCAGTTTTTCTAAGGAGCCAGTTTCAAGTTTTGAAAATATATCAACTCTGAGAATTCCTACTGAAGAGGGGGGAGGGAAAGTAATACATTTTTTCTATCCTTCCTAAAACTGCCTTTAAGGCACAGAAGAGAACAGAGGGAAGAGACCGCTCTGATATTTTTGACCTCAGGAAACTAGACTCTGAATCCATGCTATAGAAATTTTAGTAATTCTTACACTTTTTGATCCAAACTTTGTCTATAAAGTAAACAAAATCTATGTACTTTTCTCTAGCTCTTTTTTGAATAAAAAAAAACCTGTAATGTTTCTGCATATAAATGCAAATGCTAGGAGGAATAGTTGTACAAATACTAATTTTTCAAGACTGATATAGGTAACAGTGTTAATTATTTGAAGTTTTCTGAACAAAATCCTTTTCTGGAATTTTACATAGACGTGGTAACTTAGCCTTTTTCTGTGTTTTTTGCAGAGAGGCATTTTCTGTTTCACTTCTAACTGGAGAAGTTCTCTCTGTGTGTTGCTTTTAATTCTGTCCTCCTAATTTTGCACATCATAACTCAGTAGTAGTTCAGGTTGTTCTCCATAATTAAGAGTATTTCCTGTGTTAAACCTTTACATGTATTTCAAGGCTGAAAGAGTTCATGAATTGAATGAAGAAATTGGGAAACTGTTGGCCAAAGTAGAACAACTCGGAGCTGATGGGAATGTGGAAGAATCTCAAAAAGTAATGGATGAAGTGGAGAAGGCTCGGGTAAAGAAGAGAGAAGCAGAAGTAAGTTGATTGTATAAGAATTGGGGGATGGAAAGGGCAGGGTCAATTATTAAATTGCTTGGCCTCTGTGTAGTGCAAAATGTCTTATCTCTATCAATTCCTTAGCTAATTGCTACGCATAAAACTAAAGAAATTGCTTTGTGGCATCCTGTACAGTTAAAGTTTCTACCCTTCAGTACACTCCTCTACCATTAAAATTGTACTTCCTTCCACAAATGATGCATTTATCTTAGTTTGGCTGTGTTGGTCAGTTGTATCTGAGGGCACTACCTTTGTGGCTGTGATGGTTGCACTGACTTAGCTGGTTTGGTCTAATGGCTTTTACTGTGGCAATCCTGTTGTAATCTCGTGCTGGAAAAGCTTCAGTGAAGTGATCCATTGTCTTCACTAAAAGAGAGTTCATGTCTTGTGTATCAGGAAAGTCAAAGTTATCCGTGTAATGTTAAGGTGACAGAACTCACCAAGAGCTTTTCCATATTGTATTACACAAAGATACTGAAATTTCTAGAAATCAGTATCTGCAGTTGTTAGCAGTAGGATTGCTGGCAGTCTTACTGGTCTATCATCTGAATGTCTTCAGGTAAATTTTGCTCAGATGATGTGTTTAATTAGTGTCTAAAAAGCAGATAGATTTCTCAGGAAACTAATACTGTTTTAAATGGGGTTCAGAATTAAAACTGGTGTCATATTTTCATAATATGTCAACATAGTAATTGTAGTGTTAATGTGTATTCATTGTTGTACATGAAAAAGTACATCATCCTTCTATGTAATATAATCTTAAGGTAGGAATTACCCAAGTTTTTTTTTTTTAAATTTGCAGAAACAGTTCCCAATGTCCTGCTTTTAAATATGTTCCGTTTTCAGAATAAGGAAACATGCCCTGTATCTTTGTGATACAGCTGGAAGTATGAATAGTGTGAATTAACTAAAGGGTGTTCTGAATTTGGTTATTTCTAGTGTATCTTCAGTAAAGTGTCATCCTTGTATTTATGTGCATTTTGAAGTAACAGCAAATGTTTTTCTTTTCTAGGAAGTATACAGGAATTCTATGCCTGCCTCTAGCTTTCAGCAGCAGAAGCTACGGGTTTGTGAAGTGTGCTCAGCTTATCTTGGTCTTCATGACAATGACCGACGACTTGCTGATCACTTTGGAGGAAAACTACATTTGGGGTTTATTGAAATAAGAGAGAAGCTTGAGGAACTCAGGGTAAATCATTCTTCCATTTTTTGTGTGTGCTCCTACTTAATTATTTGCCAGGCAACCTTAATGGAATATTTCTTTCTGTGTATGTGAATTTTTTATATCACTTTAAACTTCTGGATCTCATGAGCCTAAAAACACTAAACATTCTAATTTAGCATCAATTACCTGGATAGATTTTTAATATCACCTATTTTGCACTGAGGTAGATTAAAACACACATTCAAAGTAATGCATCCTGGGACCTAAGAACTTGAATCTCCTTTTAAAATGGATAACTGTATTTTGAATTAACAACAGCAATGTTGAAGCATACTTAGCAGTCATAGGAGATATCCAAATGAACTTTGCTTTTAGCCAGATGATTGACTAGAAGTAATAAGGAGACTCTTGACAAGAGCATGTAGTAAGGAGGATGATAACACTTGGAAAAGTTTTCCATAAAATGTAAAGAAATGCTTAGAACTCAAACAGCCTGCTGTATGATGAATGACTAAAACTCAATTTGTTTATTTTACCTGGACAAAGATTAGGAAATTATTTTGAATAGAATCCAACAACTCAAGGCTGTAGCTATCCAAAGTAGGAACACCAATATATGTATATCTTGAAGTCAGAAATAATTCTTATGGGGAGGTTGCATGTTCTCTATAACTTGAACATTTTCAATCCAGTTGGAATATTATAAACTATCTTGACCAGAAATCATATGCCAGAAGAAAGACTTACTGGAATGATATTCTGGACTTCTAGTTTTCAAGAGGATGGATTTGAACACTGATGCCATTTATGACCTTAATATACAAATTACGGAGTTCACAGCTCAATTAAGTACTTTAAGTGTAGAAATCACTAAAGACAGTAGCTAAATTGGTTGAATTCCTAAGAGCAGAAATTGCTGCTACTGAATTTGAATTGACTTGGTTTATGTTCTGCAATATTCCAGCTGTCTTGCATGGATACTGTGACTTACCCTTCGGAGAGCCAACTCTTCCTGTTGATGTTGCCAATTTAGGCTCCTCACTATAGCTAGTGTAACTTAAATCTTAGATGCCTAGAACAGGTCATGTGTACTTCCTCTCATCCCTCCATGAAATTATGCAAAGAGTCATTTGAACAAGAAACCTTGCTTGTAGTGTTGATGTTGTACAACGAAATGTAGATATAATTTGACAAAAAGGGTTGAAATAACTAATTATTTATATCATTTGGAACAAAATATGCATGGATAACTATTTCACATTCCCAAAGCATCAATAAATTAATCTTTCAAAGTGCTTTGCTAATAAAGAAAGAAAACAATAACTATCCCCTCCTTCCTCAGAGCTCTCCTCAGAGATCTAATCAAGATGCTGCTGGGGCAATTCCACCTCTCAGAAGAAGGTCTTTACAAAGAGTTGAATTTCTTGCATCATGTCCAGAAGGTGGCAAGACTTGGGTTTGGCCAGATCTCCAGTTGTGAGTTCCACACCTGAGGGCCCTCTACTGAGCGTGCCTTGTCCCCAGTAGTAGTGAGTTCACCCTGGGGGCTATCAGCTGAAGCATCTGCTCTAACTTTGTCCCACAGTCATAATACAGAAACAAGTAGCCTCAAAACTTAGGTGTTGGCCCAACCAAGTCCTTTAAGAAACAATGAACTCTCCCAGTTCTGATTCCTTTCTGCCTTTCCCCAGTGTCCAAAATATGATAGGATTGGCATGGAAACTCTCACATTAAAGGCATTACTTACTGTTCTGAATTCCCCTTTATTAAAAACTTAATATTTAACTCTGCACATTTCAGGTCTTCGTGTAACACCCACGTGCAGCTCTTCTGCAATAACTTCTGTTTCTTCAAGAAAAAAAAATAAAATATATCTATATATACTGAGGAAGAGAGTGGGAATAATATACACAAGGGAAAGGGGATATGCCTGAGGGAAAGAACTGAATGTTAACTGTCTAGATTATTTTTATGGCACCTTCGTGTGAGAAATTTTTTAATATAACTTAATATGTTCTTTTGCTTTCAGAGAATTGTGGCTGATAAACAGGAGAAACGAAATCAGGAACGTCTGAAACGTAGAGAGGAGAGAGAAAGAGAAGAAAGGGAGAAACTAAGGAGGTAGGGATCTGTTTTAATTGCATGTGCATTATGACCTATTTATGTTTAATAAGAAAACTCTGATATAGTTCGTACATATATCTAAATATGCAGAATTACAATCGTTTGCATTCCTTGGAAACTTAGAAGGATTGAGATGGAATTTCATTCTTAATCTTAAAACATGGAATTGTTCTCATAAAAAGCCTTTTTAAAAACTACTGATGGTTTTGTCTCTACATACTCGAACAAAGGGCCTTTGAGATAATTTTCAGGCATGTACCTTGTTTTGAGACCTGACAGATGTGAGCTTACACACATATGAGCTCCTTACATCTCTCAGCAATTTTCTTCAGAGATGTTAGAAATTTTCCTTATTGGAAGTAGTTGAATGTATGATTAAGGAAACCAGTTCCCTGTTCTTCTATGGAATAGTAGCTTCCAGGCCTGGTGGGGCTAGAGTGGAATGGAACCTGAGCTGCAGTTCTCTTGACATGTTAAGTTTCAGAAGTTAACAGTGTGAATTCCCGAAATCTGTTGCAGTTTGGTACTATTTGCCTGTCAGGAAATCAGGGAATACTGACTTCCCCTGTAAGCTTTTTTCTGTGGGAGGGATGTAAGTTACAAAGCTGGTTAGATAATCTTCTGGGCTTCTAGTAGAGTAGTCTCAAAAATAAATTTTAAAAAACCCAGCAACACAAAACAGGGATGTGTTTCCTGATAAACATGTTACAAAGATGTTGACATCAAATAAAAGGCCTTTAAATACTTGCTGCTAAAGCAAGAAATACAATAACAGGCCAACTAGTCTGGTTTATTATTACTAAATTGCACTTTATTTGATAGTGAGATTCTCTTAAGAAAAATTACTATTTTCCATTTATTTCAGGTCCAGATCCCACAGCAAGCATGCCAAAAGGTATATAAATCTGCAGACAAGGAATACCAGCGGTGAAGTTAGCCTTTCACAAGCTGGAACATTTTAAGACTGTCTGGCACTGTTAGTTTAAAATGTCCATCTTTACAAACAAAAGCTTTCTGTTACATAGTCATCTCTCTGTGTGTTTGTACACTATTTATCACCATGCTACTGAGTTTATACATCTGCATCTATTTTGTGGCTATTACAATGCAGCTTCATGTCCCAAGTAACAAGTAACACTTAAAGCACAGAGAATTGCTTTTTTTTTTTTTTTTTTTTTTACAAAAGCTTGTGGCTAATACCTTTTGGTGATAGCCCATGTTTTCAGAATCCCTAAGCACTAGGCTAACTCATCAGATCACCCATTAATAGTATGCGTGTACTTTCAAATCTACACAGTTGAAGGTCACCAGTGAGGTATGACTGCAAAGTGATTTGGGGGGAAAAAAAAAAAGAAAATACCAAATTTGTATAGTGTTTAGAACCTTCCAGATTAGTTTTCTTGTTGTAGCTATGGGGAACAATACAGTCCTGTTTTTAAAGAACATCATAACACATAGATTCTGGCAGATGATCCCTATAACTGCATAATGAAGTTCTTCTTTGCCTGATAAAGACACTAGTTTATAATAGAAAGAAGTAGATTTTTTTTTCCTATTTTGTTTGCTTTCAGGATCCTGAATTGGCTATGCTGTAGCCATACAGTCATGAATTAACTATAAAATTTTCTGCATTAGTCAAAAAGGAGTTTATAGGCTTTCTAATGTTGCTTTCCCCTGTCTGTTTGCCTGTGAATCAGACACTGCAATGGCTCTGAACATTGCAGGCCGTTCTCTGTACAGATGTGCTTACACATCATGTTCACAGTACTCTGGTGAGAGTGGCTGGGTGAGAGCAGTGTGTGCTGTAAGCCCTCTCTGTTCCTAGGTCTAGGTCCCGAGACCGCCGCAGGCACCGCTCTCGCTCAGCCTCGCGGGAACGGAAGAGAAGAACTCGATCCAAATCCCGTGAGAAGCGCCACCGCCACAGGTCCCGCTCCACCAGCCGCAGCCGGAGCCGCAGCCATCATAGAAGCAGGCACAGCTCCAGGGAGAGGAGCCGAGAACGCAGCTCCAAAAAGAGGTGAATGTTGCCCTAGAAAAGTCGCTGTTGAGGCAGGACGGGAACAGAAGAACTCCAAGATCAGAAGGCGAGAAGAAAACTCTATTTCAAATACATGGCTCTTTTATAGAGAGCATTGTGCAGACTAAATTCATTGGTCTTAAAGTAAAAGCATCTCACACCATTGGTGTGCTCTGAATGACGCACGGTGGCAGAACATATCTATAAACAATGTGAACAGCAAGAGAGATAAAGAATTATTTAAATTCCTTTCCAACTCTCTCCCAGGCCCAGCCTGGTAGAAATGTCTCTTTTTCTCTCTGACTGAACTGAGAATACCCATATTAATAAATGGCTTTTCCCAACACACAGTGAGAATTTTCACACTAAATTAAGTTTGTGCTTCCCACTTAATAATTTCAACACATTTTGAGTCTGTCTCAGATTTCAGTTACAACTTCAGCATATTTAGGATTTGGCACACCAGACTGCTTTATTCTCTATTTTTTTGTATAACAACAACAGGGTTATATATTATTTCTGTTTTGGATGAGTGCTACGGAGTATTAGTGTCAAGTTGATACTAGTTTCATGCAGCATAGAAAGTGAAACAGCTGATTTTCATTTGAACCCAGGGATATCAGCAGTCATCTTACTGTCAATGCATTCAGGTTTTCCCTTGGGCTCTTGTTCTCAACACCAGAGCCCATCTGTTGTGAACTGCACCAGATAAAAGTAAGTTTAGGTATGCCTGAAAGTAAACTTCTTGCACTGCATCTGAAGATAGTGCTTTGCAAGGATCTCTCATGGGAAGATTACTGCAGGGGGCAGTCTGGGGCTGTTGCTTTTGAATAGTTCAGTTTCTGTCTGTTCCTGAGCATTGTTTACATGAATGAGGAGAGCATAACTTAAAAGAGTTGGGAGTGCACAATGAGGCATTTGGTAGGGAGGTCTGCTCATAAACAGGATTCCTATCTTGTATAGGTTACCCACTGTGGCATACTTCGAGAGCAGTACAGTGAAAGGGTGCCCAGTCTTAAAACCCTGAGACTGTTGACCTACAAGAAGATAAAAGGTCAGGTTTTGAAGTGGCCACACATGCAGGGCTTATAGTTCAAATTATTCCAGGAGTTAAATCATAGTTACTTCTGCAGGGGACTTGGGCACAAGGTATTTGATGAACAGTTTTACTAGCTCCAGGATGAAGCTCTTATTTGGCGTGTAGGTTCTCTTCTTCTGTGGCGTGTAGTTTGTGGAATAGGGTAATGCCTGTGGATCCCAGTGTTCTTTCAAGTACTAAGTCTTGCAAAACACTACATTGTAAGGAAAGTAATCTTTTCAGATGAGCAACTAATGTGAGAGGTCACTTCTTTGTAAGCTTGCAAAAGGAAATTAGTAGAGGAGCATTTTGCAGACCTTAGTTTTGAAGCTTGGGAGGTTAAGTGACAGTAACTTTCTGTAAGTGGAGAGAGTACAGTCTCATGATCCAGAGTACCAGATTTTTCAACTAGGAAATGATGGGTGAGCTGTTAAATTTTTTTTTGTAAAAATCTGTATTAGAACATTTTGTGATTGCAGTACATGGTAAAATACAGATGGAATGTTTTTCAAAAAGAAACCTAAGTGCATCTGTAAGGGAATATAGAGGAAGGTGTCTAATCCATTTTTCTTCCATACAGGTAGCTAATTTAGTTTAAAACTACCTAGTTTGTTTAACAAAATAGGTCTTTTCTGCCTCCATCATAAAGGTTTTGAAAATGCCTATTTATCAGAGTAAAATATCTAAAAAGAGTAGTACCCCAACCTTTCCAAGTCACACAAGGGTTAATTCTTATAACAAAGTACGGTTGTAGAACAGATTCCAGATTTGGTTTGTATTTGTCATATAGAGCCTCCCTTCCAGAATTATGAAAGTTAATTTCCCATTACTTTTAAGCAAACTCCTGTTTTTAAATTTGTTTTTTAAGTTTGTAATTTATAGGCTGAGAAAGGCTAGACACTGATCTTAAACTAGAGACTGCAGATGAGAAATTTCTGCTCAATTCCAGTTAATGTCAACTTGGAGGTGGAGGCTGAAAGTAAGAGATGTACTGAAGCACTTTGAACTTAATCTGGGCTCTGTAATAAATATAGATGAAATCCTACCGCAAAGTACTTGTCTTTTGAAGTAGGAAAGGGAAAAGGGTAGAATGATTTGGTGTCTTCTCATACACTTCTGTTTATATAAATCTAAAGCTGGGTTGGAAAAAGAAGGAAAATATAAAATCTAAGTGCTGTTTGATAGATACCAATTCATGTTGAACTTGAATTCTTAAATGCACTGCACTTTCCAGATCCTCTAAAGAAAGATCTTCCAGAGACAAAGAGCGTTCAAGAGATCGCGATAGAACATCCCGTGACAAAGACAGAAGCTCGAGGGAGAGGTCGCCGCGGGATTTCAAAGACAAGAAACGTTCGTACGAAAGTGCTAACGGCCGATCGGAAGAGCCAAGGAGCTCAGAGGAGCGCGAAGCAGGGGAAATATAACTGGCTGTATATTCACCTGATCTCTAGCTTCCTATGGAGTTGCATACTTTGGTTTAGTTTACAGTTGTTCAAAGGGACACCAGTGAGCAGTTCCAACACTGATACAATTAGGGTAGATGTACAGTATATAAAAGTGGTTATAACAAAATCAGAATTAAACCCCATGAATTAATGGTGCCTAAAGCTGGGTCCTGGACTTCCACCAAGTTGTAAAACTTTCCTGAAAGATTTCTCTTTATTCAGGACAACAGTTTTATGTACCAAGATGCAGATCTCAATGTTTTTAATCTCCTTTCCAATACAAGTTAATGAACAAATTATATTGTACTACTTGCCTTGGGTGCTTTTGAACCTTTATAAATTCTCCAATTCTGCTCCAGTCAAAACAGCAGCATTGAAAGGTTGTATTTGGGGGGATTTTTTTGTTCGTTTGTTTTTTTTGTAAGAGGGTGGGTGGATGGATATTAACTTTTACTCTTAAGATTACGTTCCCAGTGTTGGGTTTTATTTTTGTTTGGGATCCTAGGAGTTGATTACAGTGGGAGCATTTAGACAGGAACATGTGCTGGAGAAAGCGGAAATGTCTTTTTACAGTGCCTATTTAGACTTGGAAGTTGAACAGCTGTTGCATTACATCTTTTTTATTTCTACTTAAATTTTGAAATCAAAGCCAGTCCCATATCTGTACCATTTGATTGGTATGTGTTCAATATATTTGTTTTTTTCCAGAAGGACTCTTTCTGCTTTTTCTTGTGGAGTACATCTTTAATTGTATTAAAACAAACAAAACAAACCAGCAACAACAAACAAAAATTAAGAACAAAAGAAATAAAAAAAATTAAAAAGAAACCATATTGTCCAATAACTTAACAAGGATATACTGGTCTGTTAAGGTGGTTAACTAGCAGTTCAGTATTTTAAAAAATATCTGATTATTAGAGTTTTTAACATACAGACGTGTGCTAGGAGAAGCAGTCATTCTGCTTACAATGTGATTATTCTAAAATCTTCAAAAGCAGAAACATGTGGAGTCAGAATCATCAGACAGTTTGGGTTGGAAGGGACCTTAAAGATCATCCGGTTCCAGCCCCCTTACTGTGGTCAGGGACACCTTTCTCTAGTCCAGGTTGCTCAGAGCCCCATTCAGCCTGGCTTTGAACAGTTTCAAGGGTGGGGCATCCACAGTTTCTGGGGGCAACCCCTTACCACCCTCACTGCAAAGAATTGATTCCTAATATCCAGTCTAAATCTACCCTCTTTCAATTTAAAGCCATTCCCCCTTGTCCTGACACTACATGCCCTTGTAAAAAGTCCTTCTCCACTTGTAGGCTCCCTTTAAGTACTAGAACATGCTATAAGATCTCTCCAGAGCCTTTTCTTCAGGCTGAACAACCTGAACTGTCAGCCTTCCCTCATAGGAGAAGTTCTTAATCCCTCTGATGATCTTTGTGGCCTCCTGTGGGCCCACTCCAACAGGTCCATGTCCATCCTGTGTTGAGGATCCCAGAGCTGGATGCAGCATTGCAGGTGGGGTCGGTGGGGGTCCCACCAGAGCAAAGCAGAATCCCTTCTCTCACCCTGTTGTCCACACTGTTTTGGGTGTAGTCCAGGGCACGTTTGCCTTTCTGGGCTGCGAGTGCACATTGCTGGGTCATGTCCACCCCCTCATTCGTCCCCAAGTCCTTCTCAGCAGGGCTGCTCTCCATCTGTTCATCCTTCAGCCTGGATCTGTGCTTGGGATTCCCTGACCCAGGTGTATCACGTTGCACTTTGCCTCGTTGAACCTCTTGAGCTTCACAGAGACCCACCCCTCAAGCCTGTTGAGGTCCCTGTGGATGGTATCCCTTTCCTCCAGTGCATTGACTGCACCAACTTGCTGAGGGTGCCCTTGATCCGAAGGGATTGCTGTCCATTCTGTTGGATTGAAAGTGCTTTCAGGTATTTAAACTACTCAGATATGCCCTACTCCCACACAGAAGAATTTAGATATTGGTAAATTTTCCTCCTTGTGATCACACTACTGAGTTATATAATAGTGATGCTTAAGAGCAGTGTTTGCAATGATTTGTTGGCATTTCCAGCAGGTTCTGCAGCCTCTGTCTCTCTAGTGCAAGTGCCTATGAAGGCCTGCTAATAACATTGTTGTGTAATACCATTCACTCTGTGCATTTGTACTCTGTGTCGTTTCTGTAGCATCTTCTGTATGGTCAGAGCACATGGGTGATAATTCTAACTCTGAAGATAATTTAGCAGTGTATTGGCTGGCAGTGAAAGCTGTAACAGGACCTTTACACCTCTGCAAGGACTTGGATCCAGCATTGCACATTCCACTTTGAATTCACATAATTTTAAGCTGCCAAAGTGATGATGACTAACTACTTAACCCTTTTTAATTTATTTATCCATTTGAATTCTGATCATGAGTTTCCTTCCTGGGACAGTTTCTTGATTTCATTTCTGGATGGTCCAGGTGGTTGATGAATGGAAGTTACCAGTGTTTGTCCATCTGCTACAGCCAGAGTGTAAGTGCTTGAAAACATCTATCATCACATAGTTGTTAATGGACTTCTAGTGGTGTGACAAAAGGTGACCGGTCATTTCTAGATATATCTTACATAGCACAAGTGCCAGTGATTCCTTTGGAATTCCTTTCTGGAATGATATTCCAGAAATACTGAGGACCTATCTCCCTCTGCAGCCAGCAACTAGAAATTTTGTATTGTATAAAGGGGGAGGAAGGGAGGGTGGGTAAAATTTACATACTGTGACAAAACAGTGCCTAGACTCCACACTAGCAAATTCTGGATGATATGCCATCCATTTTAGAAATGGCTTTTCAATTTAATTACAAAGGGGGATTGGGTTTGGGGCTTTCCTTATGTAGAGGAAGTACTACACTAAATGTTAAACAAGAAGGTATCTCTGATTCTCTCATAAAATAATCTGAATTACTTGTGGAAATACAGGACTGAAGTGCAGTTGGGAAGAAAAAATTAGGATGACTGATGAAACACGCTTAGGATGCAAAAGTCTGGCCCAGTGCCACCGCAGCCTGTGTGTTGCTTTTCCCACTGCAACAGGAGGAACCACACAGTAAAATGGTGACATTTGCAAGCAGAGGTGCTTGGCCTAGTGCCACTCTATCTCATTATACAACATGAAACTTGCCAGTGGAGCTGCCACAGGAGGCTGTTCCTCTGTCCCCTTGTTGAATCAGCTGTTGAATCTGGGAGTTACCATCCTGTTACTTCAATGATAGCCCTGCCCTGAAGTCCCTCTCTCTCCAGCCTGTCTTGCACCACCCATCCCCAAGGGCAATGGGAGAAAATTGGTAAACCAGCTCTCTAAGCCAATGCAAAGTGATGATTGAGCAAATGTTAGATAGCCTTGAAGCTGGGATTATCTGCGTAGCTGAAGAGGGAATGGTAGCAAGATTTCAGACTCCTGGGGCCAGTACAGGCAGCCAAGGGCATAGGCTTGGCTACATCCAAGCAGATGGGTTTAGCTGTAGGGACACGGAAGATGGGGGTTGCAGTCAGCATTAAACTAAGTATAAATGCAGACTGAGCCATGCTTCAGAGGCAATTGCAGTGTGCAGAGTGTTGTGTAGAGGTGTGCAGCACCTAATAACCCCTCCAGTTTACTGTTTTCTGTCCCATATTTCACATGTCACCTTCCTCAGTATCATTTTCCTTTATTCCAAGGCAGTAGAAATACATTCTTCTGATGTAGGGGCTTATAAAAATGTTAATGCACTCTTCATCCAGTCCTGCATGATGGTTCTTGCTCTTTGTTTTTTTGCTTTGACACTTTTTTCCACTTGCTTAATAAATTCTTGCACTGTTACTACTTATGTAATTATTTATTCTTTTCAGTAAGACCTGACATCTGTCTTTCCCTGCAGTTTGCAAAACTGGTAAGCAGCAGACTGCTGGGCAGGAGTTGTATCAGCAGCTAGAAATGCAAGGAAAGAGGAAGAAATGTTTGCTTCTAGCCCTGACTCTCCCTGCTTTCCCCTCTGTGGGTATATAATGGAGTCGGCAGGCAATTAGTCTCTCAGGACTTACCTCTCCTGGCTCTGGCTTTTCACTTCCTGTTGCTGGGGAAACTGCAGTCCCAAATCCCTTCCCTTAGGCTCAGTGGTGCTGCCAGAGCACTGCAGGCAAGCAGAGTTCTAGGAGATGCACCATCAGAAAGGCAGGATTAACTAGCAGCAAAGCAGGGCTGGACACCAGCAAGGTTACAAAGGGCCTGAGAGCAGCAGGAGCTGCTGTGGCTGTACAGTCCTTTCCCAGGCTGAAATTATCTGACAAGTGCTGACTGTGTTAAAGTATTGATGGTGATGCTCAGTTAAGTGCACAAGGGCTAGAAATCGTTCCAGCTGCTGGCTTAGAGAGGCTGCAAAGAAGGCACTTTTACAGCACTGGCCCTCAGGCACCTTCAGCCCAGCTCGAGCCTCTGTCTCCATCTCTGGAAGGTGGTAAGTGGGTGGGGACTTTGCTTTGGAACCACTGTAATTTTTCTAATTGCTGCCTTCAAATCTTCTGAAGCTCAAATTGGTTTGCAGCAGAGCAATGGAAGTAAAGTACTGCACCACCTCTTTTCAGAGCTTTACCTACTTGTACTCCTTCAGAGGGATTTGAGACTATAAATATTATTTTACACATCTTGTTCTTGTTTTACAGTCCTTGGCAATGCTGTGCAATATGCTTCCCTTTCTCCCCAAGCTGAACAGAAAACTGAAGCAAATAAAGCAGCCTCTGCCCCATCTTCCCCTCTGGCTAGAGTTCCTCTTCTGGACTTACTGGAATTTAGCATCCTTTGCCAAATGCAGTGGGTGAGGAAAACTACATGCTGAAAGAAGGAAAACTCTGCATTTGTACTTGTTTACAAAACTGTTGCATCATGGTTAAGTGAAAACCATGAGCAGCCTGGCTGCCACAAGTGTGATGAGTGCCTGGGTGGGAGCTTGAGCTGGTTTTGGAAATCCCCCAGTACCACCAGTAAATGTGCACTGTAACCAGCTGCCACTGCTGCACATCACCTTTTCTGTGAATCAAATGAGAGGGCACATCTACTTTCTCTGTGTTTATTGCATTACACTGAAGCAAAACAGCATGTGGTTATTTGCACTTATTAGCTGATTATTTCACCAAGTCTAAGGAATACAAACAAAAGCAATTAAATAGTTCAGGACCCAGTTAGCACTGAAGGGAGGCTCAGGCTGTTTGACTGGACAGGACGAGTCCCATGCCAGGCTGAGCCCCCTGTGCTGCCCACGCAGCAAGGCAGCACTCTCCATCAGCTGGGTGCATTTTGAATGCACATGAGCCAGTGAGCTCTACTCTTGCTTCATGTGGGAACTCAACCCAAGTAACTTCCTGGGAGTAACACAGTGAAATCCACACCCTGGAGATGTTCATCCCTGCCCACGGGGGTCCAATGGTGACCACACTCAGTGTTGTCATCCCTTGTGCTGAGAGCTGCTCTGAGAAACCAAGGTTGGGTGACTCTTCTGGCTCATGCAAGATGGGATTTTCCTCATGTCTCTCCCAGATGCTGGTCATTCCCATACCCCACTTCCCCCTTGTTTAAGTTCAAACACAAAACAATACTCAGGCCTCTTAAGCAATGACCTCTACCAAGATTCTGGAGATGCTTCAAAATGGTCTCCTTCCTGTCATTCATGAGGATGGAGAGGTGGTAGGTGAGCCAAAGAGCTGCTGGTGCTGCTGGCAGCAGCAAGTCTTTCTTTTAGGAATAGAAAGCTTAAAGTCACCATCTTAAAATGTAGTCTTCAAGGACGGTGGCCAGAGGAACCCACCTGAAACACTGAAGCTGCAAAGCATCTCAGGATTTGTTGGTTGACTTTGATGTATCTGCAGGTTTTGTTTAGCTGTAGAAACTCAGTTTGCTAAGGAAATTATTGACATTGATATCTATATTGTATAAGCCTTTTTTCTTGCCATTTTACTTCTAAATTTTAATTTTTCCAGCTGTGGCTGGAGGCCCAAAAGCAGCAAATCAGTGCTGGAAAGTTCTTTGAAAAGCCTGGAGGGTGCACATTCTCACCAACCCTCCTCTTTGTAGATATTGTTCAGGTGGGTACAGATTTCATTGGTCACCTTCTCAAAGGAAGCTTTGCAGTCTCCACCAAATTTCTCCTCCATCAGTTGTAAGATAATGTCACAGATAATCTAAACAAGGAGAAGGGAAGAAACAACCATTTTTCTCCATATTAGAGGCATAAGAACTTACATATCTTTAGTTGGGATTCTTGGAGGGCAGAAAGGGGTACAAGAACAATTCACAGCACATGACCTGCAGAGCTTGTAACAGAGCATGGAAAATAAGCTGCATTATAGAATTCACAAAAAAACTGCTGCTGGTGTTTTAAACTACCCTAGTTAATGTTGACTGCACCTATCACTTAAGGATGGCTGCATAGGACTGATGTGCTTTGTCCATCCACTGCAATCCTTCTCCAGGCAGGGAAGTGTCCCAAATATTTAGAGGCCATGATGAGCCCTTTGTTGGACACCTATGGAATACATGGCTTAGGGGGTAAGTTTTTCCCTGATCTTTCCTGCTCATTAGCTATCCAGCACTCTGTAGCAGAGTTCTTGCAGTCAGGTAGCTGGTATAGTTTGAAATGCCACTCCTTTCCTGTGCAGCATTTATTGTTTTGTGTGCATTTTTATCCTGAAAAAGTATTTTCAGCCAGAAATCATCCCTTATTTTCCCACTCACTGAAAATTGGGCCCACTGCTTTTGAAATCACCGTCATTTGGAAATAATCTTTGCCAGCAGGTGCCTCTTTTTGCTGTGTGAAGCAGACAAAATAGTTATAAATGCACTCTGCTAGTGACCTTAGGTGGATCTCAGCAAGTAATATGATCCTGTATTTATTATTTGAGTTTGTTTAATTATGACAATGCTGTTGTCACTGTTGTTCAATAACAGCTGGTTTAGTTGTCCTGGAAAAGCTCAATTCCTGTTACAAGATAAAAAATACATCGGGGACAGAAGTCCAATGTTAAACTAGTTTTCTGTATCTTGTTATTAAACGGCAGGTGTGGGAATGCTATTGCACTGAGAAAACCCTCTACAGCTCATGGGCAGCTGTGCAGCTCCCACCACATCACCTGCCTGCACCACATCAGCTGTACAGCCGTCTTCCACTGATGCCAGATCTCTCACTCCTGCCATCTTCCACCACCAACCATCTCACCTTCCACCACCTCCATTCTCTGAGGCATATATATGTATTCCTACATACAAAGCCTATGTTCCTCAGTTCTCCCCCTCAAAGGAGAAAACATGCCCCCCTCACAATTACACACTTTGGGAAGAGGGCTGCTCACTCACCCTAAAGTTTTTGGGGTCAATCTTCAGCTGGGTGGCATGTTTCTTGCCAAGTGGGGTCACTATCCCAAGAAAAGCCTCAGAGTTGTCCAGGTGTTGCACCATGTCGTTGATGGCACTGAAAACCTTCTTGCCATGGCCCCTGACTTGATCTGACTGTTTCATCTCTTCAGCAGAGTCCATGCCTTTGAAATGTGTGAAGTAGGACTTGGTGTCTGGGTGCTCGGTAAACATCCTGTTGAGGAATGAGAGACGTCCTGACTTGTGGACCAAGGTATCAGTGCAGACACAGCCACACATTCCAGGCCTTGCCTTCCACATTTACGTCCCTTTCCCCCTTCTCTTTATTAGAACAGATACTTCTGCATTCCTTGTTTCTCCTCTGCCTTTTGCACCTGTGCATAACTCCCATGCACATAGCAGCCAGTCCTCTCTCCCCTGCCTCTCCCCAGGGCATTTACTTTGCTCATTCCACCTTAAAACCTCCCCAGGGCATTTACTTTGCTCATTTCACCTTAAAACCTCCCCAGGGCATTTACTTTGCTCATTTCACCTTAAAATGAACTTATTCCACTCCTTATAAAGATAATATTTTCTCAGTGTTACTTTCACAAAGAAGTGAGAGCACTTCACATGGGGTGACTGTGACAGTTTAATATTCCCAAAGATGTTCTGGACAGCAGATATGACCACTATGATACTGGTGGGTGTTTTCATAGAGAAGCCCTACTATTGGTTTTGTTAATTAACCCCTTCCTGTAGTCCACTGCAAAGCTTTCTTACTGCCTGTGATGGGATTGTTGTTTGAGTATGGGGTACTGCTGATTCCATTTATTCAAAAGTAACACAATTCAGTGTGTTTGAAATTATCTTGGATCAATTACAGTCATCTTGGTCAAACTCCTTTAAAAAAAGCAGTTTACTCCTTTGGGTAAACGGGTTATCCACCTGAAATATCCATAGCAAATTCCACATTGCATTTCACAGAATCACAAAATGGTTTGCTTTCCTGATGTTCAAAGGAACCTGCTGTGTTTCAGTTTGGGCCCATTGACTCTGGTCCTGTCTCGTGGCACCACTGAGACGAGCCTGGCTCTGCCTTCTTTGCACTCTCCCTTCAGGTTTTTATGTACACATTGACAAGATTCCCCTGAGCTTTCTTTTCTCCAGGCTGAACAGTCAGAGATTTCTCTGCCTTTCTTTATGGGAGAGATACTACGGTCCCTTCATCATCTTCCTGGCCCTTTGTTGGACTCTTTCCATAATGGCCATGTCTCTCATCCTGGGAAGCCCCAAACTCTCTATAGGCAGGTCTGGGGCTGTAGGACACTAAAGCAAAACCTTCTAGAGTAAATTACCCCAGGGAGGCAAGCTACTGGATGCTACTAACATTTTATGGCTACATTTCTGACCCTAACTCTGCACAGATTGTGTCGCCTGCAGAAGGAAAGAGCAGCATGTAAGGCTTCATGAGGGTAATCCAGGCACAAGATGTGATATACAAGAAAGCTGGAGGGAGGGGTAAATACCTGATAACTAGAAATAGTATTTGAACTGATCCATGCTTATGGAGGTGATGCAAGTCCCAGATGAATATGTGAAAGGTGAACAAAAGAGAGGGAAACAGGATGGAAACTAAGAGAAGAAAGTCCACAGAAAGGGTATAATACAGTGGAACAGATGGACTGAGGCTGAAGGAGAATCAGAAGTGAAATACTGAGTTTAAAAAAAGCATTAAAAGAGTTTAGAGGTAAAGAGGAAGAGGGAAATAACACCCACGTTTTGTTCCCATTCTCTTTCATGCCACACTTTCTTTTCCTTACCTTACATGGGTGAAGATATTGTTCTTGTCTCTTCTTTTCCACCCCCTTACCCCTTTCTTTTTATTTTTCCTTGTGTGGATTGCTCCTCTTCCCAGCAAGGGCTGTATGAAAAACATCATGGCATGCTCCTAGGCAGTAACTCCATCCTTGCTCTCTCTCCTTCACCCCTCTGGGGCAGCAGTTGGATGGGTTCTTTCCTTACCTGACCAGCACAGCTGTCCCATTGTCCTCAGAATCCACATATATCTTCTCCCAGGCACCACGGGCACTTTGCACCTCTGCTTCAGAAAGTGACATGGTGGAGGAGATGTTGGCAACAGAGGGTGCAGCAGGAGGGAGAAGGACAGAGAGGTCCTGGCAGGGTCTTTCTGCTCCAGTTCTCTCCTCAGGGCTCTCTAAATACTGCCCTGGGGATTTAAGAGATCTTGAAGGGTCTCTTTGTCTCTGTTACCCTCAGTAACATTTCTGCAGGTTTTAGAGCTACCTAATCACTTTTAATCAGGAAAGAAACCAACCACATGAGGAGGAGGACTAACCCTGTAGTCATAGGTCAGGGGCCAAAGCAAAGGTCTCACTGTCTGAGAAGGAAAAAAGGCAGTTTTCAGTGGGGAAAAAAAAGATCAGTTCTCTTCCCCTCTCACCCCTGCCAAAGCCAGTGCTTGGCTCCTTTTCCTGAAGGCGATCCTTGCCTGAGCACTAATTTTCCTGGTTTTCTCCCAAGAGTGCTGCTGTGCTGAGGGCACTGTGATGCCCTGCCCACCCCTCTCCCTGGCACTCTTTGGTCTTTCAGTCAAAGATCCTGTTTCTAGCTCCAGCAATTCTCTCCAGTCCTGCCTTCATGCCACAGTCTCTGCTTTCCCCACAGCTCTCTGGTTTAACAGGGACTCACCCCACAGCTGCTCCCAGCCTTGGTCCCATAAGGGTAGGAGGCTTCGCCAGCCCAAAATGACAGCGTTGCAGGGATGGTGATGGCAGCGTGGCATAGCATCCTTGGCCATAGTGCCCTGCAACACCACTTCATTTTAGCACTGGAGGTAAAGGGTGCAGCACAGCCAGGGCAGAAGAACAGGCATTTCACTTTCCTAACCCTCTTGGCTTGCAGCTGGGATCTCTGTCCTATCTCTGAGCTCTGACTGCCAGGGAGAGAGATAAAGTGTGGAAGAAGGGCCAGGGTGGAGCTGCAGACAGCACGTCTGGACTTGTTATAGTCACGGTCACTTGGAACTGGAGGCAAAAAGTTTTCATGGATTATCCACGCAATGCCTGGGCTTAACCTCTGGCAGGAATGTTCTGGTTAAGTCTAGGGCACCCACGCAAAATAAGGGCTAAGGGGCTTGAGAAACTGCTGCTGGATGCTGAGGGCAGACAAAACCTCATATTGTTTGTGATGGTTTAGAGGAGAGAAGGAACAGGTGTGAGGGGAAAATATGCAGCATGTCAAGAAAAACCAGCCTGATACCCCAGGGCAGAAGGAAAGTGCTGGCTGCAAACTCACAGAGACTTACTGGTCTTGGTGGGGTTGTGTCCCACTGCTGCTGAGGGAGGCCTCAAATGACTTCACTGAAATCTGTCCCCTCTTGCCTCCCTCTCCCATTTTACCTCACAGCAAACAAAGAGCAGTCTGATAGAAAGCTGCAAAGCAGTTGTGGGTTCCTCATCCCTGAAAGAGTTCAAGGCCAGGCTAGATGGGGCTTTGAGCTACTTGGTCTAGTGGAAGGTGTCCCTGCCCATGGCAGAGGGGTTGGAACTAGATGATCTTTCAAGTCCCTTCCAATCCAAAACATTCTATGATTCCCTAGTAGACTTCTTCTCTGCTCTCCCCCATTCTCCTCTGGGACACTGCAGTATGAACATGCTCCATCCCTTGATATATAGTCAGACATCCTGTCATGGACCAAAAAATACCTCATTTGAGTTGAGAAATTTCAATCCAATTACTTTATTGCCACATAACAAACCAGCCAACCAACACTTAGATGCCTCACTTCCCCTGTCCTGTTTCCCCACCCCATGCTGCAGGTTACAACCAAACCTTTTGGTGAGACCATAGGTGGTGCAGGAGCTGGGGTTGGTGTGTGGGAGTCCCTTGCTCTTGCTGCTCCTTGTGTCCTACTCAACTGCTCCAGCATGGGCTCTTCCACTGGTTATCATCCTGTTGGATACTGTACCTGCCCTGAACTTGTCTCTCCTTTTCAGTGTTCCCTGCCCTTTCTTAAACATGTTTCCATGGAGGCACACTGATCTTACTTGGTTGGCCCAGTTCTGGGGCGCAGTGTAACAATTTTGTCTGCAACCAAGCCAGGTGTCAGCAGCACAGGGCAATCCCTGACCAGACAAAACAATGACATCTTCCCTCAAGCACATCACCATGCTCTCTCTGTGACACGCTTTTCTATTCTTCCATCCTCTGGTGCTACTTTTACTGTTTTGGAAAATTATCTTCTATTTTCCCCCTGCATGATTTGCCAAGTCCTTGTAAAATGAACACAATAATCCCTCCTAAAGTTTTGGCATCTCTAACAAGGCTATATTTATGGTACATCTCAGCAATCTCTAGTAATTGAAACAACAAAGCTCCAGAAACCCATTTATTTTGGCCTGGAAATGGAAAAGCTATGAAAAATGTGCTGTTTAATCATGAAGTCATTGCTGACACCTCCCCACATGTGGGCAAGAGGATGACTGCTTGGTTTATTTCTTTTTCCTCTCCCATGGTTTGTTTTGTTTATTATGCCAAAGGAAGTGAATCCTCTCAAGCATAATTTCTATTGCATGAAGAATACATATTTTCTAACAGCAGAGTCCTTTTTACAAAAAGGTAACCAAAAAAGAATCATACAGAAAGAGGAGATTGGTCACTCATGCTTGTGCAATGTAGCAGTCAGAGGCCCTGCAAGGCCTCCATGGCGGTCACTAGCCTAAGAAATGCAGAGTCATGATGAGTGGAACAGAGCTGCCCCTCTTCTGACCCAGACCCCTGTTATCTCTCTGTAAGGCTATAACAGGTTGCATGCTCCTCGACCTCAGCCATAGGACAAATCCTGATCCCTCAACAGCCTATACAAACCCATACCATTGCCCAGTTCAGCGGAAGAGCTGTCACTGGAACCCTTTGCAGAAGCTGCCAATGAAGACATCTCCACAGAACTCCACACAGCCTTCACCTCTCTCCTTCCCTGCGTCTGCTGAGGCACTTTGCGAGCACAGAGCTGAAATCACTGAGAGCTGAAATCACTAAGAGCTGAAATCACTAAGAGCTGAAATCACTCCACAAGTGCTCGCAAGGTAGCCAGCAGCTCGGAGCTAGCCGGAGGGCCCAGGCAGGCTGTGCCTCATCAGCACAGCGCTATCCAGGACACCTACGGCGGCTGCTGCCCCGGGGGCCAGACGGACCCCTGGGGACCACCAAGCCGAAATACTGCAACAAAATTTTTAATGTGCATGTGCTGATCTAAGTCCAGTTCATTATCCTGTCATTTCCACATACAAATTCCCTTGGGGATGTGTTCTTTAACATTATAATTATCTAAGGTAACTTGAGGTTGTCTTTACATCCTATCACCTGTTGCTAAGTTATTGTTTAATCTTATATTGTTAAATCTCTGTTGCAGTTTCTGCTTGAATCTATTTGATCCATTACTTGTCAATGACAAGGATTTGTAGGATTCTGTTCCTAGGGTCTCTCCCCAGTTCCATTGCTCCAGCACCCCACTGTCATGGTTTCAAGGCTAACTTGTAGTTACTGTGAATTTTTTGTGAATCTTCAATTTCCTCTGACATCAAGCAAGAAGGGTGAGCCACATGGCACTGGGAAATCTGGAACAGAAAGCACAGCCATGGTGTTTGGGCTGTGGCAAAGCTGTTCCTCTTTCTATTCCCAGCCAGGGGAGAAGAGGATGTGCCTCCCACTTCACTGCCAGGAAGCAGTGTCAGTACTGCAGAGTGGGGCTTGCTTTCTCTCAGTTTCCAAGAAATCACGTGCTTTAGGCAGAAGGCAGCTAGAAAGATCCAGCCACAGAAATGGGTGGCACCTTCTACTCACCCAGCCATTTAGGATCCAAACAGCCATCACATCTCTAGAGCTCACTGATGTCCTGGTCACAGGCACTGCAAACCTCAGTGTCTTCTTATCCTTGAAACTATGATTCTGTGATTTTAGCATAAACACCCTATTTGTTGTTCACTGGGGTTAATCCCCAGCTCAGCAGACACAGCTGTTTCAGAGGATGGCTGTGAGGGGCTCAGCAGCTGTAACTCTTATTTTCCCAACACCCGTGGTAGTGTCAGGCTGAGGGTAGAGCTCCCCATATTGCCAGGTTTCAGGGATGCTTAGCCCAAGACCCTGACACTCAGTGCTGCTTTCACAGAAAGGACAAACACCTGCATCTGCTCATGCTCAGTGTCTGAGGTTATCAACATAATCAGCTCATCAAAACAAGCAAAACAGGAGCTGCAGTCACGACTGTCAGTGTCAATGTCTGAATCCCAAAGCCCACCTAGCACATGGGTGGGAAAGGCTTTCCCCACTGCCACTTTCCCAGACCATACTTCTCTTCCCATTCCAGGGCCTTGGTGAGCTCGGGTGGAGCCGTGTTGGGCTTTCCACTGGTGAAAATACCAAATGCAAAGGGTAAGAAAAAAGCAGGATTACTCAGCTTCTTGGGACCTAGCCCCCAGAACAGCCCTTATGAACAGTACAGAGTGGTACCACCCAGCATGGTAGAAATGCACACAGGTGTCTGTTGTGAATATTTTTATTGCATGCATAACATTTTAAATGTGAAAGCAAAGGTTGTAAAGGTAGTAAAGCAAAGGTAGTAATTTCAAAATCACTTTTACAAATTATAGGGCATAACATATATGCAGGTTAGTCTTCTGAATGCTGCTTTCATGATTAACAGCATTCAGTACATGGCCAGCAGTGACTCTAATGTGATCGTTCAACTAATAAGGATGACAGTGCTGAGTTTTCTTGCACTGTATCCAGCTAACCAAGAATTTGCATTGGTGGAGGCTGGTGTTCATCAGAGAAACTTTACATCCTTAGTAAAGTGTAAGAAAGCCAACTCCACAAACCCCAGCCCTCCCTGAACCATCAGTGTGCTATCAGCATCATTCTGGACTCAAACCACCAACCAACATAAGGGTTGCTATGAAGAAAGTTAACTCCACCTCAGCCAGACCCAGCACACTGCAGGACTGCATCCTTTTTGTGGACAAATTTAGGCCCATGAAGCCTTCACAGTGCTCGACTTTTGCACAGGTGCTGCAGGCAGGAGTAAAGAAATCAGCTTTTAGAGATATAGAAAATATCATGCCCAAATCAGAGATGCAGAATACCCAAAGCTGGACAGAGGCATCAGGCAGCAGCATATGCGCTATTCATGTCTGTAATGTTACAATCTGGCATTCATATCTGCCCAATTAATGAGACTGAACCACCCAATCATTTAATGGAAACAGCACTCACACAGGTTTGGACACAAGCCCCTAGACTTCACTCAACTCCCTTGTCTGGGACACTGGAGCTTTAATTACGTAGAGTTTATATAAATTATATTCTGAAGAAAAGAGAAATCCACTGAATGTCACCCCCAGCAAAATTAAACCTGGACTCCAGATAAAGTGACCTGATATCAGAGAAAGAGAAGACATAGCTGCAAGAAGACATCAGGCTAAAATAAACAGCTATGGGCTGCTTTATGTGTAAGTCAGACACCAGTCCAGAGGCTTTCCATCAAACACAGGTAGGTCACAGATGATTGTATTGGTGGTATGGACTATTGTGTTCAAAGATGCAAGCTAAAAGGGCATGAGATAAAGCAGCAGAAAAACCTGCTATCAGATACAAGAGAAAATGAGGTGCTGGACTGAAAGGGTGGTTGGTGAGGAATGGAAGGAACCAGAGAATCAGACCAGTAGTTTTCCTGTGTAAATAGAAAGTTGAATGATGGACTTATTGGTCCAATTGTCTCCTCTACTGTAGAAGTCATAGAATTATTAGATTTATAATGGCTGGAAAAGGCATCTAAGATCTGTTCAATATGATGAGTAATTATAAGATAAAAAATCCATTATAAGTGTCCGACTTTCTTGGGAAGTAACATCAGTACATGTGGCTTTAAATTCAGTGAGCCCAAATTTAATCTTCACCTTCAGCCTGCGATTTATCCCCAGCCATGTGTCTGGTGATGGCACTACACAGAAACCAAGCTGTTCCATCCCTTCCTCATCCACATACTGAGCATTCTGTTTTTTCGTACAATAGAAAGCAAAGATTACCTCTGTTTGATCCGGCTCCGTTGGAAAGAAATCATAGTGGACAGCTTCGTGTATGTTCACTGACTCCCCAATTTCCACCAGTTTCTGGAAGAGATCTGTGCAATAAATATAGTCACCCGTTTTTGAGACCCTCCGTTTACGGGCGTCATGGATAGCACCATCAAATTTCCTACATACTCTCAAGCCATATGTCCTACAGCTGATTCTTGAGGTGATGATGTGTGGATTAACTCCAAATAAAACAGCCCCTTTTACAATGGCTGCCTGGGCCTCCATGGGACAAAGGATGTGATACTTGCTGCTAAAGGCCTGCCTGACTGCATCTCGCAGGATGATGCTGGTTGCAAAGCCTCCCACAAGTAAAATATACTGGACTTTGTCCATCTCAGGTTTGCAAAGAATTTCCCTCAAAGCACAAATGATATTGTTGATACTGTAATCAAAGAAGCTCTTCATTTTCTCATGTGTAATCATGATTGTCCCATCACACCACACAGTTCCTGCTACTTTTTCAAAGAACTGGGAGATGTCCTTCTTGGACCCTGCCACTCTGGTCAGGTTGTAGTAGCAATGTATGTAGACTGCCTCCCTGCTAGCAGAGCATTTCTGTAGGCTGAAGTTGTACATCATATTTTGTAATTCAGTAGGGTGCTTCTTCACATATTCATCCCATACGCCATCATTGAATATTTCCTTGAGGAAATTGATGAAGTTTTCATCCACTCTGTTGCCTCCCCATCCACCTCCAGTTGCCTTATGTAGCTCCTTTAGGTAATGGTTTTCTTGGATCTCGTGTACTGTGATGTCTACAGTGCCACCTACACGTGCAAACAAACACACAGAGATAGAGACTCAAATTAATTGTGCTGTTTGCTTTAAAGTATATGAGCTTCCACGGAATTTAATCTTATCTTCTGAATTCCCGATTGACATATGTGCTTTTCTGCCGCTTTCTTTCCTTATCTGCACTCTTCTGCTATTGCCCGTACTTCTCTAGATTTCTTAAATTTATGCACTTTTGTGTAAAAGTCTGGTCTCATGAGGCTCCTACAGTTATTTCTGTATAATAACTGAGCTGGATGCTCCGGCTTGCTCACTGAACAAGTCAATCTCCTGTCTGATCACAAACCGTGCCTGGCCTCCTCACATAAGTGGTTGACTCCTGAGCAGTGGTGAGAAGACTCTCAGGAACTTGTGGTGCTTTTGATGCCTTTTCAGTATTTGTTCGCAACCACCAGACTGCTCTTGGCAGAAAATTCACATCATACCAAAAAACCTCAGGAATCTAGAGATATTACTGAGAAGTGCTTCATCAAATATTCTTAATGATTTACTCTCCAGTGCCTGCTGGCTCTTCTCTTTGGTCACTTCACTGGGCACTAACTACAGTTGCTTCTGGAGAGGAGGCTGCGAGCTCAGGCCACACATGAGCACGTGGTGCGTGCCGGTGGCTGATGCTGGGACACCATGCCGGCTGATCTGTGCGAAGGCAGGGCCTCGTGTTGTGACTGTCTGGCCTGAAGAGCACTGCAGTGTGAGACACAATCCTATTCTTTCCTCCTATTTTTTCTTCCTGCTCGCAGCATCTCATTAGGTGAGAAATAACATTAAAAAAAAACATGACAAGCACAGCAGTGGAGTCCAAGCTCTGGGACCTTTGGCCATATTGTGAAATAGCCATGCACCACACCCAGCAAAGATGGTACCCGTTAAACAGGGAAAATTTTACCTCCACAGTCAACGACAATATACTGGATCCCAGGGGAGTCTTCAAACTTCTTCTTGTCACTGCTGTCTGCCATAAACCCTTCATGTGGCAGCTGCTTGCACCACAGTGATGCAGCTTCTGGCTCCAAGGCAATGATCAGGTTCCTAGAGAGCATGTCAGAGATAATTCCTGCCTAAAATGACAAAAGAGAGGAGTCAGGTCAAGGAAAGGGGTTGAGATAACTGCTGCATGAACATCACCTGCTAGAGAGACTGTTCTCACCCCAGCAGCTCATGCAGGGGTGGTGGTTCTTGCACTGCTGGTCTCCGTGGGGCTCATTTCTACCTGGTGGGGAGAGAGGGCAGAGCTATTGCACTGCCATTTGGGGACATACTCTCCCTCACCACCCTCGATGTGGAAGATTTCTCTGCCCAACGGACTGAAATTTGAAATATATGTTGTTTATATATTGAGGCGTTCCTGTGGCTCAACTGGGCAAAGAGACCTCCAAAGGTAATTTGAGGAAATGGGGTAACCCCTGCTCTTTTGCTGCCATACCTCTTTTGCTGCCAGACGCATGAACTGCTTGGCAGCAGCGTTCCATATGGCTGGGACAGTAATGACCCAGGTGATCTCCTCCTCATCGTAGACAGTTTGGAAAGAGGCCTCCTTAATGGTGTTCAAAGCATGGTCCTTCATGTAGCGCAGGCTTTCGGAAAAGACTGTCAAGGCAGGAAGGAACTTTCCATTGGTGGCTTTCAGCTTCATGCCAGCTGTGACATTCTACCGAAAAAAAGGCCCAGGGTCACATGGTGCAGTGTCAGTATGAGACCTGTCCCCTTCACACCAAGCACTGCACCGCATAAGGCACCCAGACACCCCTGTCTCCAAACCAAACTCCCAGCACTGACTTCACTACTGTGGCTGAGTCTAAGTGGCACAGGTCAGCTACCAAACTGCTTACCCACCACACCTGTGATTCAGTAGGCAAAATGTCAATGTGATTGATAATTCAGCTGTTTCTCCTAGGCCAAATTTTGTAAAGACCCTGTAGATCCTATAGATTCCTGAAGAGCCAGTGGGGAGTGATTCTGTAATGAAATTTTTCTTCACCATTTGCTCCTCAGATGCAGAGAAATTGTTCTGAACTAAAACCTCTCTCCAGCCCCTACTGAAAGTGAATGAGAACCAACCGCTCCAGAGGTGACATGGTGACAGACCACATCATTCCCAGCTGTCCTGGGAAGAAAAATCTTCAAAGAGGCCTTCCATCCACCAAAGAGAGGACCTGAGGCTTTTCCTGGGACTGGCCTTGTGCTCTGCCTTATTCAATGCTTGAGAGGCCCTGTGGGACCCTGGAGCACAGACAGGAAGGCCCTAAGGTAGCCTGGTGTTTGGCTGAACAAGCAAACACAGATAAAGCTGTGAACTATTCCAAACCAGCACAGAGCCTTCAGAGAGAAATTTGATAAAGCCACTGCAGGCTTCAAGGACAGCTGGACACCCTTACATTAGCTTCAGTATAACACTTCAAAAGAGGGAGAGACAAGGAGGAGCTGTATAACATGGGATGAGATCTTAGGTAATCCTGAGACTGCCCATCTCCTTTGAATTACAGGAAATTTCACTTGATCCCTGTTTCTTGTTGAGGACTAAGGTAGAGAGTCACAGAGGGAGACCAGTTTCTCTGTCAACCTTGGGAACAGGGCAGCTTTTTATTAGGAATAGGTACTTGCCTTCACCCATGTATGCAGTCATGTTTTATTGTCTTTAGACAAAAAACACCATCAAAAGGAAGGGCCTGGAAGCTTTTGGCAATAAAAAAAAAAATTTGTTCATCAAAATACTTGTGTTCATTCATTCTCATCAACCAGACTTAGCCCTCTTCATGGATTGTCTAACCCCCACCCCTCAAATAAATGAATAGCCCCGACCCCCATTAGTAGTAACTCTTCCACCTACCGTGTTGTACAGCTGCATCTTGAAGTTCTGGAAGAAGTACCAGCTGTCAGCTTGGCTGGAGGGCAGGCTCTTGTACTTCATCACAGCATCATAACCAAAATATTTGAACTCCTGCTTCTGGTTGAACAAGATGCTCGTAGGCATCTTTGGGGTCTTTAACCCATGCTCTGCTCCCCAGTAAACCTGGCGGATTTGGTCTGTACCTGAAGCAAGAGAAAAACAGTACCCGCTGTAGGATGTGCCAAAATCTATAGCAACAACAAAGACTGACTGGTTGGCCATGGCCACTGCAGTGCAGAGGTGCACAGCTCTGGGAGCAGAGAGGAGTGAAGAGATGGGTCTGAACTGAAACTGAAAGGACTGATATTGCAGAGGGAAGGTCAATCTCCTCTGATTTTATTGGCTGGAGAGTGATGTGACTCTAGACATCCTGTAAATTGTACCTTTTCCTGTAAAGACGCAGGGCTTTCTTCTGTTTTTTGTAGCAGCAAAGTGCCTTTGTTAGGGAACTGTCTTATCAGTAGCTTTCTGCACTCCCACCAGCATCAGGAGGCCTCAAGGCTGCCCATACATTTCAACAAACATTTTCTGCTGCTGCATGAACACACGGAAAGTTTCTGGCTCCAGCAAAAGAAAAATGTGGGTTATGGCCAACATTTTTAGCCACAGAAAAACAGAAGTGCCAGATACACCTGATACTTCTGGCTCCAGCAAAAGAGAAGAGTGGAGTATACCCAATGGTTCTGGCTCTAGCAAAGAAGTGTGGTGCACATCCAACATTTCTGGCTCCAGAGGAACAGAATCACAGAATACATGCAATGTTTCTGGCAACAGAAGAAGAAAGGCATTGGAAAGACAGTGTGAGGACACTGATCCCAAAAAGACAACTGCAGAAGGCAGCAGGTAGGTTACACAAGGGGTGTCTCGGGATAATCTTATTTAATCTTCCTAGGTCTGAATATTTCTGCAAAGTTTCTTGGAGGGTTGCATGAGTGCTGAATTGCAAACATTTTCTGACTGTGAAATATTCAGTAAGAGCTCTGTTTTCTACTTCCTAACTTTTCTAGCCATCACAGAGATGGTTACTGTCCCCAAATTCAGCTCAAGTTCAAAGTGGGAGGCAGATCTTAACTTGGTGAAAGAGGAAGAGAAACTAGAAAGATCAGTATAAAGAATGTGACAAGATCTGGGATTTCATGGCTCTGACTCTGAGCTCATCAATTTTGCAGGGAAAGGTGGACTAAAATGTAAATTTTTTACTGGATTGTTTAGCTTAAAGAAAAAAATTGTGTCTTCAGTGAAAAAGTGAAGTGATTTAACTGGAAAGGAATCAATCCAAGTAAACAAAGCAAAATGTGCTTCAGTGGGAAGGAGTAATGCTGAGAGGGGCAGCAGAGTCCCTTGCAGCAGCTGTGCAGCCTTCTATTGGCATAAACCAAAGGTAAAGCCTCATGCTGAGGCTTGCTCTGACATCTGGTTGTGGGGATGAGCTTGCTCTGTGTTCCACCTGGATCCAAGCTTAAGCTCCAAGCAGGAGCACCTTAATCTGGGACTGTTTCTCCAACAGTAGTTGATATTTGAGATCCTTGTGAGGAAATAGGACACAGAGCAGTTGTACAAATAAAAAATTACCTTGAGAACGCAGAGCTTTGTACTCCTCTGTTAAAAAAACTCGTACATTGCAAAGTTGGTTTTAGCAGAACAGTCACCTGCATTTGCTGCTCTCCCACTCTCTGCAGGTCTGGGCTGAGTTTGTTTTTCAGGAGCTGTCCTTGTATCTTGCCCACTTTATCCAGACCTAATGATTAGTCAAACCCTCCTGGTTTCGGCATACCCTGGTGTGGGAAATAGTAAAAGTAAGAAGATTTCTAGAAAGCTTTAAAAGCAGGCCTTAGAAACAGGAAGAAGAGAAAACTTAGACCTAGCTGCAGCTGCAAAGTCTGAAAGTAGAAAAAGTTACAATAGGTACAGCAAGCAAGGACATGAAAAGATAGCTTGAGTTTTAGGCTTGGCAAAGATAGCCTGTGGAGTCCTCTGAGCTCTATCAGGCATTATCTGGGAGAGTGCTACCCCACTCGTGCCAAATCTGCACCCGTGTGCCCTTTGTCCTGTCTCTGATCCGTTTGCTGGCATGGATGTAGCCATGAAGCCTCTGTTCACAGGACTGGCAATGATAAAGTACTTTTTTTGAGGATGTGTTCTTACCCTGCTTCATTATAGGAATTCCCTTTTCTTCTTTTCCTCAGACATACATCTGACACCTCACAGCAGCCATCAGCCTATGGAGACCAGACTTCTAACATGAAGGAAATGTTTGAAATGATGAAAGAGATGGACAACAAAAAAACAAAGGAAATGTTCGAAATGATAAAAGAGATGGACAACAAAAAAACGAAGGAAGTGTTCGAAATGATAAAAGAGATGGACAATAAAAAAACAAAGGAAATGTTCAAAATGGTAGAAGAGATGGACAACAAAAAAACGAAGGAAATGTTCAAAATTATGAAAGAGATGGACAGCAAGAACACAAAGGAAATATTCGAAATGATGAAAAATATGGACAAAAAAATAATGTGAGAGTCCAGTGACCAAAAATGACACCATTTAGTGTGGCCTCTGACAATGAACTGTAGCTGGTGCACACAAGGGTGGGTGGGACAGAAAATGAGCCAGACACAAGGAAGGCTCTGCATTAGCAATAAATTTTGCCCAGGCTATACTGGGAACCCAGAGCCAATTTACAGAAGCTGTTGGATTTGCACCATGTAACGAGCAGATCTTACACTTTGGGTATTTTATTTGCACTGTTGGTATTGACTCACAGAATCACAAACCAAGCATCTGGCAAAGAACAGCCTTGACAAGTTTTGGTCTCTAAATTTCTTTTCCCTATGGGTTGATCAGAAATTGGAGGGAGGAAGTTTAGCTTGTGCATTTTTTTAAGACTTTATTGCATACTTGCCCACTGATTGCAATGTGGTTTATTGTTTCTTTCTTTCCTTTATGGATGGATGGACAATGAGAACAGAACTTTGTCTGACACTGTTCAGTATCTACTGAACCTTCTGGATAGTCACAACAGGTAATGTGATTCTTGACATTAATAATCAGTGTAAGAGGGGAAAATCATGATCCTCACAACCACACCTCCATTTCCTCTGATGTAAATATCTTCCCACTTGATTTGAGCATAAATTCTGGGAGGGAGCTTTTAGGGGAGGTGTTCAGCTCCCCTGGAGTTTTCCTGGATGCTCTTGCGCTTTCCTACCTCAGAACTTTTTTCTTGAATTCAGTTTATTCAATAGGGACACATCCACTGTTGTGCCAGTGTCCAAGTACAAATAAAGAGATCTCCCAAATCTGTTTCAGAGCACTTCCTGAAAGGCTAATCCAAATACTGTGTAAGGAGAAAGAGGAAAACGAGATGCTGAAAGAGAAGACCAAAAAGCTAGAGGAAAGGTAAGGTATTTATTCATATTTCAGACATAGTGTGTGTTTCTACACTGAAAAGCCACATACTTCTTGCTTCCTCCAGTCCTTGGGGACTCTATTTCTGACCAGACAGCCCAGACACCTTCTCTCCAGACTTACAACCTGCCAGCATCTCTTTATAACTGACTTCTGGAAGATGGTTTGGGTTGCTCTGCAAAGGGAAGAAGACATTCTTGGGGTAAACCAGCTAAATAAAGAGTAAAGGAAATCAGTCTGCAATGACATTGTCAAGATGCCACTCTGATCAGATTCTACTATAATCATGCAAAACTGAGCTGAGAAAGCACTATTTTCCACAAAAAAAAGCTGCTTGCCAGCTATATAATATAAATGAGAAGTGCATTGTAGAAAACATGGGATTAATTGAACAGTTTCACAAGTAAAATATTTACATTTGCTCGTTATTTCATCTTGACTTAGATATGTTTTTTAATGTCCTCCTTGACCTAGAATCCAAGAGCTGTTGGCTAAAGCAATGGCCATGCACCAACACTCTGAGGACATCACTGACCCTTCACGTTTGTCTGCTGTGCTGGAGAGATACGAGATGCTCCGGCTACAGGAATGGGAGAAAGTCAGGAGCTCCATGCCCTACCGTTGGACGTATGAAGAAGGCAGTCGCGCCATTAGGGTTTGTTCAAGTCCATTTTCTCCATTTGATTCTTACCACATCAATTATGGTGTAGCCATATAGCAACCCTTGAGTATTTGTATTTCAGTACCAGACAGGGTTGGGGCCTAAGTTTGGGTTGCTGAATTTGCAGCCTAGCAGGGCTTGTGGAATGCTGTAGAGATCAAACTGATAGTGACCTTCTTCCTCCTACCTTTCAGAAGGGCACACTCAAATACTAGTCCCATCTCTCATGTGTTAAGCACAAGTGGGAAAACAGTCCACTTTCCTTATGTCAGTGCTTGAACTGATAGCTGGGAGACCTCATTTTGATGTCTGACTCACTGCTGTGATGCTGGAGAGATCTAAAGGAAAATACCAAAGTACCAAAATACCTTAAAGGACAAGACTGAGATGAGGCCATTATTAGCATTAGCATTGACTGTGATGATAAGACCCCACAGATGCTGAAGAATGGGCTCCAATACCCAAGCAGCTTGATGAAACAGTTTGTTTTACAGCTATTGAAGACATATTTCAGTCAATTAGCAGCCCTACAATTAACTCTAATGCAGATGTTTTCTCAGCTTTGCACACTACACCTGTGGTTTCACTGTGATTGATGCTGTAATCAGTTGTTTTTGCACTGCAGAAGGTGTTTGAAGCCTGTGAAAAAGATATACAACAGAGAAGAGATCACATACTTAAAGTTCTTGACATTCCACCTTCGAATAAGGTAAAAATACCTTTGACCAAGGTATTTTATGTTTCTGTAAAAGGCCTGTAAAAGGGCCTTTTATGGCCTGTAAAAGGGCCATTGGCATCTGCGATTTTATGTAGAAGTTTGTTTCTGCTAAGGACACTGCTCAATATCTGTCAGCAATGACACTGGGAATAACTTCTGAGCTGAGAGGTCTGGGGCCAAGCTCTAACAACCCTAGGTATGAGAGCAGCACTGGATAAAAAACAGGTCTTTCTTTCGATGAGTTAAGCTATTCCATGGAGAAGCAGGGAGCTGGACTTGAGGATCCTTGTGGGAGCCTTCCAAAATTAAATTATTCTGTGTCCCATGATACGAATTGGGATACATGATCCCAAAGCCATACACTTGCATATCTGAATTGTCCAGCTGGATGAAGCACATATATGAGTGCAGAAAGCATTTTCCAGCCCTGTGTTGCTTTTATGTGACCTTCCTCCAAAGCCTGAAATGAGTGACTTCTCCATTACTGATTGACCCAATATAAGAAACAAAAATCCCCAGTATTTGCCTCACCACATAGTAACTGCCTGCTTTGTGATATGATTGTTCTGCAGGTGATGCAAGACATAATGAAGCTGTTGAGGCAACAGTATCACCAAAACTCAATGGTTTACAACAAGATTGTTCAAGTGAGTAAAGATACAGCCCAGGAACTGGGGCAATGGTTCAATTGTCTCTGCAGCTTGTTATTTAAAACATGAGAGGTCTCCCTTCTGCATGAGGTTGTTTTCCACTTGTGGCCAGGTCCTTCCAGCCCATATACTCCCAAAATATTCTCAAGTACATGTAACCTTGTAAGGGAAGTACAGCAGGACAGGCAGGGTCATGCCCCTACTAACAAAGGCACAGCCCTACTGGACCCAAGCAAGGAGCAAAGAGCAAAGGGCCAGTGGTGGTGATCAGGGCCAGCCACAAACCAATGACCAACTGGGCAAGCTCACAGTGACCAACGAGGTCAAGACCAAGCTGTGAAGTTGGTCTGTGGGTCAGGACCAGCAAGACTGGGCACAGGCATCAGGTCAACACCACAGCTCAGTCAAGCACCCAGCCACCACTCAGCTCCTGGGTCAACTGGTGGCCAGTCTGGGTGAAGATGAGGCTTCTCATAACTCCTTCTCGCACCACCCTTTCTGCCAGCTTGACTGTTATTGCAGGAGTTGAATACGAGGTTATATGGTTGTGCTAAATCTGAGCTGACCTTGAACACATGCAGCCAAACCGCTGGGAAGGCAGAGGAAAGCGTGCAGAGGCTGTTGATGTGCACAGAGCCCTGACACCTGCTATCCACATGGACAAGTCTCTAGTGGGCTTTTTTTGTGGAAGAGATGACATATATATCAGAGATATATGAAACTGCCAAAGAGGAGCTTCCTCCTTTTGCATCTTGCTGGGCTTTTCCAAGAGCTTGGTCTTACCAAACCCCTTGCAGATCTATGAGGAAATAGAGACAAGGGCTGGACACTGGCACAATCTAGAAGCCAGTACTTAGTAAATAAAAGAATCTTTAAAGAATCTTTAAAGTGACCCTGGGACCCCTGCATTTCCCACTCAAACAGTACCAGCAGCTTTGACAAGTGAAGTTCTTGAGTGCTTAGTTCTTGTGGAGCAGCTGCACAGAATGATAGCGGGGAGGCAACATAACAATACATCAGCATAAGGAAAACTGTTCTCATTTGATTTTCAGGAAGCTGCCATTCACATAAGAACTGAAAATGAAACACAGTTCCTGCTGCAGTGCTGCCAAATTTATTGTTTGCTGCTTCTTCAGGACCCACCAGTTAAAGCTGAGTGGAGGATGAACAGAAGCCATTTAGAGCACGTGGACAAGAAAGATGAAGTGCACTGGAAAAAAGCATCACTTCTGTGGCCCATAATGAAACGTGGGGAAGAAATTATTGTGAAAGGTGTAGTCTGGGATCAAAGGAAAATGACTTGAGAGTCAGGCTAATTACTTACTTAGCCATAACAAGATGAAACAGCTGCTATGCCATACTCTGCTTTTCTTTCTCCCATGTTGCCTGTTTTTCAGAGCTAGTAAGTTAGACATCCCTCACTTAGGACACCTAGGATAAATCATCATTAACAAACCTGTATTAAAAATTGAAGCTATTCCAACTGTCTCCTCACAAAGGCCACCTGCCTGTTAGCACTCCCTGCTTTCCCACATCTGTTCAATTTACCTCTCCCAAAGTCCTTCAGCTACACACGTGCCACAGCACTGGACCAAAGAACTCTAGACGTTGTATTCCATGGCATAATGGGGATGCAATGAGGCAAATGCATGTTTATGTGATTTGGTGTGACACACTATTCTGTCAGCAACTTGAGAATTACCAAATAAAAAAGACTCTAAATTCTGCTGTGTGCCTGCTGTTAGAATGCATGGAATGGAAGCCTCTCTGAGTCCCTCAGAGAGAGAAAGGAATACAGGGATTGAATTGGAACCTTTAGAGAAACTAAAATATATTAAACCACACAGACATGAAATAGGAGTGTAAGTTTTAGTTTTCAGTAAGTAGAAATATATCTTAAGTGCCTTAAGAATCTATATTAGCTAGTAAAAAACCCTAAATCCTAGTTTAAAGTTAAGTAGTGTTACCTTTCACAAAATTAGCTTAGCTCTAGACATAACAAAAACATAGCAGAACATTGCTTACATTTCTAAATAGAACAGATAGAACTATATGAGTAGATTTTTTGTAAAAAATAACACTACTTTCACACATTAGAATTAAGCTCGGATAGGTGTAGGAAGAATGTTTTAGATTCATGTTTTTAGCTGATTAGATTATTTATGTATAAATTTCCCCTACACTGGGGTACAAAAAAGGTGATAATTGCTTCTACTAACTACTACTGCTTCTACTGAGAACATCAAGAATCTATACCAGAAAGCTTTTAGCACAAACTTTAATACTCTAAACTCTTCACCTTCAATACTGATGTATTCATACAATAAACAACTTTACAACAAACAACAACTACTCCTATCTCTTTGTAGACCCAAGACCCACTTATAACTCAACACCTGCCAAATCCTTTTCTCCAGTTTTTGTTTCTAATACATCAGTTTCCTCGGCTGCACAAACTCCCTGGGATTTTCTCAATGGGCCCCCAGAAAGAAAGGCAAATTTCTGTGCAGGTCTCTGCAAGCAAATTGCTCTGCTTCTCTCAGGAATTTAGTATTCCCTAAGCATATTGCAGGTCACTGACAACATGAGCTGGGATCCAGGTGTGTGCAAGAAAATTGGCTTCTAGAAAACTGGAGTATTCTGAGAAACTGAGACCCTTATTGGAAATATCTATTATGGAATAGAACAAGTGAACTAAAAAAGCCCCAGAGTTACTGCAGCTCAGGATCCCGTGCTGGGGAAACGGCAAAAGGGGAACAACGGGGGTGCGAAGGGGTCACAAGTGAGCCTCGTGACAGAGCTGCGGGCGGGAGCAAAGCTGCATTTGGGAGAAGCTGCGGCTGTGCCGTGCTGCGAAAGGGCGTTCTGAGGGAGGCCCAGCAGCACCACGGCCCGCCCTGAGACCCAGAGCCGCGGCCGTGCAGCTCGTGACAGGGCAGGACCCGAGCAGCTCACCGCCATTTCCCTTTCCCTTAGCTTGATTTTAAACGGTGTAATTGCTCCCCCAGAAGAACAGAAAAGGAATTGCTTCCTGCAGACACGTGAAGTATTTATTAGGCGGGGTTGATGGTTTATTTCTAAGCCTCGTGAAGACCCTTAGGGGACCTCAGGGAGCAGAGCAAAAAGAGACAAACACAGGTGAAGGCTTTTCTGATCTTTAGACCGGTCGGAATTTCTGTTTGCGTTGCGCCCGCGTGAGGCCCTGGCGCTGTCCCGCCTCCCCGGCCCTCGGAGCAGCACGGAACGCCCCGGCGCCGGCAGTTCTGTTCTTGGCACTCGAGCCACAGAGGGTCGGGCAGATCACGGCACCCGGGCATCCCGCGAAGTAAGCGGGGCACCCAGGGGCGACCTGTACCCGCACAAAAATTCCTCTCACATTCGGAGTGAGGACCCGGGCGTCACCCCGGGTCGTTATTTTCCTTACTCATAAGTTTAAGGCATGCCCTACAGCTCGCCGCGCCGCTGTGACACTGCTCGGCACTAACTCCACAGGTCAGGGCGAGCGCCGCCCGACGCAGCCTCTAGCTGGGCTACAGTGTCCTCACCACTGCGGCCGGTTCTTGTCCCCTTTCGCGCCGCGGAACCGCTACAGCGGGCCGAACCGAGCCGCGCCGTGCCGCGCCGTATGCAAATGAGAGGCGCGGGGAGCGCGGGGAGTTGTGGGGCGTCCCGTCACAGCGGGCGGAGCCGGGGCGGGGCCCGCCGTACTTCTGGGGGCGGGGCGAGGAGCGGAAGTCGTATGGTGTCACCTCCGGGACTCGCTCGCTGCGTCTCATCGTTGGGGCCGCGAGAAGATGGCGGACCTGTCTCTGGACGAGCTCATACGGAAACGCGGTGTGACGGTGAAGGGGAGGTGAGCGGTTGGGACGGCGACGCAGCGCCTCGGGCCGGCGGCCCCCGGCCGCTCTTCGAGAGTCCCTTCGGGCGGCTCCGCTCCGGGGGCTGCGGGCCGCAGCTGTCTCGGCGCGGCCCGGCCCTGCTCCCGCCCTCGCGTTCCCATTGGCTGAGCCGCGGGCCTGCGGGACCGCGCTGCCACGCGATTGGCGGCGGCGGCCGTCACTCAGGGCCGGGGCGGGGGTCGGGCCCCCATCTCGGCCCCTGTGCCTGGCGCTGCCCCGGTGGGGCAGGAGCGCTCACCGGCCCATCCCCTCTCGGTCTTTTCGGGATTCCTGGCGTCGTCCCTTTTCTCACTGAACTCTCCGACTTGCCCTGTCCCCGCTGCCTCCTGCTCGTCCCCGCCGCTTAACCCAGCGCTGCTCCCTGTAACGGGGTTGGCGCCCCTGAACGCCGTCGGGCTGCAGGTGTTACCCAGGCGGTGCCCTGGCGTGGCCGGTGCCCCCGCGCTCCCGGGAGCGGCTCGGTGCATTGTGGGAGAGCCGTGGGAGGGCTGCTGGTGCTCGGGGAGCCGTAACCGACCGGGGCCGCCGGGCACCCGCGCGGGCCAGGCTGCCCGGACTTCGGAAGGTGTCGTCCCTCTAGCGTGGTCAGTGGCGCTCCGACTGATTGTTTGAAGTGGTTGAGAGGACGTGGAGCATGTTACAGATTGGAGCTGCAAGGTCAGATTGTTTCTTTGCATGGCAGATGTCTCCAGTGTAGGCTGGGCCATTTACTGCCACAGTTGGCAGTTCTTACCTGGATTCTCCTTCGGTAGCTTTTCCTTTTCGCTTTTGCCGTAGTCTCGTAATGCTTCTGAAGAACTTGTCCCCAGTCTCTGTTTGCTCAGTGTGCTCTTGCTTTGTTGTTTTTTTTTTTTTTTTTCTGTTTTTAATTTATTCGTCTTCGTTTTTGACTGTGAATGTGTATACACTTACATGTCTGGAGTAATATTCTGAGTTACCTGCTAACGTATACAACCAAAACATTCAAACATATTTACATCCTAGTCTAGACAAAGCCTTGGCTTTGCACTTTCATTCATGTTATCCTGCATATTTGGAAGAGTCTTAGGATGCTTACTATGCCCCAGGTACTTCCTTTATCCCTTTTCAAATCCCTCCTTAACTCTCATTTCTTTCAGGAATTCTTCCTGCTTTTTTTTTTTTTTTTTGCTGAACAATAATCCCTCTGTAGCACTGTGAGCATTGTTGTGCCCCCCACTCTTCTTGTATGTTGTGTTTAGCTCACTTTATAAATTCCTGAGGTAGCAGACTTGGCTCTGTGAAGTCTGGATAAACTGAATAAACTTAAATCATTATATTCATGCTGTTCAGTAGTCTAGATAAAGTAACAGAAAAATTTTCACTAATAAAATGTACTGGTCCATAACATATTCAAGCCAGAGCTTGGAATCTTGGAAAGTGAATTAGATGTTTGAGATCTGCTTTTATTTCAGGTGCGTGGCACAAATACCTCAGCAGTTAATGCTCTTGTAGGGTAAGCAATTACCTGTGAAAGAGAGCTGCTTATTAGGGTAAAGACAACTCTTCAGAAATGGTGTAATCTTCAGTACGGTTTCTTAACCTGTTTCATTGGGTTCTGTCATCAAGAGTCTTAACTAATTCTAGTTTAAATGTTGATACATTTCTGGTTGTACTTTGATCTCCCTCATGAACCACTCATCCAGCCCTTTGCAGCGCTCCAGCTGAATGCTTTCAACATGTCTAAATAAATGCTTTTTAAAATTGCAAGGAAGGTCTTGCTCTGTGTCTGTTGCTTTATGGGTACTGTTAGTCTCCTGTGTTCTGGGTATATTTTCATAGATGGTCTTCATAATCCTCCTGTTTCTTCTAGCTGGTTTGCTTTGGCTGTATGAGAGAGCAGCCATAGGACTCTTAGATAGATAATAAAATGGAACTCCAGTCCCAGGTTTCCAGACATCTAGACACAAGAATGAAAGAGGCAGAAGCAGAGGTTAACTCTTTCATCTCTCGGGTGGTTGGGTTGTTTGTTTTTTTTTTTTTTTTTGAAAGATCTCTCCATTGAAAATACAGGACTGTAAATAATGTAAAGGTTGTGGAGTTAGATCAGGAAATACTAATATAAAGGTGCATAAAGAACTGAAATAGCATCATAATTTGATTTTGTGATACTAACCTTTTATTACAACAAATTCCAGGTATCTACTTTTACACTTTATAATACTGGACAACACATTTCTGAAAGCAGATTAACTTTTTAGCCCTCTGTTTTGACTTTTAAAAAGTCAACAGCAAGAATATTTTTTCTCTCTCTTTCTACTTTGTCTTTTTTTTTTTTTCATACAAAGAAACCCAATGGAATAAAAAACTTTTAAAATACTCATCAGAGGAACTCCATTTAGATGAACTGGTTTTGTTCTTAAGGCAGATTTTGAAAAAGTGTATCAGACCTGTAATAAGAAGGTAGTTCTAGCTTTCACCCTGTATTGTGCTGCTTTATAGGAATACTTGTCTACAAGTACAAATGCTATAGTTTTTGAGCTGTTGTCTTTCTGTGCTCAGTATTGTGATAATGATGTGCTTAAAAAGTAAAGGCCATCAAGTGCAGTAGTTCTTTTAGTAGATTAAAGAAGAGGCAGTTGTGAGTTTGCTGGCCCCAAGTTGGGCAACTCCCTGGGGGCTCCCCTGGCAGGGGAGTTAAAAAGTCATGTTAAAAAGTAATTTGACTAATGACTATTCTTGCTGGAAGCTAATCAACCTTTAAACTGGTGGCTTTGAACTGGGATTGTTACTGGTGCTTGTACATACTAAAATTCAAGTTGCTGCGCTCCCACAAATCTGAACTTGCTGCCCAGAATTCTTGAAATCATGTGTAGTTACATGTTTCCTTCCTATCAGGATGTATTATTGTATTACAGAAGATGCTTTAGCAGACCTGTTCATTCCTAAAGCTAGAAAGTCTGTTCCTGTTCCTCTTTGCTTCAAAGGTTTCCCCAAAGTACCTGAGTTCTTGAATTTTGTTTAAATGTAGTATGTACTTAGCACAGCTGAAGTCAGACCCTTTAGTTTGTAAATGTGAGCTTAAGGATTGATTTTGGAAATCAGTTCCTTAGCTGATTATGTAGGGGAAAAAAAAAATCCAGCATAAAAGAGCTTAGGAGTTCTACTGTTGTATTTAGACGTCTAACCAGAGTGAATTTCTGTGCAGTAATAATGAACTTTTGTTTGCAGCAACACAAATACATTTGTAATGCCTGAAACTTTCTTTCTTTCTTTCTTTCTTTCTTTTTTTCCCCCCTCAGACTTAACACAAGGCCAGTGTTTGGGGGTGTAAGATCTCGCATTGGGATCCAGCAAAATCTTCTGAATAGATCATCACCAGCTGTGAGCTTCCAGCAGACTTTTGATGCCCGACAGAAGATTGGACTCACTGATGCCCGGCACAAACTGGGGGTTAAAGATGCCCGAGAAAAACTGGTTCAAAAGGACGCTCGGTTCAAAATCAAAGGGAAGGTGCAGGATGCTCGAGAGATGTTGAATTCCCGTAAGCAGCAAAGTGTTGCTGCTGAAAAGGTGACCAAAGTGGTGGATGCCAGAGAGAAGATCAGCTTAAAAAGGAGCACTCCAGCTGCTATCAGCCCAGCTATGGGGACAGTAAATCCAGCCATGAAAATCACCAAAACTATCCAAGTAGGTGAATGAGTCACCTCTGAGCCCCTCAGTTACTCTGCAGCAGTTCAGTTGACATGATAATACATTAGTATGTTCATGTGGTTACAAGAGAAGCAACAATGACACAGTTCATTCCAGCCTGTGGGGTGGGATTCTGATCCTTTTGTGGGTCCTTGCAGCTGCTTGGGACTTTTTGTAGAATCACACAAAAAGTACGCATTTAAATTTTCATTTTAATTTTGGGCCCAGAAAGACTGAGGTAGAGCTCCTGTCAGCATTAAAGGAAATGTCTTGAATGGTTAAATAGTCTCTTTCCTACCTGAATGCAAACAAAGTGATGCAGATTTTTTGTCATTCTTATACTGCCCCTCTTTGCAAGTCTGATGTGGTGGATTGTCCTGTATAGATAACTGGTTTATCCTAGTGGTGGAATAGCAGTTTAGAATATGCAGCTGTGTTTGTATCTAAGAAAATTTAAAATTCAATGAGCCGTTCTACAATTTTCTCTTTTTATACTTGTCTGGTTTCCAGGGATTTGCCTGATCACATGAAGCATTCCTGCTGAGGCTCAAGATTTCTTTCAGTTGTATTATAATCAGTTGATCACCTTGACCTGCTGATTTCCTGGGCCAGTTTTCTTATTTCATTTTGCTGTGTGCATAGCAATTTGATTCTTAGCCAGCTTCTCTGAGAAACAACTGCTCTTGAACTGTGTCTATTAGATACAACGTGTAGAGTCAGAAGAGAAATTTCCAGACTGTTGGGATTGTTGTTTGAGTGGTTTTGCTTCTTACCTCTACAAGCATGTAACTGAAGTTCCTAGTCTACCTCTTCCATTTTCAACCTCCCAAAAATCAGCAGTGTGCTTACTCATACCCAGAAATCTATTGTCATGAGTTTGAAAGCCTAGATGAGATTGGCCTAGGAAATTTCCCACTACTCCGCAGGTTTCCTGGCAGGCTGATGTAAGAAGGAGAAAGGACTCTTGAGGCAGTAAGAAGAGCTAATGGCAGAGCAGTAGAGCAGTCTGTTCAGCAGTTGTTAATTAGGAGGGTGATTAGTACTCTTGCTGTCCTTCTAAGCCAAATCACCAGCATCAGCCAGGAGGAATTGAACATCTTCTACAAAGTTTCTCGGAGTTAAAGTAGTTTCCAGAGATTTGGTGCAGTAGCTGCTTGTTCTGACCTGGTGTTTTGTGGGCTTTTTGTTTGACTTGTTTTGACCAATTTTTGTTAGACATCATAGTGCAAGGGAACATGTATATTTATACATAGGGTATCATGGTGATTCAGACTCTAGACAGAGCCTTGCACATAAGCAATTATCTAAACATTTTAAAAAAATTTTGTACTGAAATTCCAAATTACCCCTGACCCTCCTATCTTCCTGAACACGGAAGTGGAATCAAACTAGTGTATCTTTGATCCAAGGTACAACACACAGCTCTAAATGTGCTGTCCTGAGGTGTTGTTTATCATAAAGCAAAGAAAAAATCTTTGTAACCAAAAAATGACAGTAGGTTTGCTGCTGTTTCTGTAGGATGGGTATCCTTGTTTCTTTGATCAGCAAATTGAAACATGAGGTGCTGTGATATAAGTTGCAGTCTAGAGAAAATGCAAATCTGAAGATTTTATTACCTGTGTGGACTACTTTTGTAAGAATAGGTATTCTTTAATGGACAGATTCCAGCTTTTTCAAAAAAACAGAAGGGCATTTTTATGGGTGTTGTTGCATGATTTCAGTTATCGATTAGTACAGCTACATTCCCTACCTCCTTCTGTTGTGGTTTCCCTGTTTCATGGTATAGTGGGCTGCACACTACCCTGTGCATCATTTTATTCCAGCTCTAGTGCTAAGGGGCAGTGTATATTCTGCTTTTGTTTGGTGGAGATATGTATGTTTAGTTACCTGCAGCATGAAAGAAGAGACATTTTCTGACTTACCCCATTCATGGTTTTGTATTGGCAGAAATGTAGATCTAGTCAGTCCTGACAGGACTGAAGTTAACTTCCCTTCCCAGTAATCTAGGACTAAACCCTAAGTAATTTGAATCCTTTTCTTCATGTGGTCTTAGATTTTAAGTGAAGCTATCTCATATTGAACATATCACAGGAAATACAGGTGTTACCTAAGAGCATATTGTGGTAATATGTTTCAAAGCAGGGAAGGTAAGTTTCATTTAAGTGATCTCAGGGTATTCAACTAAAGCTTTGATCTTATTGAACTTAACCTGGTGGACTGTAATGCTTAATGCTTTGGTTCTTTATCTCTAACTGTAGCAGAAGGCTCCAGTTCCTGGACACTCTCATCCAGCAGGAATGAGGATCAATGTGGTGAACAACCATACACATAAACAGGTGTGTACCTGCTCTGTACTCTTTGTTACCTTTAACAGGGAAGAAAATGTGTCCATGAACATTGGCAGGTGCAAAGAAAACTCTTAAGTAGGAAAGAAAAACATTTGAAAGTTCTCCATCAGCTTAGCTATCATGTCTTGAATGGTTAAGATAGTTCATGGTAATTGAGGTTTTCATTTAGTGTAACTTATCTTGATTCCTAGTGTATTGAGATACAGGAATGAGAAGCAGATATTCCCAGTTTTATCTGTGTGCTAATGGTATATTTTTCTCCCTAGAGGCTGACCTCTAGCTCTGATGTTCTTGTATAAATTTCTTATGACACCACATCAGATCAAGTTTTTGTTTGTTTTGATTCACCATGCTGCCAGCCTTAATTGTACATGGTCAGATGTGCTGCCGTGAGGTGGGAGAGGGTATAACCTTCCTGTGAAATCCCAGCTGTGGGCCACTGCTGGAATCCTGATAGGGATTGTTAACATGATGTTAACTAGGATTCTGATGTACTTCCAGAGTTCCCATAGCCCTTTTCAAGCAGATTTTGAGAAAGACCTTAGAGTATTGTCTTTCTGGGATCAGTTTTAACGGATTTTGTCACAGCCCCCAGCCATTCAATCACCTTACTACCTTGGGTGCTTTCAGAGAGGAATTGGATATTTTTATTATTTATGTTATTTTCTGTGTATACACAAAGTATTGCATGAAGTACTAGAAATCTGACATTCACAATATCATGTCATGTGATTTTTTTCCCATGATTATAGTAATTTTAGCTATTTTTGTATGTTACCTTTATGCTGGCCTGCTACCCTCACCTATCCCAGAAGCTGTTATTTAAGGAAGTGTCTTCATTATTCTGACCTCATCACTGTAAACGTGGAATCCATTTCATTTTGTCTCAAACTCAAGTCCATTGTCCTGATGCCTAGTGTTTTTCCTATCTCTTTTATTTTCTGCATAATTCTCCTCTGTTCTCTGTCCATTTTGGGTTTTTTTTTCCTTCATAGCATTTGTGTCACTGGAACAACTTCCCTGTTTGTAAACCAGAATCTTGCTGACTATGGACAACCCCCTGATTTTGCAAGCTCTCATTGCTAATCCCTCCATTTTTCTTTACCTTTTTACTGAATTAATGGGAAGCTGTTTGCAGTTGTGATTTCTTATGTTTTGCGTACTCCTATACGTGTCTAGACTTCTTAACGTTATTTAGGGTCAATCGAAAAAATGCTTGTGTAGGAGCTCATCTCAGTATTTTAAGGCAAGACTATGAGTGTTAAGTTGAACTGGAAAATTAATTATTCATTCAGTAAAGCTCTTAGTGCAGTGTTCTCTAGGGCCAGATGGATATGTCCTGTGCTAAGGAAAGCAGGCTATTCAAAAGGAATGTTCCATTTAAGTGTATTCAGCAGGCATTTGTTTAATTTTAAAAAACCCAACAGCAAAAAACCGCAAAGAAACAAAAAAAAACACCCACCATACACCCCCAAACTAATTTAAAAATCACATGCACAGGTTTCAGCTGTAAAGGTAGGAGAGTGCTAAAAAGTAAGACACTGAGGCTTTATTGCAATAATGTAGCTTCAGCAGTCCTAATGAGGTCCAGAAGTAGAGGGATCTGTATGTGGTTTCAGTATATCTAGGGAAACAGTTTTACTCTGGTGTTTTTGGAAAGAAAGTCCAATCGTTTTTATACTGATGTTTTGACATGGACTTACATACCTGAAACTAAAATCCAGTGTAATTGTGTTCATTAGCTGAAGATGGTTGAAGGCTGAAGGCAGGAGAAAACTGCCTGTTTTTGAAATGTCTCAATGAAATCTTCCTGCATGTAAACTATTGCCTTCTTCACTTCAGGGCCTATATGACACGGAAGATGATGATGAAAGTGTCTCTCCCCTTCCTAGCAAACAGATGAAAATCACCACCACAAACAGTTTCCTGCACAACTCGGTAAGGGGTTATCTAACAGTCCCCACCATGCCATGCTCACATTGCATGGACACAGAGGCTGTGTCTTAAGAGGACTTAAGTTGCTTTAAAGTCTGTAAATTATGTTTTCTCCTCAAATATTTGCTCTTCACCCCACCCTTCCTTTGTGCCAATGCTTCTACTGTTATTTTTGGAACAGAGTTCTTTTAGGGTAACTGGGTTTATGGGCTCTCAGCAGCCAGAATGTTTGCTTTCTGCCCTGCTGGCAGGTTGCTGCATCCTGGCTCTTTCTTCTTGTTGAGGAAGTGCACTGAACCTGTCTTGTTACTGTTGGAGTAAATCAGCAAGGGAAGCTTTCTGCTGCTTCTGGAGACTGGGCATCAAAGCAGGAAATCTCTTGCAGTGCAAAAATCTTAGTAGGTAGGCATCTTGTTGGGGAGGACTGTTGCTCTGGAGAAGATGGAATTTCAGTACAAACAAATATAAGGTCCTGCCTTTGGCATGGGATGGCCCTCTGCAGCTTAAACTGAGAACTGACTGGCTAGAAAGCATCAGCAGCTTTGTAGGAAGGAGCCTAGGGGTCTTATTGTGTGATCTGCTAAGAATGAGTGAGTAGTGCATTCTTCCAGCAACAAAGGCCAACTGTAGATAATTAATCAAGGAAGATAATTATTGCTGTTTTACATTTTGAGAATGCATCCAGAATTCTGTGCCTATCTTGGGGCTCTGCAATACAAGAAAGACATGACTGGAACCAGTTAACAGGGTGGTCTGAGGGCTGCATTGTATTATGCACAAGGAGAGGGTGAGAGAGCAGTGTCTCGAGGCTGAGAAGGCTGTAGTGAGATCTGTCCACTCTCACTGCCTGGAAAAGGTTCTTTTCAGGAGTGACCATGGGGAATACAAACCAATAAATTTGCTGCAGCAAAAGAAATTCTAGTTGGTGAAATTCTCACAGTATTGATCAGCATCTGGCACAGATTGTTGTCATTCTTGAATATTTAGTGCTTAGCTGGATGAGGCCCTTGCCAACCTCATGTGTGTTTGAAGTTAGCCCTGTTTCAGGAGTTGGGCATAGGTTTGGGCTAAGTTATCCTCTGGTCTTGGAAAAGCAAATTCATGTGGTTTTACCTTCATGCAGGCACTGTAGTACTGTGATTACCCCAGGAATTTATTTCCTCACGTGGGTATTCAGACTAGAGCTTCAGCTATTTGTGATTCTCAAATAATCTTATGAGGGGTTTTTGAGGGTTTTTTTCACAAGTAAATTTATTCTTTTCAGTGTTCACATCAGCTTCCAAGCACAAGTTTTAGTCTGGCTTTAAACTCAGGTATTTCAGCCTAAGTTCAATGTCTTTGTGTGCCCTAGCTTGGCGATTCTGAGGAATTACTGCTTTTTGTTCTGTGGATTCTCAATCTTACTGTTAATGAGCAATCTTTGTGAACTCTATATAAAGTACTTGAAAGCCTGCAGATGAAAGGAGCTTTTCAAATTCAGATCATATTGTTAAAGTTCATTTATGAAAAGTATGAAACCAAAATTGCTTATGAGGGAAGTGCTCTTTCTGGATAAGCATACCTTTTTATGTTTATGCCCAGAAACTTGAGCTGATTTTTTTCTCTGAGCCTTTTGATAGTCTTCAACACTGTAGTGGTTTTGACACTGGGAAGGACATGCAGTGCATACCAGTAATACTCTGGTGGTGGTGCTTGAAGAAGAGTGATGGCTTTTGTAGGCTGTAGCTCTGAGATACTTTCTTTTTTCTTCCTGTAGACTGGTCTGAGCAACAATAAATTCTCTCTGTCCAAGACTGTTCCCCTGACTAAAGTGGTCCAGAACGATACATACACAGCTCCACCTGCAATTCCCCCTCCTATGCGGACAAAGGCCTTGGCAAACATGTCCCGGACCTTAGTGACAAAGGAAGTGCCTCCAAAAGAGCCAGCACCTGTTGAGGTGAGCTCAGGGAAGGGGAAAATGCTCTTTGTAGAAGTCTCTGAAACATCTGAAACTTGTTGTTCATTGGACATGTGAGCAGCTCATTTATGCCTGCCTTTCACCATTACTTCTGGGACATCATCAAGGTTATTCTGATAACTGCAGTCCATGTCCCAAGAATTTGGAACCTGTCTAAACATCCTTTCCCTGCACATGATCCTGGAGGAATCCATATTACAGGAAGGGAAGGTGGCAATTGTTTGGACACTCCTTGGTGGCTTTCATGTCCCTAGGAGTAGTGTTTTAACACTATTTCCTATGTTCTATGTCCACTCCAGCTAGCAAGGAAAAAAAAAGAGTTCTTCCAAATGTACACGTGAGACCTCCCAGGCAATTTGTGGACAGCCTGCCTGGAATTGCTTTGCCAAACTGCCTGATGTTTGGTACAAGTAACCCACCGGATGTTTCTAGGTGTGCTGACTTCAGCATGCTCTTGAGAGGCTGGAGCTGTATTTTGGAGTTTGCTGGCTGGTGTAGAGTACAACAGAGACAGGCTGTTAAAAGTGTGGGCATGACCAGAGTACTATGTATGCAGGTTAAATTAATGTTATTCTTGGGAATAAGTGAAAAGTTACTTCAGAGAAAAACTAGCATGGAAAAGAAGCTCCTTTTTGCCATCAGATGAGCTGGGCTTTAGTAAACTTTCCTATTACTAGCTGTAGCTCTCTCCTTTGCATGTATGTACAGACATTCCCAGATATATCCTTAGTGACTTTTTATTACTTTCTCTGCTGTGCTGTATTGTGTGCCATATTTCTGTGATGCATTTGTTTGTGTTGGCAGCTGGCATTCAGTCCTTTGGAAGGCACAAAGATGACCGTAAATAATCTGCATCCTCGAGTCACAGAAGAAGATATTGTTGTGAGTGTTGCTTTCTGCCAGACTGTGCATGAGTGACACTTCCTTTCCGTGTCCTAGCTCTTCTGATAAATCACTTGATCTATGGTGAATGCAGTGAAGAGAGGTGTGATGTGGGTTTACTGTCTGTGCAAAAACTTTGAGGGTTCCTGATTGTTTGGGGGTTGTTTACACTTTTTAAAAAAAGTGTGTGCTTAAGAACATGGGACAAAATCCCACAGAGTATTTTGAGACACCTGACATCACTTAGAAAAAGAGTTCATGCCAAATGATTCTTCTACCCAAACTCATGCCCCCATCCAAATTATCTAGGGGCTTCCATTCTCACCGGGCTGAGAATGAATCTGGTCTTCCTGTGGGAAAAACATTACTGGGTACTGGCCCTGAACTTCCCTGCTTGTGTACTGTCTATTACTAGTGCCAAGTACTTATACCATAACAAACACAGTAAGAGAAGTGTCCAGATCCTGTCAGGTATTTAATAAGCAGGATGGGTGGTGTGATGAAGCTAGTAAACCCTTCTCATGTAGTGCCTTTGATGTGACCATGGTCATGACTGACTCTCTGCCCTCAGGAGTTATTCTGTGTGTGTGGCGCTCTGAAGCGAGCCCGGCTGGTGCACCCTGGCGTGGCTGAGGTAGTATTTGTGAAGAAAGAAGATGCTATCACAGCATATAAGAAATACAACAACAGGTGTTTAGATGGTAAGTTTGATGCCAGAGTTGTGTGTAGAATAAATAAATCAAGAATGACTTTTCCACCTGAGTGGAAGGTTTAAAAGTATCTTAGATGTTAATATGCTATCAAGAGAGAAATACCAGAAAATCAGTTCAAGAGCTAGATAAGATAATAATTGCTGTGTAACTAGCTGGATATATGCCCAGTTTATTTAAATGCAATAAAAAACCCTACCCACATTTTCCTAGAAAAAGAAGATTCAGAGCTGGAGGCAGGGTCCTGATGAGTCTCCTGGTCTAACTTTCAGATGAAATTCCTTGTGTTTCTAATTTGGTACCAAGAGCTGTAAAGTTGTCATAGTTGAGATTGAGACAGTACAAAGCAGCACACTCCATTTTCAGAAGGCTTCAAACAGTTTTTTATTATAGCATGCGTACTTTTTACACATTCTTACAAAACTCGTAAGTTTACACTTTACTCATTGGTCACGAGAGACAAACAAAGTGCTTATTGAAATAGGCAGTTGCAGGTTTCTCTTATTTATCCTTCTTTCTTTCTTGGTTTCTATGTCAACAACCTTGGTAGAAAATTCTTTCGGGGTAAACATTGATGCTCTTATCAAACTTGTGTCTAGCTCATAGAAGTCGTTGTAAAACCTCTTCCACAGAAAGTCCTTAGGAAGGCTTTACCTGCTTACAGAGCTACTTGCAAAATACAAGTAAAACTCGTATTTGCAATAGTTTCAGGGTGTACTCAGGAACATTTTGAATTGGACTTGTAAAATAGTTAGTATCAGATTCTCCATAAACTTTAAATAATGCAATTTTATTTTTTAACCATGTTAAACTGAAATTATTGTTGAACTGTTAATTTTTAGCTGGAAATAGATGCTTTTTCTTTCTTTAGATGAGTGATATGTTATGCATGTCAGATGAGGAGCAGACAGCTAAGAATGGGAGATCCTCTTGTGTCCCTACTGAAGGCTTCATACTTCTGTGTAACTTGTTATTTAGTATGATCCTTCATATGGTACTGAGTGTTTCAGTGGCTCTTCTATTGCTATGATTCTGCAACAAAAGATTTATCAGCTCTTTTTTCTCATATTTCCCCAGTATGTCAAACTCTATTGCTTGCACTGTTGCATGATGTTTCAAGGATCTTGCCTTACTCCACTTCTGATAGAATGAATTTTGTGGGTTGTTTTTTTATTTAGGTCAGCCAATGAAATGCAATCTTCATATGAATGGGAATGTCATCACCTCAGACCAGCCTATATTGCTGTAAGTGTCCTTCAGTGGGGAAAAGGTCCAAATGCTTTTGCAGGTTCTATTTTGAGAATTTTGTCTCATGAATTTTCTTTCTCTCCCCTTCTGTGCCACAATATGTTGAGTGGAGTGCAATGTAGCTTGACTACATAGTGTTCTCAGCCCTGAGGCTGAGATGAGGATATTTTCTTGTGAGAAAAACATATTTAAAACCTTTCTCTCTGATACTGGTAAGAGGAAAACACTGATAACAGGAAATGCAGACACAATGGTAAAATTTATTTATCACAAAGAGAGGTTAAATACTGCCTTTTTAATTTTTTTTTTTTTTTTAATCCTCCAGCCGATTGAGTGATACCCCTTCAGTGAAGAAGGAAGGGGAACCACGCCGGTCAAGTGCAAGCGCCTCCTCAAATCCCCCAGCTGAAGTGGACCCTGAAACTATCTTGAAGGCACTCTTCAAATCCTCAGGGGTCTCTGCCTCCATGCAGCCCACAGAATTCAAAATTAAACTCTGAGAGGGGGGAGCAAGCAGTGGACTGGAAAACTCATATAAGCTGGCGGATGAGGAAAGTGCAGGAGTGCAGATGTTATTTGCATTTGCCTGTCCTGAAGTTTTTTGTTTTCTATGATCGCTACCTTACTGTACAATAGTGTTTCCTCTTGTGTGTGTACTTTCTGTTTTCATAGTTGGAGTTTTCTTCCATGATTTTTTTTTCCCAAGAGAATAACTTTCCCCTTCTGCCAGTAATGTATTACCAAGCATATACCATGTAACTTCATCCTTTACTCCAAAGCCCCCAGTGGCCATTAAAAGTGCACATAGACTTTGAGGGAAGGAGTGGTGATCTCCTTCTGTTTTCTTCTGACTGACCATTAACTAAAGGGTGCATCCCCTTGATTGTCCACAGGAAAGAGCACCACATTGTTTCTGAAGTTGCTGCGCTGGGTACAAAGGCAGGTTGGGCTCCATCCAGAAGGGACTTGGTGTGCATTTGGTGGCATAACTCTTCCTTCTGGCTGTTGGACACTTTCCTGCTCAGCAGCTGGGACATTGAGAAGAAGCGGGAGAAGCTGAGCTGCCCGCGGTGTGCCAGCGGAGACATCAGGCAGAAGGGACGTATGCACGAGTGCACTGGCCATCGTGCTCTGGGCAGGGGTGTTTCAACTCTGGTGGTGCTGGAGGGTTGTTCTGGCATTTGTACAAGGATTATATTTGCTCTGGAGGGTCAGCTCAGTTGCTCTCCTCTTTCTGGACTGAAAAATTAAAAACCAGTTCAGAGCTAGAGGAAACCCAGTTGTGTGACTCCCATTAGATTATATTGCCTCCTCCTGCTGATGCACGGACATGAGTTTCTTTCTTGGCTTCTAACTCAGCCAATCTCCTATAAAAAGGAAGGACCTGAGACCCTTTTCAGATCCTAATACACACCGAGTCTTGTGTCTGAGAACTCGTTTCTTTGAGAGATGCTATTTGTTTGGCTGCTGTGCAGTTATGCTGCTGGCATGCCTGGATTTGGAGGATGATTGCAGCGTGTGGCTTCAGGGAGAGGTTTAGGAGCAGCGGGCAGTTAGCGCTGTGTAAGGAACGCGGGAGAGGAGTGTCAAGTCCCGTGCAGGGCGGCGAGGACTGGCGTGCGGCAGCGCGTGTGTGTGACAGGCCACTAGGTGGCACTTCCAGTACTTCGCATTGTTTGTGCCGCATTGGCGCCTTGGATGTTGAAAGTCCCAGTAGCTCCACTCCTTTGTGTTTGGTCAAACTGTATTGAAGAGAGGAAAGCTGAGAGCAATTTCCAGAATCGGGTTGGGGTTTGAACTTGATCCTACTAGCTGGGAGACTAACCTAATCCATTCTGTTCAGCTCTGCTGAGTAGCTCCTGTAAGTCCAGATTCCATTTCTTGGACAACCCCATGTTTCTTTTGCTTTCTTGTTCTGTATGAACTCTTTCTTCTATCTAGCTTGTGCAGACCATTCCTTAATCTCACTGTATCCCTTTTAGCCATGGAAAAAATAAGGACTTTGCAGGACTTGTTTTTTCTGGAGTACTCTCTTTGGTTTGAAGGCAGTGACACCATGATTGGTGGGGTGCATCATGTGAGCATCAGATGTTTGTAGGGGAGGGGACCTAAGACAGCTATTGTTCTCCTTTTTTTTAGATTGCCCACCAAATACCTGTGTTTTCATTAAAAAAAAAAAAAAAAAGGGAGGGGGGGAGGAAACATTAGGGGTTGGAGAAGATAATGTATTACCTGTTTCTGAATAAACGTTTGTTACACAGAGAGTGGATTCTAAGCCTTTGTAGATGCTGTGAAGCAACTAAAGATAAGTGGTGGTGTTCTAACATTGAGTCAATTGCTCTTCCTGAGTGAATGTAGGAATTTCCAAACTGATAACGTCATGAAGAGCCAGAGGAACTTATGAGTGGGAGAACTGTTACTCTGTTACCTTTTAGTCTGTTCAATACAAATTAGCAGCTGACTCTTGCTACTAAATTGAAGCCATTTGTGTCCATGTAATTCCAATTCTCTTTTTACAAAAAAAAAAAAAAAGCAACCTTTGTTACTGACAGTCTAGTCATTTAAAAAGTAAATTTATAGCAAAACCAGCTCTGAGATCAGGGTATCTGTCCTAGGTGAAGTGGGATACTTTATTACCAGCTAGACAGAAGGCTGTGTAAGTGTGAAACGTATTGGGGGTGCATCTCTGGCCTCTTCTGAAAGAATGGAGAGACTCAAGGATTTTTTAGATTAATAGATTTGTATCCTTTTGAAAAGCCAAGCAGCAAGATGCATTTTAACTTATAGTTAAACTCTCCCTTATGTTTAAGTTATCTGAGAGTTTATGATGGCATTGACATACTTCCTTGGAAGAAGTAATATCTGCTCTGTTCCACAGCTCTGTGATCCATGGCAGCATATTCTTATTTTTTTACAAATTGGTGAATTATGTGGGTGTCCAAACACCACTCCATGGCTCGTCTTACAGCAGTGTCTTGGTGTACATTGATGTTCTGGTCTTGGTCAGCTCTTTAATGCACCATTGCATGGCTTCTTCTGTTGGGCACTGAAACAAAAAGTAACTGTTTATTCCCAGTTTTTACCAGATTATTCCCAGTCCCTTTCAGGTAGTTCACCTTGGCTCTCCAGTTTCTCCTGGGCATCCTGCAATTGTCATGCTAATCATGATTTCGAACCTACCACCTTCTGTCTACATTTATCCTCATGCAACATGGTTATATTTTTGTGTTATTTTGTTGTGTGTGTTTGTTTTTTTTTTCCCTTCTGGGCTGGTAGAAATTATGAACTTGCATATGAAATACTAATTGCCTGCACTCTGAATTAATGTGCATTAATTTAGATATTAAATTAAATGGCTGGCCAGGACAGGTGGTAGGTAATTTGTAATCGTGTTTCTTTTGTTTGTTTTGGGTTTCTTTTATTTCAAAAGTGTGAGGACTTCTGAAATTATGCCACAGTGTGCAAGTTTGGTATATTTTCATGGCTTTTGCATGTACCTTCTGATAATGCTCATTAACTTGACTTTTTGTTGGATCAGTTCTCCATATCATGTCATATTTTGTCACCTCCTACATTTGTCTTGCTTCAGTATTTTTAAAATGGTTCTGTCTTCCATTACAAATTCGTCTGTAAAGGTTTTTTGAGTTTTTTTTTTATTAACAAGAATCTTTAAAAACAATTGCATTTGAATGTTTCTACATCTCTTTAAGATTTACTTGCCTCTCTCGGACTAAGGACAGTGCATGAGTTTTACACTGTTTTTACAAAAACATGAACTCAACCCCGGGGCTGCGGCGAGTCCAGCCGCCGCCATTATCAGGGCCGCGCGGCGCCCGTGGAACTACAGCTCCCGGCGGCCCCCGCGCCGCCGCGCGCAGAGAAGATGGCGGCCGCCACGGGGCGTGCGGCGGGAGCCGCGCCGCCGGGATATACGGGTGAGGGGCAGCGCGGGGCACCGGGAGCGGGGCCGCCGGGATATACGGGTGAGGGGCAGCGCGGGGCACCGGGAGCGGGGCCGCCGGGATATACGGGTGAGGGGCAGCGCGGGGCACCGGGAGCGGGGCCGGCGGGATATACGGGTGAGGGGCAGCGCGGGGCACCGGGAGCGGGGCCGGCGGGATATACGGGTGAAGGGCAGCGCGGGGCACCGGGAGCGGGGCCGGCGGGATATACGGGTGAGGGGCAGCGCGGGGCACCGGGAGCGGGGCCGGCGGGGTACACGGGTGAAGGGCAGCGCGGGGCACCGGGAGCGGGGCCGGCGGGGTACACGGGTGAGGGGCAGCGCGGGGAACGGGGCCGGGGCGGCAGCGGCGTCTCAGAGCGGTGCGTCCCTCGCAGCTCTGGCGGTGAAGTTCGCGGAGCGGCAGCGCTCGCACCACTGCCTGTTGGTGAAGGAGCACCAGGTGCGGGAAGGGGCCGACACCGCGCACCCGCCTCGCCGCACCCTCTTCGTCCTCAACGTGCCCCCGTACTGCGGCCCGGTGAGTGGGGGCGGCTGAGGGCCGAGGGCGGGGCTTGGGGGCCCGGGAGCCGGTGTGCCTCGGGGCTGCTGCGGGCAAGAGGGTCGGGCTGGGACCGGGGAGCCGCCCGGAGAGCTCTGCCGGCTGTTCGAGGGAGGCATCGCTCCTGCTTTGCTGTACCGCGTGTTTTCTCTTACTCTCCGTGTTAAGGACTCTTTGTCTAGGCTGTTCTCTCGCTGCGGGCATGTGCAGTCTGTGGACATCCGTGACAAGGCAGGGCCAGGAGAGAAAAAAGATAAACTGGCGTCCAAATTCTTTGACCACAAAACTCTAAAGGTAAAGCTTGGGCGGGGGAGAGGAATACTAATGCTTCAGTGGGAAAAGATGGCAAATACTGAATTATTCTCTTCAGAGCACGAGGCACAGGAAACCATATGGGACATTGGGTGACATGATTACTTACTTAAGTTTACACTGTCTTTTTTTTGCTGTCCTACTGCCTCCTGTGGTTTGATTTTTATTTTAAGTTATTTGTACTGCAGTTCCTTGCTCCATTACTAATTTCTCTTACATATCTGACTCACCGGGCTGTTTTCTTTCTTTCAGGGATTTCAAGTAGCATACGTGGTGTTCAGGAAACCAGCAGCTGTCCAGGCAGCCAAGGCTCTATCACAGGAAGGTCCCTTGCTAATATCAACAGAGAGCCACCCTGTGAAAACCGGCATCAGCAGTATGTCAGCTCTGACAGTCTTTCTGTGGGCTAATGCTGGGGAAGAACTATACTCATTGTTTGCTGAATTCTACCCTGCATGTCCCATTTGTTCTAAGCTGGGGGGATGTCCAGTGTTTTGTGTTCTTTTATTATTTGCAGAGTGGTAATCTTACTGAACCAGATGTTTAGGTCTGGTCTGGTGACCCTATGGGAGAGTGGGGAAGGGTCCTTTTTTCCTGACATTTTTTCAGTATTGCATAGATTCAGAGATACTATCTGCATCTTGTCCTCAAAATGGAGACCAGACTTGTGCAACAGGCCCAGGATGTCTGTCAAGTTGACAGCACTTCACATATAATTGCGTGACAGAAGCACAGCCCTGAATATTGTGCCCCTTGGGCTTACGGCTAGCCCACTTCTGCCTGGGCAAGTTGCAAACTCTTCCCATGGCATATTGACGGTGCTCTCAGCCAAGTCAGTTTGAGCTGTGGCAGGGGGGAAGCTGAACACAAATGGGATGAGTACGTCCTTCCCCCATGCTAGAATTCACTCTAGAGCTGCCCAAAAGCACCACACTAGCCTGCTTCTAACAGCAGCTGCTGCTGCCTTGTGCCCTTTCTGTCTCAGAGTGGATCGCCAGCTATGAGGCCTCCATCGTGGATCCAAAGGAGCTGAAGGCTGAGGTGGATGCCTACATGCAAGACTATGATAAAAAGATGGCAGAGGTGAGGCCAGGCTAGGGAGGGAACCCAGCTAAGCAGTTTTCTTGGGGAAGAGGGAAAGAAGAGAGATTTCTCAGTGCTCCAGCCATAGTGGAAAGGGCTGAGGGTCTCTCTGTTTGGCAGAGGTTTTATACTCCCAGTTGCTGGTGGGCAGTCAGACCCAGGTTTGGTGTGCAACACCTGACCCTACCCCCAGGGCTTACAACAGATATCCACAAATAAACTGGTTTGTAGCTGACAAGCAGTGTTGTGACTGAGAATTGAATGTCTGCTGCCCTGATCCCAGGCCTTCCTTTAAATCTTGTATGGAAACAGGAGCTGTAACTTTGCCTGTGTTTAAGGGAGGGCTGTGGGGAGCTGTGCATAGGTTGTGCATCTGCACTGGGCTGCCTCACCCTCCTGTCCTTACAGGAAGAAGCCAAAGCAGCCAAGGAGGAGGGTGTTCCAGATGAGGAGGGCTGGGTGAAGGTGACCCGGAAGGGCCGGAAGCCCGGCCTGCCCCGGACAGAGGCTGCCAACCTGCGTGTGCTGGAGAAGGAGAAACAGAAAAGGGCCCGCAAAGAACTGCTCAACTTCTATGCCTGGCAGCATCGCGAGACCAAGAGAGAGCGTGAGTGTGCAAGTGTCCTCCTACCCCTGCCTGGGTCTTGTCTCTCACACTGTGGTGCAAAGAGCATCCTTCTGCCTTCAGGGGAGGCTACATCCAGCTGCCACTAAGCAACTGGCTGGCTGGATCTGAATGGTCTCTTGCCACCACCTAGCAAGGTGTCCTAGCAAGGACTGCTGGAATATTTTGTGGGAGGGTGTGGTTTTCCAAGAGGTGCTTATTCAGTCTACACAAAGGCAGTGATTGAAGGGGGAAACTAGCCAATTCCTCCTCAAGAGGGAGCTGCAGCACCGTGGGAGATAAACAGCTGGAGTCCCAGCTTGGCACTCAGCTGAGGTGTAAAAGGACCTGCTCTGGGACGTGTGTGTTTGTGGCTGTTGGGACTGAGCTCCTCCACTGTGTGGAAGTGAAGCTCCCAGGAGAGGGAGATCTACTGCTCTCGAGTGACCTGTTCTTTCTCCTTCTCTGTGTTTTAGACATTGCCCAGTTGAGGAAGAAATTTGAGGAGGACAAGCAAAGGATTGCACTGATGCGAGCCCAGCGCAAGTTTCGGCCATACTAGGTTGTACTGAGCTGTTCTTCAGGTGCTTGTGCTGGAGAGGGTAGGAGAGATGCCTACTGACTCCATTTGCCAAAGGATTTTGAGGAATTGAGGCAGCTTTGGGTTGCCTCTACCCTTGGATCTGAAATTGGAGATCCCAGCAACTGCTGCTGGAAGAAAGTTCCCTTTACTTGCACCAGTATCCTCCTGCTTTTCTGTCATTCAGCCCCATGGCACCACTTCTCAGGGTGCTCAGGTCAAGGGGCTGAAGCACATCCTGTGACAACATGTATCTCCCTGTCACCCAAAACCACAGCTCCTAAAGCTTGGTGAGAACTGGGATTGACCTAGCACAGCCTCTGCAGGGGCAGGGAATGGCTGAAGAACTGTAAATAAACTGCTGCTACTGTTTTCAGAACACGGGAATGCTTCTCTCTTCCCCCCCATCCCCCAGTCTCCCATAGGAAACAGCTCCTGTGTGCTGGGGTGGTGATAAAAATTATGGCTTGTAACCTGGTGCTTCTTTGCACATTTTATTGAAGGAATGAGGAGGGAAGTGACTTTAGGAAAAACCTAACTGCGACTTGTTGTCACAAGGAAAGATCAGTGGTTTGGTACAGAGCCCTACCCATTCTCTTGGTGATTCCCTCTCTGGCCAAGTGTTGCAGTGCCCAGTCATCCAGCTGTGCATGGAGCTCTGCAGCCTTGTCTAGGCCACGGGAAATTCCTGATACCCAGCACTGTTGCAAGAACAAATGCCACTTTGAGCAGCCTGGTTTGGAAGGAGAAACCAAACTCCAGGCCCTGTTTCTACTTAACCTGTCCCCAGCCCACAGAAGGCACGTAAGGATGGCAGCAGGCATGTTTAGGTGTGGGGCAATGGTTTTGTACTGATCCTATAGCATTTGTGCAGCTCTGGAATAGTGGTAGGTCTGTAATCGAAGTAACCCACCCAGCCCCAGGCTTTTACACATTTATTTTACTATCTGCAGCCTCGCTAGAGATGTGACCATGAATGTAAGGTGGGAGTGGTGGTAAATTCCAGAGAACTGAGATAAAATGGATTTACCCTCTCCTAAAAAACTGACTGCAAATACAGTTTGCATTGATTGCAGAGATGACAGGCCTGCCTGCTTCAGTGGGCTTTTTGCATCAATTTAACTGGGAGGCAGATCCTTAATAAGGCCTACCTAAGGCAGACAGTGTGTAAAAATTGCTGCCTCCCAAGATGCATTTTAGCTGCTTGGGTGAGCGGCCTGAAAGAGAAAGGAGGTTTGTTCTCCTATAGAGTCAGGGAGACAGACTTAACATTAGAGCATTGATCTTTATTTAGGACAGAAATTGTCTCTGCCAACTTTTCCATAATTTGTAGTTCTCCCAACTGCTTCAGCTAGAGGATTAGGGATTCTCTAGTGTTCATTAAAATGGCCTTCTCTGCACAGGTGAGCTCTTACTTAAGCTGATTCTTAAACAGTAGCTCTCACAGTGGAACAGAGACACTGAGGCCCTCTGAGCTCAGGCATCTATGGAAGTAAGCAGAGAAGGAGAACACTTTCCTTGTTTTTTTTAAATCCTGGGAGCAGCCTGTCCGCACTATCCTCAGGGAGGAGGCAAGATGAGCCACCTCTATTGCAGTGCCAAAGCTGGTGGTGCTGCTGCTGTCACAGAGGATGCCTCTGCCTTATGTTCTGCTCTGTTCGGAGCGTGCAAGTTCAGAGTAAGCCAAGGGGAAGGCCACTCTGGGCCTCTATCCCTGTACTCACAGAGCTTGAAGTAGAGCAAAGATTCCTTCTCCCTTTGGAAAATGAGATACTTTGCTCAGCTCTCCTTCAGAGTACCCCTGGCAGACCTGCTTCCACCCTGCAGTGAGCTAAGCATAGGAAAGATTATCACGATCTAATGTTGGATGTGAGGTAGGAACGGTGACAATTCTGGAGCTTGCTTGTTAGCTCCCAGTTCTCCTGGACTGCTGCAGCTGTGAGGGCTTCCTAGAGTCTGGCCCTGGTGTTCTGTGCTGTCAAGAAGTTGCTGATGATCCCAGACACCACCTCGGGCTCATTCAGGTGCACAAAATGACTCCCAGGCACTTCTGCTAGCTGGATGTGCTGGAGGGAAAGGACACAAGAAGATGTGGACTAGGAAAGTGTTCCCTCAAGCACACACTGCTTGCTGTGTGACACTCGTGGGAAGGGACAGGGCAAGTGAGGCAGGGAAGAGCTGGGTCCAGAGGGCAGTACTAACTTGGGACTTTGGCAGCAGGGACAAAGTTGACTTCCTCCCCTGACTCCACCCCCTCCCCTCCCCCATGTGAGGGCTGTGCTGTTCAGGACAATCACCAGTGGAGGGTGTCCACCAAGGTCAGCTGCTTCCCAGCTGCTGCTCCCAGGTTGGTGGCAAATCGAGATTCAAGGATGATGTTTGCTCTCACCTCTTTGAGGGTAGACTCAAATGCCTCCTGCAGGGCTTTCACAAAGTGATTTCTGCTGGGTAGGTTGTGTGGTACCAAGAGTCCATCTTGTGATCTGAAAAACAACAGTGAGGCTTAGTACAGTACCCAGCCTCCATTTGTCTTTGTGGCTGCCCTGGGCAGAATCAGTGTCCCCAGTACAGTAGATGACAAACCCAATTGTTTTTTCCAGGCTGCTCGTAAACAGAAGGTGACAGGGTCATACATGGTAGTCAGAGTGCACTGCCCAGCTTGGCTAAGCAGCTATTTTCTATCAAACTAAAAGGTGTAAAACCTTGGGTGACTGCCTAGTGGTATCAGAGTGGAGACTGGCTAAATATTGTCCTCCCAGAGCTGACTCTCTAACTGGTCTGAAAGCATCATTCCCTACCCCTGCTCTGCCTTCTACTCTTAACTTCTTTCCTTAGAGTTTCCACATCTCCCCTCAGTCCATTCTGCCTCTCTTTGCTGCTTATTTAGCCAGGTTATGGCCTGCTCAGAGAGGGAGGTACCAGGGCAATTGCCCTGGAGAAGTCAGCATTTGATCTCCCACAGAGCTAAGATCATGCTGTCTCCTACTGTGCTGGTGGTGGGACAAGGGAACATCCCAGGCTCAATGGCATTTCTATGGCACAGAGGACTGGGCCTCAGCACAATGTTACATTTCTGGACAAGCAGGAATAACCTGAACCTGTTACAATACTACAACAGATCAGGGAAGCCAAAACTGCACCTCTTTTCTCAGCTGCTAGCACTTCTTGTTTTCTAGACAATCTTTTAACAGCACCCCACCAGCCAAGGTAGCCAGAGCCCTGCACACCTTGCCTTCAAAGGAGATGGGAAAAAGCAGAGGATGACTCGCAGGACAAGCTGTGCACCCAGACAGCTTAAGAGCTTGGCAAGCTACTGGCCATGTCCCCAGAGCTGCTTGCCCCAGGTGCCACAGGAGAGAGCTTGCAGGAGCTCAGTCAAACCAGGGGCTTCAGGAGCAGCTGGAGGAGATGGGAACTGCTGTAGATTCACCTCTTTGCTCAGGCAAGAGGTTTTGGGGCCTGGAGAAGGGGGCAGGCTGGGTTGCTGACTGTGGTAGAGTTCAGGTCAGGAGGACAGCAAGTAGGTGTGGTGCTGTGGAGAGTCATGTATTTGCCAGGATGGCCCCTTGCTGCAGTACCAAGGAATGGAAAGTTGTGAGGTGGGATTGTGAGGCCAAGAGCATGGGGAAGATGGGGCAGGACTAACGTTTCCTCAGTCAATTCCTTGCACCAGAGAGTCCCAGCCTGAAAGTAGAGTGCCAGGCTGGGAGGATGTTCCAGTTGCTGTCTGCCTTCTCTAGGAGCCTGCCCAACCCAGGGCAGTGGTGGGGAATTGGGAAATACTTCTCACATGTGAAGCTGTACTGTTACACCAGCTGGCCAAAAGTCTGGATGAATAGTGTAGAGGAAGGGGTAGTGGAGGACTCCTTCCTAGCCTTCATTCCTTCTACTGAGGGAGACAGCAAGGGTTGGTATGGTTTGTGCCTCACTTACACAATGATGAGAACACGGTCCTGGATCTTCTGCAGGAGCTTCACACACTGCTCCACCGTGAAGAACTCTCGACTCTGCTGCAGGTGCAAAGAGAGGGAAAGTGTCAAAGCTCAGGGACAGCAGCTGGGAGCAGAGGGTGTCCCCAAGCCCTCCTGCACAAGGGGCTCTGAAGATAGAAGTAACTGTGGCCCTGAAGCTTCCATGCTGGGACATGACACGCGTCCAGGCTGCACACAGGAGTAGATGGCTCTGCAAAGGCTCCTTCTGTCCAGCTGTGTTTCAGGGCTGCCAACAGCATTGCCTGCTGGGCTGCAGCACATATGGGAATGATCTCATAGAGAAAAGCTTTAAAAATTCTTTTACTAAAAAGGAGAGAGTACATTACCCTGACTTCCATATCCTGACAGTAGCACAGATAGAGGAGGCCCTAATTGCTCAAAAGTGGCACAAAACTATCAAAATACCAAACCTAAGGACTTTGCTCCACTCCCCTTCAGGTCATCTGACAAAGAAGCTGACAGAAAGCATCCATCCATCTGCTGCCTGAAGACTTGTAACAGCAGGCAAATGTGGCCAGGAGGCCCTGGGGCAGAGGAACTTTTTAAAAAACAAACGGTAACATTTTCCAGTGACTCTGTAAGCTGAATCAATGATCAAGTGCAGGCTCTTTTAAAAGCATAATTTAAAGGACATGTGGGAACTGGGGAAGCAGAAAGTAAGCAGCTGGGTGGAGGCAGGCCCTAGCTCCGTGAGCAGGCATCCTCTATCTGAGTGTTCTGTAAGCTCAGGGCTCCAAAGTAGCAGGGGGCATGTCAGAAGAGCAGTGCTCACCGTACGGGCTCTCATGTCTCTGTTATACACCAGCCCTAGAAAGAAAAAACAGAAGATTTTCATGTTTCATAGGAGCAGGAGTTGTTCTTTTTTAGCTCACTTTGGGGTCTGCCCAAGACTTTCTGAGATGGGAGGGATAGGATTAATTCAGATTTCTCCTTTTTTAAATTTTTTTTTCTTTAGCTGTTCTAGGATTTGAGCACCAAACCCAGTTGCTGGGAATGGAGAACTCGGCCTCCTGACTTAATTGATCCCATTCAGGCTGTGTAGATGTATAGCTAGGGCACCCTGTACCCTGCAGAAGACAATGGCTGTTGGCACCAGTCTCTTCCCACGCCCAGCAGTGGCCCAGCAGCACACAGCCCCTTACCAGCGGGTGTCTCAGTTGCTCCTCGCTGCAGCAGGATTGCCCCACCCTCTGCTGTCAGATGGCTGTTTGCTTCTAAAAGCCTGAGGGAGACATGGCAGAGAGATTGTGATGCTGGAAAAAGGGAGGAAGTGAAGCAAAAATGCCATGACAAGGTGACAGTGAGCTCTCAGGCTGCTTCAGAAAGGAGCAGGAAGAAGCAGCACCTTCTGGCAGCAGAAGCAATCTTGCTGGGATTCCAGAAAAGGACTTGAAAGATGAAATGCAGGGATGGTTTTCCTTTCTCATTTGTGCAGCTCTAACTCTGTCAAGGTGAAGGCAGGCAGTAAATGAAGAGGATGGATGGGAACCCACCTCTGCAATGCTGCTTCAGGACTCCGTGCTTTGGGAGTTTGCTGCTTTGCCTCTAGACTCAGTAGTCTGTCGATCACCCTGCGTTTTGATTTCAGCCATGCCTCAGTGTCCTGAAACACAGAGAGGTAGGGAAGAGGAGTAACCCCTTTCTTCTGAATGATTTTACCCCTTACTGGAGAGTGCAAGAGGGAATTTCACTCCTCAACATCCCTCAGAAGTGGTACCAGTTACGGGTATCTTATTAAAAATGCTGAGAGAAAGGGAACATCAATACTGCTGTAATGAACTTAATAACTTTTTATCCTTGCCATCTTTTCTAACCCTTCCTACCTCACTTCTGAGTTGAGGACAGCTCTCCAAAGTTTGGTATTTTTTGTCTCTCTGATCTAGGGCTTCTGTCCCACTACTGCCAGCGAAAACTCCAGCATCTGGTAGCAATGATGGCAAGTTGGGAATGTAGCTTTATGAACTGCCAGGAACAGAAAAAAATCTACCAATCTTGTACCCAGGTCACCCAATAAGCTGCTGGCAAAAAGATAACCTCAGCTGGCAGTTGCCTGGTCAGAGGTTCCAGTTTCCTGTGTACAAAGGCTTGGCACAGACAAGCAAATTTCAGTGCTAAGGGACTGTAGGATGTGGAGTTCTACAAGTGTGCCCCAAGGGCCACCCTAAGGATTGACTTCAGTCTGTGCAACAAGGAGCAGATCAGTTCCTGCCAAAAGAAAGAGCCCTAGGACTTGTGTGACCTGCCAGGAAGTTGTCACATCAGTGCTTTCTCTGAACAAGTGAAGGAAAGAAAAAAACCATCTATTTTTGTATTTTAAAAAAGTGAAGGGAAGGACACACGAGCTCTAACCTCTGGAGCTAGAAGAAAGCCAAGACTTTCCAACAGGATCAGCTTGTCCACCATCTCAGGATAAAGGAAACAGAACTGAAGAGAGATGAAACAATAAGAAAATGAAAAGCTGAGCACTGAGTGATGTCTTTATCCTGTTGCATGGGAGAGGGGTCAGGGAAGGGCCTCTCCTCCCCTGAGATCCAGATCTGTCCCTTCATTCCTCTCCCATTTGTTGTCGCAGCTGCAGAAATCACAACCCCATGAAGAAATGATGCTTTACTCACCATTCCTGCCACAGCCCCTCCTGCAAAGAAGAAAAGGGTGCTCAATAATGCACAGAACAGCCCCTGGTAACAGAAATTCACTTTCCCCACAGCAGGAGCTGTGTCAGAGATAAAAATGTGCATTGTACTATGGGACAAAACCCCACTACAGAGGAGAGCTCTCCCAGCCCACAACATGCAGGCAGAGACCAAGGCTGTTGACCTCCTGTGTTCCCCATCTTGTGCCATTCCCACCTCCCTCAGACAGCAAAGGCCAAGGAGGAGTTACTCTTTAAAATGTCTTGGTGTGCAGGTCCTGTTAGCTGTGACTAGAGCAGCCCTGGGAAGCAAACTCCAAATTGTGGCAAAATCAAATCATATCCCAAGCTCAAAGGGATGGATCCTGGAGTCCAGTTCTGCTCAGGCAGCTTTACAGCCCACCAAATGGGGCTGTTCCCAGGCTTTGTGGGGACCAGGCAGGAAGGCCTGCTGCTGTGAATTCTCCTGTGTAGACCACCCCTCTTTACCACTCACTGTTCCGACCTGCGAGTGGGGGAAATTCTTACAAGAGTTACCACTGTCTGTATGGCAGGGTCTTGAAAACAGGCATTTCAAACACAGGAACAGATTTCTGAATCACTCAAGCAGGAACCTGGCATTTGGCATAATATAATAAATATTCCAACCCAGCTCCTAGCAGCGTGTTTTGGATGTTAATTATCTACTGCTTTCTATTAATCTCACAGTTTACAAGGGCTAGAGCCACTTACCCATACTGTGACCCATCAGTGTGAACCGTCTCCACTGCAAGGCTAAATGACAACAGAGAAAAACAGACAGTGCTACATTAGAAACCAGAGCAGCAACATCTTGCTGCTTCTCCACTGACATGGGTCCTTTCCTCCCAGGAGGGTTTTTGCACTGCCACATTTGCTTCTTGATCCAGAAACCAAGCAGCTAAGTGGGCTGATTTTAAAGAAAAAGAGCATTTACCACCTCATTTCCATGGTAGTTAAGTCATACAGCTCTCAAGCTCTCTCTGTATGTCAAACAAACTCCAGCAAAGTCCCATTCACTGCCAGATATGAGACTGGAAAGAAGCAGAGGAGCCTGACTGCGTAGCATCTGGTGGAAGAGAGAAACCTTTACAGAGCATCCTGCTGCAGGGCATTCTGCAAGACATGTAAGGACACAGAGCCAGGTCTGCTGCATTGAGGGAAGTATGATTCCAAGTGAGGGAAGTATGATTCCAAGTGAAAGCTTTCTGCACCATTTAGCACATCAGGCTCTTCAGTCCATTTTTAGGGCACTCTGGGAGCCATATAGGAAAATACAGCTTTATCAGTGCTGCCCATCTGAAATATATCTCACTGAAAGATGGGATTTACCCTCTGGAACATCTGAGAGCTTCTAGAGGCTCTTTTGTATACTGAATGGGGAATGTAAAACCACACATGCTAAATATACAGATGGACAATTATATCAGGAGTTATTAGGAGTACAGAACACTTTGACTTTCAGATTTCTCTGCATGATACTAAAGCAAGTAGCAAACTGCCATCAGGGAGAACCAGAAGCTTCCAACTTACACCTAACACTGCTTAGGGGTCATTGACTGCTTCCAAAAAGCCAGTCTGGCAAAACCATTTAGTTGCATCCTCCACTTCACCACTACAGCTTTTTTTTAGTACAGGAACACTACAGAAACATCCAGGGTTTTACAGTTTCTTCCTTTCCCAAACAGTGAGAAAGAGGGATGCTTATTCAGTCACAAAGCGCTGGCTAACATCAAACTGAGAAGCAGGGGGAACATTCCTCTCCTGGCAGAAAATGCTGCTTGCTTGTTGGAAAGAGCAGGACCAATACAGCACCCCTGCACAAGCACCTCCTCGAGGGTTCCTTCAACTACCTACCTGCTGCCACCCGGCGCACATCAGTCACATAATCTAGGAAATGGTAGGGGCAGCCTGCAGGTCGGTGGGAGGACAAACCATGGCCAGAAAAATCCATTGCCACATAATAACAACCTGAAAGGGAAAGAGTATCAGATGTGCAGACGGGCCACACAATGCAAGCCATCCTGATGAGCCAGACCTACCTCTGGGGAGCAGTGGAATGAGCTTGTCAAAGGTGTTGGCATTGTCCAACCAGCCATGCAAACACAGCACAGGGTGTCCCTCCGAGGGTCCCCAGGCCTTGGCTGCCACATGTCCCCAGGGCACAGGGAACTTCAACTCTGAGAACATGCCAAAAACAGGGTGATGTCCTTGGAGAGTCAGGTACTTGGAGTAGGTCCCAGGGGTCTTGTTAATGGTCTAGAGCTCTGAAAGGAGTAATACAGGTCTTTAGTAACTCACCAGTCTCCTGTGGTCTTAATTAGCAGCTTGGTGATTTATAGCTCCCCATTCAACATCCCAAGCTGCCATTCCTGACTGCCTGTTTGGGGAATCCTCCTCCCAGCACGTACTAGCTATGCTCCTAGGAAGAAATAAGCTTTCCCTACGCAGGAGAAGAAAGCCTTCTCTGTGTCTCTGCAGCAGCTGCAACCTGACCAGAAGGCACAGGAGATCTGGCAAGAAGGAACCACGCAGAATTCCCCCAGCTAGCTGCAGTCAGCCAGGTACCTGTCCTGCGCCAAAAAAACAGTTTGGGGAATAAGGATGCTGCCTCCAGCATTAGACTGTTACCACCTTGCCCTCTTTTATCTTAGTGCTTCTCTTTCGCACCACTGGTTGGCACATTTGCTAGAGCAGCTGGCTCCAGACTGCACAGCAGGTCACTGCTACCACCCACCTGTGCACCCCTCAGGGCCAGGAACTTTTGCATGGGATATGGGTCCACAACCTGCCAGGCACTTGCTCGACCTCAAACCATCTCATCTATCTGGCAATCACTGACCCTTGCTCAAGCGCCAGCTCCTGAGTGAACCCAGCCTCTGGTGACCTTCCAATGGTGGTTTAAACATTTTCCTTTCATCCCTAAGCCACAGGCAACCTATCTCCAAATCTCTCATGTCACATCCCCTTCTCAAGTGACTTGTCTTGCGTATCTGGTCCCTTAAATAGCCCTCTGAGACCGCACAGCAATTAAATCACTCTACATCAAATCCCTCCTGAGCCCATACCTCTCTAAGGAATGAGGACAGAGGGGGTAGGCTGCCGTCAGGGCCCTGATGGTCCCAATCAGCCAAACCTGGGGCTCCCCATAAGCGTGTTTAAGCTCGGCCCAGGACCAGCAGTGCTGCAGGAGTGCCGGTCTCCATCACCAACGCCCTCTTCCCAGGAACCGTGGCGCTGCCTGCTGATCACGGGGCTGTGTCACATCCCAGCTGCCCTCGCCGGGCCAGATCCTGACAAACAACCGTGGGCTGACTTTCCATAGTGTGACCATGGACCTACCCTGTCCTGAGGGCCTGGGCTTCTGGCAGAGCCTGATGGCCCTCCCCAGGCGGTCCTGCCTGAACCCAGCGGGCTCCGGCCCTATGATCCCCCCGGCCCCGGGGTAAGGCCTCCCTGGGCGGGCAGGAGGCGCCGCTCCACCCGGGCCTTCGCCTCGGGGTGCACTGGAGCGCCTGGTCCCGGTCCAGCTCCCGGCCCCGGGGAAGGGCTGCCCGGGGACCGACCCTCGCCCGGCGCCGAGAGCAGCTCCCGGAGCGTCACGGCCGACCCGGCCCCCTCTCCCCTCGCCGCCCTCCCGCGGCGCCCCGGCGCCCTCCTACCGCTCCGTGCGGCCGGGCCGGCTGAGCAGAGGCGGCGGCGGGGCCGGGCAGGGCCGGGCCGGCCGGCTGCACCGCCCCGCTGCCCGCCTCCCTGGGGCGCCCCGGCCCCCGCCTCTGTCTGCATCGGGCTCGGTAAGAGGAACGGGAACTTAACGCTGGCTGTGGGGCCTGGAGCTGCGAACAACCTCCTGGGCGTGATGGGAATCTCTAAGGAGTCGAAATCAAGGAGGTATGGCTGCATCCTTGACTACCTCCAGAAGACACGTTACTGACGATGGAAGCTGCCTGTACTGTGGTGACAGTGTGAGATGTTTTAACTGTGACCCAGGGGCTTCATATTGACATCAAACAGGCCCAGTGATTGACACTGACACTGAACTTCTGTCACTCTCTGATAGAGAGACTCTTCTGAACTAACACTTGCTGGAATCGTGTTGCTTCAGGGACAAGAGTCACCCTCCCATACTGCGACCCATCGCAATGAACTGACTCTACTACAGGGCCAAGCTGCTGCAGATACACAGTGGACAGCACTGCCTCAGCCACTCCACTCCTCTTCTGTGAAAACAGACCCCTCTCAGATGGAGAGGTTTCTATACAGTTTGCCTCATTAATTGCCCAAAAAGGTGATGTCTGCATAGACCAAGTTTCAAGGAAGCCAATACCCAAGTGTGGCTGCTTGCTGGTGCCTCTCATTCCATCCAGCAGTTAGTCTGCTAAGCCTAATGCAGACCACAACCATTCCTCTTCAGTCAAGGACTCTGCAGTCAGAGGAAGCAAAGTCAAATCACACTGTGAGCAGTGGAAGCCCTTGCTGGTACAATTGAAGGAGGCAGAATGAATGTATGTTCTTAGGGAATAATTTTTATAAAGGTAACTGGAAGCCTTATGTTCAGTTCAGCACATCAGTTTCCTAAATTACACAATATATTTTCAGAATAGCCTAAAAAGCTTGAAAGAAACCAGTGTAGAAGCTTAGAGCCCTATTTCTCCTACCTAGCTCTAACTCATCCTGGCAAAATGGGCTCTGCACCACAGCATTGAAACATAACCTTGGGGACCCATCACTGAGAAGAAACAAGAGCACTGTGTAGCTCACAGCCTCCTCTCCATGTGAGCCATTAGAAAGGAAATCAGAACATGAGTTTTTACAGGTTTGCAAAGTGTCCAGTGCCTTGCTTTCTCTTAGGTCTCCATACTTCAGGAACAAGGAAAGCAGACTACAAGGGCTGGGGAGCCTTGCAGAAGGAGAGAGGCCACAGTAACTTCTACAGCTTCTTTCCTACAACTCTCAGAGGTAGTTGGCTGATTACAAAAGGTGAAAAGTGAGAGACAGCATGGCAGAACAGATTTGTAAAATGCACTCAATAATAATGAACAATAATCAAATAGCGGCTGCTGCTAAGGGAGGGCAGGGTCCTCCTGTGAATTCCTGGACTTCCTCCTAAAGAAGCCACCAGACGGCAGTGTAATTGTTAGGCAGTGTAATTGTTAGGCAGTGGCTGCTGCTAGGCTTGTGGTTTTTCAGTCTATGACATGACTCATGAGGAAGACTTCAGTCTGTGGCATGACTTCCCTGTGCCATGAGAAGTTATGTGGACTGTTGGCACACACTCCAGTGGTGGTGGAACAATGGGTCATGGCCAGGAAAATCCGTTGCCACTCATGAGCCAGACCCACTTCTGGGGAGCAGTGAAATGAGCCCACTGAAGGTGGTGGAATTGTCCAGCCAGCCATGCAATCACAGCACATATTATTCCCAGACCTTGGCTACCACCTGTGCTTGGGGCATGGGGAGCTTCACCTCCAAGAACTTGTACCCACAAGCAACATCCCCTGAGAGCTACATGCTGGAGCTCTACCTGACCTCTACCTAATACTAGATTTTGGGCACAAGCCTTGTTTGGTATAATCCTGGGATTCTGCTGTAAATGCTTGCCCTGGCAATATATGCATCACCACCCACAGGTCTTGGACCACCACACTGGGCTCTCTCCCCCATTCCAGCAGCCAGTAGGATCTGGGCTCTCATTGCTCTGGGTCACAGAGATTATTCTGGGACTCAGGCGGGAATAATGCATTCACTAGTGATGTTAAGACTCCTGTGACCTGCATCCTAAACCACTTCTGGTAGGAGGCTCCATCAGCAGCTGCCTGTTGGGAAAGGAAGAAATCCTCACAGAAGTGATGGGGAGTAGGTGATTTCAGATAGAGCTCCAAGTGGAGAAGATTGCTGGGATGTGCTCTGTAGCCTCCCCTCAGCAGCAGGACTGTCACCCTATTAGCCAAAGCCAGATTGTTGAGCTGTCCTCCAGGTCCCTCATACCTTCTCTAGCAATGCTACTCACCCCTCTAAAAAAGCAGCCCAATATCTTACAAGACTGTGCATCTCCCCCAGCACAGCCTGGGAAACCCCCCAGGGGGAGGGCCCTATGCAGGATGCACAGCAGAATTTGGATGGCTCACAGAATTCATTTTGCTGCATCTACTTCTAGTAAGTGCCACAGGCCACTGCAGTGGAATTGCTGCTCGTGGAGGACCAAACTAGACTCCACCTGAAAAGGTGCTGAGGTGTTTGCTGTGCTACACTGGACTGGTGGTAAGAAAGACTGATTTTGAATAAAGAACTGAGAGTTAGTGTGAGATATCCCATGTGCTTAGCAAAGGGTAATTTAACCTCTGTGTCCTTGCAAAGGAGCAGGAGACCTGCAAGGGTGAACACTGGGACATGCAGAACTGTTATGCTCCACTGACTTGGAACAGCATTGATCAGTTTGTACTAGCTGCAGATCTTGTGGGGAAACTTTAAGTACAGCAGATTGATTGCTACCAGGGGACAAATTCCCCATAGCTGGTTGGATTCAAGCACTGAAGTACTGACATATTGATCTATTTATGTTAATTTATTAGTAATAGTCCTGTACCCCAATTTCCCTTGTGCAGTTATACAAATAAAAAAACCCCATGCTATTGCTAGCTTAACTGATTTCTTTCAGAGGGTATATAGAGGACACACCTCTATATAAAGCCCCATATTGTGAGCATGTGCTGCAATCTATAGTAGACAGGAAAATAAAAGTGATCACAGGCAAGCATGTTATCATGCAAGCAGCTCCAACATGCTGGCTCACAGGCTTTAGTTTGAGCTCCATCTGCAAATCTTGCTTACCTTGGAGATGGTCCCAGGAAGTCTCAAGAGTTTAAATGAGCTCCCCAGGTGGGAAGAGTTGGGGTAGGCTATCATCCCACAATCTCTGGGCTCTGCTCAACAGCAACAGACTCATCCAGGTACCTCGTGTGGTGTACTTTTTCTTTGGTTTTTTCTTAATTTCTTGTTGAATTTCATTTATGTGAATTTCTGATTGAAAAAGTGGCTTACGTATTAAGTGCAAAAAAAATGCTGTGATGGCTAGATTGGTTTCTCTCCCTTGCTCCAGATCTGTTGTGCTCCTTGTTTATTGGCATCATGCTGTAACCAACTGTGCTAAACTCAGATTTTCCAGAGCTCTCCAGCTGTGCAGAAGGTGGGAGAGACAAAGAGATGCTGGCTCTTTACCCACCACAGTCTGAGGCCAATATGATAATTTAAATGGAAATCTTTGTTTGAAGACAAGCAATGAGTAGTTGAAAAAGTGGAGTGCATCTACTTCAGGGATTCACCTGCGGCATAATTTGGGTAGTGGGGCTACTGGGGTGTTAAATCATTCCCACATGAGCCACCACCATTCAGCTGGAAGCAGCCCCAGGCACACACCATGCATCAGGTCCAAGTGGTACACATTTGTATCACTTTATTTGCAGCTAATGAAATGGCTAGAAACATTTATTGCATATAAATTATATATGAGCACCCATCATACAAATAAACTCTTTCCAGTCTCAGCTTTCCATTTCCTCCTTAATCAGAAAATCTATTATATTTGGGACAGATTCAGGAGTACTCTGCTGGTTCTTATCCCCTGGGCCTGTTTATATTAACTTGCGAGGTGAGCTACTCTCCACATCTCTACAAAACCCATATCCACCTTTAGAGCATGCACCTATTTTCATGTATGAAGTGGCAGGAGAAGAAGAGAAGTTTATCTCCAGCAGTTTTCTAGATTTAACCATCTTTCACTTGGAAAATCTGGCAGATTCCCCATAGGCTGAGATGAAATAATAGTGAAAACCATAAGTAATCTGACACTTGTAGTTACAGGCCCACCAGCTCCTTATTGACCTCAGACAGAATAAGGAAATAGCATGTACTAGGATCATTTAAAAACAAGGGAAAAGTTCTAGTTAACACTAAGTCTCATGTGTTTATGGAAAAGAATCTATAAAACTGCTTGGGAACTTTTGGAGATGTAAGTTATAGATTTGGGTTATGGATTTGGCTGACTAAAGTAAAAACTGTTGAACGAATAGCTCTCCAGCAAGGAAACTGATACAGTCTTACACTGTGTTTTGATTTTTAAAATACTGGAATGATATCAAATTAACACCTTTTGTAGTAATTGGACTGAGAATTGACTAGGTAGCAAGTGTCAAAATATTAAAGTTGATACAAACATGTAAGGGGGGGGGTTGAAACAGTCCAATGGTGAGTTACTCCACCCGGGCCACACTTTTATCTGGCCATGCTGTTTGTGGAAGAAGTGACTCTGGTGAAGGACTGACTCACAGCAGAGCAGCAGCTGAGTGTGAGCTCCCAGTGCAGTCAGAAAGGCTAACTCCATTCTCCGATGTATAAGCAGGGAATGTGGAACAGGTGTAATGAGATTATATTGCAGGAGATTATATTGTGTCTGCTAATTCCATGGGGGTGATTACTGGTGCGAAGGAACTCCCAGTTTTGACAGCTATGATTCAATGAGGAAGGGAACAAGTTGGAGAGGCTTCCTGGCAGAGCTTTAAGTCCTGTTAAGGAGTTGGAAGATATTTTATGAGAGAAAAGCATTTAGGACCAATATGATCAAAGCCTTAGTATACCTATGTAGCATTGCATTTTTGCTCCTCTGATTGTCACACTGCCTAACAATGGCACAAGAAAAAAAGCAGTCTAGAGACGAGGTATACATTCGATAATGGAGAAAGGAGTTAAACACTTCAGGGGTTTACTTAGGGTGCTGGCAGCTTTCCAACCATTGGCAGTTTTTTAATGAAGATGGGATGTTTAACAAAACAACAATGATTAATGTGACAGAGTTCTTTGTCCTGTGATCATCTGGAAAGCAGAGTGGTCTGGAAATTAGTCTACTGCAATAGACACTGCTGTCAAATGGGACCAACCTGCAATGCTACAGCTGCTCCCAAAATTATAGTCCTTGCATTTTACATTGTTTTACTTTATTTAGAGACTTGGTATCTCAGCTGAGGAAACCCCTGTTTCTAGGTCCAACAATGACTTAGGACCTTTCTGCTCTGGGGTCTCTGTCTTGGATTGCTCCCTGCAAACAACCTCTCCTGGCTGTTTTTGTCTGCTTTGGAGAAATGCCCAAAGTGAGTCAACTCAGTGCCTGTGTCCTTGTGAGTGGGGTTCAGCATCACCACCCACCTCAGTGTGGGGAGGGCAAATCTGGGAAAGCATGGGCAGGACTGAGGCTATATGTTCTGACTGAAGGATTCTGAGCAAAGGCATTTGGGCAAGATCCACCCATTTCAGCCTCCAGTAACACATCCTGAAAATGTGGGCTAACAAGGAGAGGCAACAGACCTCAAGGATGCAATGAAACCCTTAACTGAGCTTCCACCTCTATGTCTGTTGGGCAGCAATGTTGGGAGAAGTCATCTGGGGTGGTTATGGGTTTATGTGGCCACAGAGCCAAGGAGCTCACACCTGAGTCCAGTGGTGTGGAAGGCTGGTATCTCGTTTCCCCTGTCCCGGATTGTCCTCTACTGCTCCAGGGTGTTTGACATGCAGGCAAGATTCAGAGGTGAGGTAGTGGTTTGCTGTACAGTTATAAAAGACTGCAGCTGCTTAAATCTGACCTAAATACCTTCCAGACTATGCAGCCTGATGCTTTGTTTGAAAACGCAGAATGTCGCTGTCTGCTGGGAATTCCTCCCTCAAGTGACCCAGGGGCATGGACTGGCAACGAGTGAAAACTCGTGCTCTGCGGCGGCCAGCGGGGAAAGCCGCGACAACAGAAGGTGTTGCAAACTGGCATGAAGGCGCATCGGCCGCGGTGCTCGGCCTGCCCCCTGCGCGGCTGGCTCTGGCTCCCCTCGCTCCATCCATGCTCCGGGACACGCGGCGCCGCCGGGCACGGCAGCGCAGCCGCTCCGTGCCGGGGCTGGCAGCCCGCAAGCCGCGGCAGCCGGCTCCCCGCAGCCGCGCTGGGTCACCGCGCTCTGGGCAGCCCCTGTACCTTCGCTTTCCTGGAAAGTAATTTCTCTTCGTTACTGAGAAGAGCCCCGCTCTGGTAGAGGAAGGAGGGGCCTTGCCACCGCTTCATGCAAAGGAGCCACTACTTGTGCTATTTTTTCTCATAAGAGTGGAACAAAAACAGCCTCTGCTCGCTCTAAACCACTGAAGGTGTTTGTTTGGTTGGTTTTTGTTTGTTTGTTTTCCTGGGGAAGCAGAGGAATAGGGCTGGGGGATTTTTGTGTGTTGGTTTAGTCCTCCTGGCTTTCTCTTTTTGTGGAATTGGGTTTTTTTCCTTCTTAATGCTTTGCTGTTAGCACCTCCTAAAAGGAGGTTTTTAGCAAGTTGAGAGAGAGACCATCTCAAAAGGGGAGGAAAAGTCAAAAGGGAAAAACTACCTAAGACTGAATTCAATCAAACATCGTACATTTTGTATTCTTTGCAGGTTGGATTTGCAGCACATCAGGAGATGGTGGCAGTCATTTCCTACCCACCCCACAAGCATCCTTCCATCCTCATATCTGTACTCAGCCTCTGCCTGCATCACCTCTCAATCCAGGGTACCCAGGCCTTCCCCTTGCTTTCTTCTCTCCCTCTCCTTCCCATTTAACCACTTGGCAGGACCCCCCCAGCTTATTTCTGGACCACTTGGTCAGCTACATTGTCAGGGAAGTTGCATATCCTACTCAGATCCCTTCCAGAAAGTCAGTGTCCACACCAGTGGGCAACAGCATGTTTGGGTCTGGCTGGGGGCCCAGTAAGGCACTGAGATCCTAAGTAATTGGTCACCTGTGATGTGGAATTGGTGCTCCAGCCCCAGCTGAGCTTCCACACACAGGTCTGCAAAGCTGAAGGGTAAGTCAGTACTGGGTGATCTAATGTGTTCACTCATCTTCCCTCCTCTCTGCCCTCCATGTTCTTTTCCTTTGTTTTTTTGGTATCTTTTTTCCATTCTTCTGCAGATTTTCAGCATTTCATTATCTCCAGTTCTTTTCCCTCATCATATTATCCTCTCCCTTCCTCTGAAGCAATGTTTGCCTTTTGCTTTCCCAGAAAACCATCTTTATTCAGTAGTTTGCAATGACCTGCCCCAAAATACTGTTCTTTTTCCCACACCTCCCAAAGTGACTGTGGCTCCTTCTACCTTATGCAAGATGTAAGGAATGTGCACACTGAGAAGTGAAGGTGTTAGGGTGTTACTGGCTCTTGGGCTGCTGGATATCAACATCTTGGAACTTACCAGACTTGGAGGTTGCTGAAGAACAAGCAGAGAAACACCACAAAGTAGAATTATGATCCAAAAGTAGAATGAACTCAGACCTACTGCTCTCAGCAGCAAGACTTCAGACAAAACTCTCTGGAAATGGTTCATTCTGTCAGCAGCTCTACCAATTAATTCTTTCATGTTTAATGTGGTTTAAAGTTTCAATATCAGTGATAGTGAGGGTATATTTATCCATGTGCAGAGGAAAAAAGGAGGGGTAGGATAAAACTTGTAAATCCTAAGAACAAATCCTGGCACCTTCTTGGGAGCTATTCCTTGTCATGCTGTCATCAGCATCCTGGGCATCCCCAAAACTGTCTTTAGGATGGATCCAGCTTTCTCCAGAGATGCAGCAGTGGGCAGTGTTCAAATTAGTCTGCCTGTATTCTCACTCTCATTACACAAAGCCTTTCAGGTGGTTGCCTTCTCCTCCTTCATGGCACAGGACACAAGCTATTTCAGCACCTTTGTGTTTTCCACCTATAATGAAGCCACCTCAGAGGTACCTTGATCCTGAAGGCATTTTGGACCCTGTGGTTCAAATGTGAGCTTTGGAAAGCTGTGGTCAATGGTGCCATTGTGACATATCTCACTGGCTTTTGAAGATGATTGTTGCAATACCCTTCAGCTGTAACTGCTGCCAGGTCACAGTTTCAAGTGGATGAGAGAAGTATGAGCAAGACCCACAGACAATCTCAGAGCAGTGAGGCTGGATGTTAACTTTTCATAGGCAAAGATGAAGAAGAAGAATAAAAGGTATAATTAGACCAGGCCATTTAACATTAAGACAAGGTGGCTGAAAGAGTCTATGAAGTCACCCAATAAATGTTATAAATATCCACAGAGGGAAACAGACTCCCTACTAGGCAACTGTGAAGCAAACCACAGGATATTTTTGAAGCTCCCATGCAAAAATACAAAGAAAAGTGTGACAAGCCTACTTAAAAACCAAAAATGGAACAGATGAGCATTTCATCCCTGCTGTGATTTAGAGCTCCAGCGGCAGGTCCTCCCACTGCAGCCTCTCTGAAAAAGAATAAAGTGCTTTTCCCAGATTCTTATGGAAGTTCAGAAATTCTTCTCTGGTCAGCAACATCTTCATGCTTGGTTGAAAGAAAAAACAAGAACTGATGTCTCAACACTCAGTGGAACTTCTGGCAAGGCTGAGGATCAGATTCAGTGGTGTTTCTGACTGCTCTGTGCTCCCTAGCAATGCCAAGCAGCTGTAAAACTTTTAGTCTGCTGCTCAAGCTGGAATTACAGCTGCTTTGGATCACTAGGCTGGTACAGAGCAGCCAGAGCACATCTGCATTTGGGCTTTTCAAACTTTTCAACAGGGCTTTTTCAACAGGAAAAATCACCTGGTATGTGTGCAGGGAATGTGTGCAGCATCTAAAGAAAGTATGTAGGTGAAGGAGAGCTCTGATAACACGATCAAATCATAGTTTCATTACAGGCTAGGCCTTTAAACTGTGAGGTTTGTACTGAATTCCAAAGTTTATAATTTCTTCTATTACATCTGTTCTCTCTGAGCAGCAATATGCGGTGTGCTATTTATATTTCATATCATAACGTTTCTCTGCATTTGTGATTTTTTTACATTATTTCCAATATTTTAATTTGACCCATCAAGGCAACTGAGTGCATTTCGGGGCACGCTCCTTAAGTGCGTATTACCCTGCCACACACGCTGTGCTTCCAGGGTGCCCGGTGTCCTTCTGAGAGCTCCTGCAGTGCCCGACAGGAGCTGGGAGAACTCTGGCAGGGAAGGTCGGGGCAGGCTCTCTGTTTTCCGCTGGTGTAAAGAGCCTTGTGCTCCCCCCTCTCCGCCTCCCATTGCCCCTTCCCCGGTGCTTGCGAGCCCCGGTGCCCCAGCCCCGCGCTGCAGGGTAGCTGATGGTGGCTGGGAGGAGGGGCAGAACCCGGGACGGGCCGCCGCCTCCCCGAGGCGACACGTGGCTCCGGCGGTCCCGGGGCTGGCGGATGCTGCGGTGCCGTCCCGGTGGGGTTCCTCTGCCAGTCTGCGGTGGAGGGGCTTTCACAGCATCTTTTTTATTTTCCTTTCCCTTTTTCCTTTCTCTCTCCCCTATCCGTCCAAGTTTTCTTTTACAAAAACCCAAACTTTATTCTTCTTTACTTTTTCTTTTTTTTTTTTTTCTTTTTTCCTTGCAAGAGCCACGCCGTGGAAAGACGGCGTGGTGGAGGAGGGAGAAACCCCTCCCCTTCCCCTCCCCCTGTGGCTCCTTCCTCGGAAAAGAAACATTTTGGGGGTTTCCTCCCCTCTTACACCTCCCCTCCCTTCTGTGCCGCTCCGCTCCCCGGAGCCGAAGCCGCCGCCCGCCCGCCCCGCGGCCGAGGAGGGCCCGGCGGGGCAGCCGCGCCGCCCCCGGTAAGCCGCGCACCGGCCCCTTTGTGAGCAGAGGGGCCGGGGGGGGATGCGGAGCGCGGCGGGGAGCGGGGCCGCCTCCGTTTGGCTTCGGGGCGGGAGAGTGGCGGGGGCCGGGCCAGGCAGCGCCGCTGTCGCCCCGGCACTGAGCGCTCGCTCGCACCGGAGGCAGCGCCGCCAGCCCGTGGCCCCGGAGGTGCCGAGAGTAAGTTGTGCTGCGTTAACTGGAAAAGGCCTTTTTGGGGGGCGGGCTGCGAGGAGTCTGTCCGTCCATCTGCCTGTCTGCTCCGATCCCCCCTTGGCTTGCGAGGGGGTGCAGCCCCCGCTGATTTGGCTCTTGGGGGCGTTAGGGCCATTCTTGGCTGGGAAGAAGGAGCGTGTTGGGGCTTGGGGGGCTTTTCCCGAGGAGTCGAGGGAGATTTGGGGTACTGGCGTCTCACTGCTGGTCTTGAAGGGAGCCATGTGCTGTATTGGGGTGGCAGCGAGGTTCTGGGAGTAGCTTGGGAGGCTCCATGGGGACTGTCCTGCTGTCAAGGTGTTCTTCACAGCGTCAGGGCAGGGAGATGCTTCTTTTAAAGTGAAACCTGCAAATTATGTAATGTCTTAGATGGGTCTGTAGGGAAGCAGCCGCACAGGTCCGAGTAACTTGGTCTTCACAGTACTGGAGAAGCGATGCTCAGAGTGTTACACTTAGTCTTAGCTGGAAAAGGGAGCTGCCTGCCAGAAGTGAAGGCGTTACAGGGAAGAGGGGTAACTGTGAACCGGGGGTGTACATACCCGTTTGGGGTTGCCTTGAAGGGCGGAGAAACTCGCCATCCTCCAGACCTGGCACAGTCAGAACGCAGCCTCACACCTGCCATTTCTCAGAAGATCAGTTCTGCGCACCCGTGAAAAGCCTCATCGCAAAGGTTATCACTAAATCCTCCTTCTTTATGCAATCTGAGTCATGGTGCTCACAGCCATGCAGGATCTGCTACTCACTTTTTCCCACAAACACACGCGCTGTTACTGAGAATTTTGGAATGGTTACCAAGTAAAACCTCAGCTCATGCTACTCTTAGGTTTCTTTTTTTTTTTTTTTTTTTTTCCTTTTTAAAAAATTTGGTTTAAGTGTATATTACTTCTTGCTTAATAGGAGCCTGGAAACAGGATCTGGATAAATCCCAGAGGTAGCTGAGAGGAACTCAAGAATGCTAAGTTAATGTCCCTGGCTTTTTTCTTCTCCTGCATGGTGAAGAAGGGGGATGTGGCTTGACCATTGTTCTGGAAAGTTGAGGGTAAAGAGTATTGTTAGCAAGCTGCTATTTAGGACTATGTGGTCCAGACAGTCCCATTTACTAGTTCTAGTCCTTGCAGCTCTCAGAGAATTAAAATGAAAAACCCAGTCACATGTTGACCATACTCAACTCTGTAAAATGGAGTAGAATCAGAAATAACTAGTTTCCTGATGTTTCATTCTATTGACTGTGTCCTTAAGAAGGTATGCAAGCATATCTTCTTTCTCCAAACAACTGCAACTGCAATTCAGATGCTGTGTGAATGTCAAATGGCCCATTCAGTCACAGCAGGGCAATAGTCATGTGCTTTAAAATCATGCACATGCACAGAAGTTTGTGAGACTGAGACTCTATTATCACATAATGTTGCTTTTAGTTGAATCAAGTTACGACAAAATGTGGCCAGTCGCTGCAGATGAAGCCAAGCTTTGTTTCTGTGTTCATGAGTGATTCTGCTGGGTATGTGATTTAAAACTTGTTGAAGTATGGATTTTTGTTCCCCCCAGAGGGGAAGGCTTTTGGGCACAAACCCACAGGATTACTGGGATGCCAGCCTCCCACACAGGTTCCTATCTTTTCCTGAGTTAAACTGGGATCTGGGCCTTTGTTATTTCTGTGCTCCTTGTTAATATTCTGTATGTTGCATGTCTTTTAATAACCTGGCTTATCACTTACTTAAATGTAGTGGAGTTGAGTGGCAACACAGAGGTTTTCTGTAAGATTGTGTTGGAAGGCACAGGTAAACTGTGCTAGGGTCCCCAAAAATGGGCATAGAGGAGCCCTGGGGAGAGACTGAGCATCTTCAGATCCTCCCAGGTGTGTGTCTCTGTCCCCACTGTGCCTGTTCAGAGAGGGCCAAATTCAGTTTCCAGATGACAGCTTCAAGCATGCAGCCAGTGCCTCTTACCCTCCTCAGTCCAGCTGGGATTTCTGTGAAGTTGGTGGTCGGTTTGCGCAAGGATAGAGCTGGGGTTGGGTGGTGTAAATTTTTAATTGCTGTCACTAATACTGTGGTTGCATTGCTGAGAAACAAAGGGGAAAATGTGTCTTTAGAGTTGTGTTTTTTCCCTTGTTTCTCTTTTTCTCTGTCCCCATTAGGAATGTTTTGCTCTTTTCTCCTAGTCTTTCCCTGCAGCTCCTTACCACTCGCTCTCCCCTTGCCACCCACAGGCTTCTCTGTCCTGATTCCTCCAGCCTTGGTTTGGTCAGCAATAAAGAGATAGTGCTAATACTTAAATATGACATCATTTGATTTGGGTTGATACTGTGGTTAGATTAATAAAAGCTGTGGGGAGGTGGTGTGCTCCTGAGCTGTTATTCCAGGCCGCTGCAGACCTCAGCTAGCGGTGCTTGCCAAAAGCTCACAAGATGGGAGAGGAAGGCACATGCATCTCTGTAACTTAAGATGTGGATGGTGTGAGAGCTGAGTAAGCCATACAGGGACCATACCTTTTTAAAGAGTAAAGGTGTTAAGTGTGTATGTCAGTAGGAGGCATATTTATTTAAAATAATGCAATTAAGTGCTACATTAATTAAATCCTTGATTACGTGTAAGTAGAGGCAGGTATGACAGCAACTTTTATCCTGTCAGTCTATTTCATTACAACCTATTCTTCTGGTTTGCATTTGTGCATATCCTGCACCCTTCTGCCTCAGTAAGATATTTATTAGCTCACAATTTTGCTGAAATTTTGCTGAAATCAGTCTCAAACTTTAAAAAAAAAAGGTGCAGTGCTGTTTGATGTAGCAGGATTTGGTGATTTTGTGTTAGTGAGTGATCAAAATGACGAGTAGAATCCTACTTTTAAAACTTCTGGAACTCAATGCTTCTGTTCAATAGGTATTTAATAGTGTAAAAATGTAAATTCAGTTTTCGTAGAATGGCTAAATTCTGGTTTGTGTTGTCTTTGGAGACTTCAGATCTGCCCCTTATTTTCATCCTCTTCAGTGGAGAAATGAAAAGGCCTGTGTGCACTTCACAGGAAATGAGTGTCTGATACAGGCTTGCAGACTGCACATTTCCAAGAACCGCTCTCAAGGTATTTTGATAATGCACATTCTCTCTGCCTTCTCCCTTCCTGCTCCTCCTGCACTTTGTGTGCTTCTGCTTGTTCGCAAACACATGCAAAGCTGAGGGGAAGAATCAAATAGTGCCACTGTTAAATTTGCAGATGGGCTCCTTTAGCTTTGTATTGGAGCAGTGGCTGGCAAAATTGGGTTAAGCTGGCAGCATTCGGTTGCCTTTGTTGCAGAGGGCTTTTGTCCTTCCCCTCACTGCCTGCAAATGCTGAAAAAAAAATTTGACTTCAGACTGTGACTTGTGCAACAAGGGAGTTTTTTGCGTGTATGTGATTCTGCAGTTCAGAAACAGTATGGGTCTACTTTCATACTTCTTCAGTAGCAAAGTTTATTTGGAAACTTAGGCTAAAGCTAAGAAAATGAGTGTGGCTGTTAGCAGGTGGAAAATGCCAGAGATCTGCAATCTGTACTGTGTAGCTGAGCTTCTGCACATCCTGCTGAAGGCGCCTTGCTGAAGCTAAGGGGATTCAGCATAAGTTTGCCTCAGTTGCCACACCAGCGGTGATGAGCACAGATTTGATTGTGCAGGAATGGTTTGTTTATGCTTTTTGACAGACCAGCAGTGTTGTTCTTTATCCATATTTTAGTTCTTCCTTGTTTTCTGGTGAGATTTTGTGGTGTGGAAGGAGAGAAGTTGAAGTTGGAGAAATATTTACTGCTTTAGCAGTAAAGACTGAAATCTGCTGTTTGTATAGGGTGCACGCTGATATTCAAGTCAGCAGATCCAAAGAAGAGGTGCTGTTCTTTTTAGTCATCAAAGAACCAGGAAAACATGGACAGAGCTTTTTTAACTCTACAGCAGGTCCATAGTTGATTCCTCATATTGACTTCATATGCCCTTGTTTACTACTTCAGTGTTGCACAAAGGGCATTTATGCCTTGTGCTGGGCTCCCCTTAGTTGTTATGTCAGGTTTGAATGATTAAGAGATGTCTTAAAAAGGCGTTGCTCAAAAACCCAGCCCTTTGCTGCTGGATTCCTCTGCCTAAGGTCTGCTAAAGCATGACGTGGTAGGTATAGCATAGAAACAAAGCAAAGACATTTGAGAGAGAAGAGAAATGAGACTCCTCAGATCAGCTCTCTCACTTTCCCCCATCTACATGATTGGAGTTTTTCCTTTATGAGTTTTAAAATTAGTTACTTCTCAATCTTGGTCACCTTTGAACTTCCTCTCATCTGGTTTTCTGAAAGAATACAAAAAGAATGTCCTGATTGTACTGTATCTTTCTCTGGCATCCTCTTGTATATGTATCTATTCTCTAAACTGAGCAAGGAATTTCTCCAGTCTCTCTCTGTACAGTTACGTGTTGCTTCTTGTTACCCATCTTTAGGCCTACCCTCTTTGTTTCAGCTCTGTATGTTTTTATTTCAGGTAACTAGAACTGACTGTATTCTCTCAGGTGGTGACATTACTGTTACGTTCCCATCCATTTTGCACCTTCCCAGTCCCGCTTGCCTCTTGGTTTTTAAATGACTGCTTTTGCATTCGGAGCTGGAGCTTTCCTTAATGAACCCTCAGCACAGTTACTCGACTCATTGGTCAGCTGCACCACTTAATTTATTGCTCTTGAAAATATAGACCCAGCTGGTTTTTCTTCAAGCCTGCGTGCATTTGCGTGTGTCAGGACAGAGTCTTGCCTGACCTCCTGCTGCTTTCCTGCTGAGGAATTTTGAATGACCTCTGACTTCTCTGTCATGCAGGGAGTGATTTTGTCACTGTTTACCCTGGGAAGGCGATGGAGAGGGCTCACTATGTTTTGAGTTGGCTGCCTAGATTTAAGTAACACGAGGCTGTGAGCTGCCTGCTGGGGAGCAAGGTTAGGCCATGGGCGTTTGAGGTGTTGTGGGTAATGACATCTTGAAGATGGAGAGACAACTTTAGGAAGAGACCTGGGTCAACATGTGAGTTTGCACAGTTGGGGGGAGGGAGCTGCTTGCGTAAGAGATGGAGGAGCCTTTGGGCTGCTTGTACCAACCAGCCTGTTGAGGAGTGAGGTGGGATGCTCTGCAAAGTGGGCTGAGTCAAACCAGGGGGAAGACTCAGTGGCTGGGAGGGTGGCAGAGAGTGACCAGATGTGCAGGGGCTGAAATGCCTTGGTTTCCTCTGGCCACCCCTCTTCTATCTCCCATTCACCCTGTGGCATGACTGCTCCATGTCTTCTGCCCATCTGCTGTTACAGGTCCTGGGGTACTGCTGGCTCTTTAGCTCGTGTATCGTGTCTTGCTTTTTGACTTGCTTTAGGGAAGCACAAAGTGTGTCCTGTCATCTGTTGCTTCTTCAGGTGCCATCCACCTGATGGGTTGGCTCTCCCCCACAACAGATAGCCTTGTGCTGCTCCTGCCTTAGCAGCACATGTCAAAAAAAGTTCCTTCCAATACTTGCAGCCCTCTGGCAATTGCTAGTGCAGCTGATTTGCTTGAGAGAACACCTCTGTTTGTATTTCAGCTATCCATTTCCAATTCCAAATCTCTAGTCCACCATGCCTAGCTGGCTTTTTGCTTTAATGTCACTTTCCCCCATCTCTTCAGATAGAGCATCCTCTTTTTTCCTTTCAGGTTAACCAGCATTAAATACTGGGAAATCTCAACATCCTGTGCAAGAAAAAAATAATACCTGCTTGCTTGTGTAACTTTTCTGCAGTGTCCCTATCCCCACTAGCTGGTATTCCACTCAACTAAATTATTCCCCCTGAGGTTTTCTGTTTTTGATAAAACTGAAAATGCCATATGTTTTCTGAGTTTTGTTTCATTTATCTTGGCCACCTTCTGTCCCCGTTTCATGACAGCCATCCTCATATAAATTTGTTCCCTACTGTCAATAATTTATATTCCTTTATATTGGCTCCTCCAGGATTATTTTTTCATTTTCTGAAGGATTTTTGAGGTTGTAGAGAGATTTGAATAAGGACTGTGATTTTGTAGTTTGATTCTCTGATCCACAGCAGAAGCCCTTGCCAGCTGTTGCACCTACAGCTGATACCTGCAGTGTGACCTGTGTTGTCCCCCAAGCCTGTCCTCTTAGCCAGGCAGCATCTCTGTGCTGTCATTTGTGGGAGGTCTGCACACTCTGTCACTTAAGATTTCCTAAATAACCTTTCATGACTTATTTTTTTTAAATTCTTTCTACTTTTGACTCCCAGGACTAGTTTCTTTATTTTGTGTGCTGGAAATCCCCCACTATAAAACTTAGTGTTGTGGTGTGTCTGTGCTTTCTGACCCTTGCCCTTTGCTCTGAAGGCACAGTAACTGGTGCTGCATAATGGCCCCTCACATCTTTTGAAGCTGGTCCTCCTGAAGAGTCAAGGCAGGGTGTTTCCTTTGTCCCCCTGTGCTCCTGTTGGTTAATCATCTGGGACTCCTCTAGCAGCATAGTTCTGGTAAGGATTCTGAACCAGCTTTAGCTGTAGACATTGCTAATTTCTCGGAGTTAGCTGCTTCTTTGAATTCCTTTCCGGCTCAGTGTGATGGTTTTGATAAAAAGCCGTGGTTGTCACAGGGACCACTGATGGCCTTTGTGTCTCAGGATTTACTCATTTCCTCAAACAGGGTTCTGGAACAAAGTCAGTTTAGTAGAGAGAGGCAGAAGAAATGTACCTGTGCTGCCGGTCTAGGGGTGGGGGAAGCTGGCAATGCTGAGCAGCCATGATGGGTTGGAGGCAGCCCTGGGCATCGCTGCCCTCTTCCCACTGATCCCCTTCTCAGCAGGGAGATGGGACAGAGCATTTCAAGTAGGGAGACATGAGGGACTGCTGTTATCTTGGCTTCTTTCTTCTTCCTCCTTGTGCCCTCTCCCCATCTCCTTGTTTCTGCCCCAAAGTGGAAAGAGTTCCAGACACCTTTCCAGAAGGCTGCTTCCTGAGCTGGTGTGTGGTGTTGGAGGGAGGGATGGCAAGGCAGCAGCACAGAGTCTGTGTTCCCTGGCCAAGCACAGGGCTGAGGTTTTGTGTAGCTGTGCAGCACTGACATTCACAGGAATGGCTGCTCGCTGTGAAACTGCAAAGGTCAGGAGCAACGCGACTGGGCTTCCCTCACTTACCAAAAATGCTGTTGGCCAGAGGCAAGCAACAACTCTCTTTGCTGAAGCCATAGCAGGATAGGCTCAGCTGCAGCTTTGGAACTTAGTAGTAACTCCTCCTGGTTTCCTTTTTCTATTTTTTTTTCCTTCTTGTTTCCCCAGTTACAGAAGGCAGAAATAATTCAATCTTCGGTAGAAGATATCTTTGGCAGAAATCAGATGGTAGTTTTGGTAGTTTTACTTGCTGTGGAATAAGCTGTAGTTGCTCGTGGCTACTGCAGAGCAGTCTCTGAGTTCAGGGAAGTGATGAGGCTTCTCTGTTCTGAAATGGCAGGATTACAGTTTCACATTGGGCTATTTAGATGAGGAATAGGCTCTTTTATTTGAAAGTATTTCTGAAATTGCATAGTATTTCCAAGGTTTGAAGAAGGGACCCTAAAAATGGATGTCTTTCTTTCAGCTCTTTCAATTAGTCCAGTAAAGACAATTAGTTTTTCCTTTAAACTGACACCTTGTTGGGTTTTTATTAATGCATGTCATGGAGAAACGAAAGTGCTTGCAGACTCCCTGCCTTGAAGAGTATTTGGCACACATCACACTGTCTTGTTGGTTTTCTTGGAGTAAAACCCTTTCAGCCCCTATCAGCAAAGTGCCATGTTAATTCAGAAAGCACATGTCATAGAAAAATATGTTAAGAAATACCAAACATTAATATCAGATTAAAATTAATTAATAACAAAGTTATTTGTGGGTTTTGAAGTATGTTCTCCAGACTCAAAATGTCAGGAGGTTTTTGATAAGACAAGTGTTCTTGCAAAGTGTCCAGCTGCTGATTCCCAGATCAGCATGTAGGATCTTCCTGCACTGTGTCTCTGCTGTGCGAAATAGGAACTGCCACAGTGTGTGTGCTGCCTCAGCTTATTTTATTAAATGTTGCATCCTTGGATGCTGGTTGTATTAGGGAAATGCAGTTTTGGTTTGGGGTATGTATGTGTGGTGTGGTTTGTTTTTTTCCCACATATTCTCTCATGTTTCAGACATAATGGCACCCTCACATCAAACTGCCATGGCATAAAAGACAGAGGGAACAGCAATGTCTCCGAGGTCTGCTTTGTGCTGGAGAAATTGGCTGTGATTGACACTGGTCCTCTTGGCTGAGCTGGGCCACATTCCTCCTCTAACCACAGCTCCCTCTGTTCTCTTTGGCATGTCTGTCTGTGCATCTCCTTTCCCTGCCCCCTCCGTGATCCCTTTCTGGATCAGGCCTGGTCACCTTGGCTGTGGCAGGGTTCTCATGGCAAGGGGCTTTGGTGTGACCATGAACCATGGCGGCGATGGCGCGATTCAAACCAGTGCTGGTGTGTGGCAGGCAGTGGCGGCCTGAGAACCAGGCTGGCCTACCATTAAAACCCAGTGCTGCGTGCTTGGCTCTTACCAGGGAGGTTTCTTCCAGCCCTTTGCTCAAGCTTTCCTTTGAAACAGCTTTCCCAGCCACAAATCAGTAGGCAGCGCATTTCTGTGGGATGCAGACATGCAAACAAGCGATGTCTGCTCCGGCTCTGCTGCCTGGAGTAGCGACGCTGTCGCAAGGGCTTGCAGGGTACGTTAGGGAGAGCTTTTGCTAATTATCCCAGCCTCCATCTAACTGCTCTGGGAACTGCAGGGTTGATATCTGGGAGATGTCAAAGCCAAATGGAGCGGTAATGGGAAAGTGTAATAATGGGATCAACCTGCAGTTTTGCTAGTGGCAAGCCAATGTAGCTGGTGGTGTGTGTGCCCACTTCGGACTGGGCTGGGGAAGATGCAGAGAATGATGTTATGTGGGTACAAGTGAAGCCGTACAGGGCCTGCCTCTGAAAGGCATGCAAAAGCTGGGATTGGCTTTTCAGCTTGCTGATGGATCCACTGACAGACAGGTGATTGCACACGTGGTGGTCTGCTGCTCCACCAGGTCAGTGAGTTTACTTTTCCATCTGCAAGGTGAGGAGAAAAAGTCTTGAGAGCCGGAGAAGCAGGGCAAAAGAGTGTGGGCCAGAACAGATTGGGTCACAATTGGGTCACAGTGAATGGATACCTATGTGGTGTCAAATTAGATACTCTAAATGTTGTGTTTTGTATTCAGTAGAAGTTGGGACTTTGCTGTTCTGAATCCTTAGGTTTATTTCTGTTGCCATCATCTCTTAACATTTGGGTTTTATGGCTCCTGCTTCTGGAAGATGATGGCAACTTTATGGTCTTTCCACTTGTCCGTGGGCCACCTGTGAGCTGCCTGGACCTAATCAGCTCATGGCTTTGTAAATAGCAATAATAACAACAACAGCAACAATCTGCTGTCTTTGTTGCTATCTGAAGTGCTGTATATGTGTTTCTACAGTAACACAGATCAAAGAAATAGAGACAAACAACCTGTCCCCAGATTTGTTGTATTTTAGATCCACATTACAGCAAACTAATGGGCTTAGTCACCTGCTTGACGGATGTCTTTTTCTTTTCAAAGGATGGATTTGCTCTTAAGTAAAGCTGTGCAAAAACTGGAAAGTGCTGCATCAGAGCTTTTGAATTTGGACCACTTCCAGTCCTGACATTCAGAAACTCATCCCTATGGGTGGCAAAGACAAAGAGGTAAGCTTTTTCAAGTGTCCTAGAAGAAGAGTGCAAGGATGCATCGTAGCTGAGTACTTGAGGCGGATGTTGAACATGCCAGATTTGTCAAGCCCCAGGCTGCAGGGCTGGCTTGGCTGACACTATACACTGTGTACAGTCCCCTGGTGAACTAGAATTGTCTCCTTATATAAAACGTGCTGCCTTGTCTGGGTCGTGAGTGAGGAGGAAAGCAGAATGCCCTGTGTCAAGAGCACTTCTTCTGAAAATCTCTTGAACTTGCAGTAAATCAGAAAGTCTGGGGAAACATATCCAGCCTTTTAATTAGCAGGACACCAGCCTTTTAGGGTATGTTCCTTTGACTGCAAGCATTGTTCTGACTTGCAGTAGGGAGGTAGTAACTTGTTTGGGCGTTGGGGTTTTTTGGGTTTTTTTGGAGGGGAAAAGAGGAAAAGCAAATCATGGTGTGACAAGTCAGCAGATCTAATTATGCATGTGTCAAAACCAAGCCATGCCCTGGGTTGGTTTATTCCTAATCCTGGGTATGTACATCCTCCTTGATGTGGGAGGCCATGTATGCCTAGGACCTGTTGACCCATTTAAAGTGAACCTTAAAGGTAGTGTCAGGAAGCACTTCTAGGGCTAATATTACTGTAACTAATGCTGTGCTGCAGGCCAGGCACTTACCTCTTGGAAATGGGTCACTGAATCTCTGACCTATATGTAGATTTCAAACCAAGTGAACAAATTGTCAAGGTGCTATTTTTGCATTTACTTTGAATTTGAAATTCTGACACTCTCAGTTCTTAGTCAGTCAGATTTCTAGTAGCAGTGGATTTTTCTTAAAGGACTTGGGTGAATGACTAAAGGTTGAAAACTGGGACAAACCAGTTTGGGTTTTTTTTTCTGTCAAATAGAATCTGCAGCTTTAAACAAATTATATATTTGTTGTTATTTTTAAAACTAGTCTGGAATTGAAAGACAGCTGCCTGCTTCTGTTTTCATGCTTGAATTAAATTTCCAACCTCGACACGTGAAATTGGCAAAATTTCCATCTGGACCCAAGAAAAATTGCTGTTTAGGAAGGGTCTTTATCACTCCTTTGAAGCTTTAGCCACAGCGCTGGAGGCACCTGGCAGATGACCTTTGTTTTCTATAGGAGCTAATGTCAGAGAGCCCTGTATCTTCCTCACCCAGCAGAGAGAAGGAGAGGGACAGAGATGCTGCATCTTCTTGTGGTGCCTTCTGTGCTGAGTTTTCAGTGGTGATAGATGGCCCTTGTTGCTGTGTTTGTTTGCATCCTGCTCACTAAATCACCTTCACCTAAGATTTATTCTGACTTGCTGAATGGTCTGAGCAGCTTGAGCAGCTTTCAACTGCTGCCTTTTTTTTTTTTTTTTTTTAATGGAAAAGAAAAAACCCAACTTGATTAACTCCTTCCTACCCCTCCCACCTTTCTCTAAGCTTGGAATTTCCCTCCTACTATGAAACTACGTAGAGGGCAGTATCAACAGCACTCAGAACAGTACCAGGGACATTAGCAGCTTGTGGACTGCAAATCACAGGGCTATAAGCTGGATAAGCTTCCCAGGCTGCTCTTGGAAAGGATGCTTATGGCTCCATATATGAAACGAGCCTGGCAGCTACATTATTGGTATTACTGTTAAGTATTGAGAAAGATGTTAGACTAGAAAAGATGTCTGTAGTAAGGCACTGCCAGGCCCATGCCTGCTCTCCCTAACTACTGTGCCCCTGTGAAGGAAAGATGTTTGTCCTCTCCCAGGGCGCAGAGTGTGGCCACCAGCATGGCCACCCAGCTGGCACGAGCACCAAAAGGAATGTGAGGCTTTTGAATAGCTGGCAAAGGGTGTGAGACAGGGGAACATTGCAAGGAGCTGAGCTTAACTTGAAGCTCTCCCTGCAGAGCAAGCCCAGCACGGGTCTCGGCACATTCACTGGGGGGCTGCCTGCCTGATATGAGCCCCAAGCCTCGATGCTCTGGCAAGTCTGTGGTGGGGGTGGTGGGGGGGACTGCTGGAGATGAAGTGTGTCTCTTCCTCTGCTGCAGGCTGTGCCAGCACTCTGTTCTGCTGCAAGCATGGCTGTGCTGTGAGTGAGTATGACTGGGTTAATGGAGTATGTCAAGGGAGCGAGGGCAGCATTTGGCAGTGAGCTACTGACTTGTCAGGCCTGGGGAAGTAGTATGTTACAGCTCAGCTTCTCACACAGAATGAGCCTCTGGCTTAGGGCTGTGGTTTTTTTATTTGTGCCTATACAGACACACACATTTAGAATATATATATTTTTTTAATATAATTGAAGTGACTTGGATGGCTGATGGCAACACTGGGTTCAGAAATTTGCATTTCTGAAAAAGCCTGGTGATAACACAAGGTGCAGGAGATGAGCAGGGTCATGACAGTACATTAGAGGATGGTGACTGGGAGAGGGCAGCATTGTCTGCAGGCATGGGGAGTTGTCCTTCTGGAAGAAACAGAAGTTAAGAAGGGCATCAGCAGTGCCTGGTACCAGTGTTAAGTGAACTCATTCAAGGTAGTCTCAGCCTTGAAGCTGATGTAACATTTCTTGAAGGGGGCTTGATCTGAGACCTTTGCTTTCTCCTGACATAGTGAAACAGGCTTGTCTTGGGATAAGGGAGTGGTTCCTGGGATTTGGTGAGAAAGGCTCATACCTGTCTTCTGCTTTTGCTAAGTCCTGTTGTCAGTCTTTTTATTGGAGAAAGGGTTGGAGAAGTGTGAGGAAACCTTTCTACCTTTCACTGAATGACAAAGTAAATGATACTTTCCTCCTTTAGGAAATCTTTCCCTTTTGATTTGTGGTGTCATTGCACCTTTCCAATCTCAAGGCCACTCTGAAAAGTACCAAACGTCTAGCAGAGGGAAATCTTGAAATGTTGAGATCTGCTAGGTTCAAAGTAGCCTGCTGGAGGGTGTGCAGGAGCCCCTGGCTGTGAATCACAGAAACCCAATGCATGCAGAGCTCTGTAAAGTGCCACCTTCTGCTGGTGGGGACCCAGCTGGAGCCCTTCCCACACATATATCCTTGGTTTTCCCTGCAGCTGGGGGTTGGTGACATGCAATAGCTCCTCGGTACCCTCTGTAGTACTCCTGCTGGTCTTTCTCCCTTGGGAAGTGTCTTGCCCAGGTTGAAGAAGGTATTGGGTTTGCCTCACTCTTCTTCTGTCCCACAGGCTGGATGCAAAGGAGGAAGCATGGTAAAGGCAGCACCTTTCCAGGATTCATGGGCTCTTTGAGAGATGATCAGAGGGAGGCCAGATGACCTGCACAACACACACACCACTGTTTCTCGTCTGCAAAGGCGGCATCGGAGCGTTCTCCCCAGCCCCGCGCCACCCGGCTTGCCCGATCGTTTCCGGATGTTTCGCAGCTGTGAGTGGGAAGTCCTGGAGCGATCCCTCAATATCCTCCAGGCCAGTGACTTCTACTGGGGCCCCTTGTCTGTGGGGGAGGCTCATGCCAAGCTCCAGCAGGAACCTGTAGGCACCTACTTGGTGCGGGACAGCTCGCAGGGGAACTGCTTGTTCAGCCTGAGCGTGCGGATGCCCGCGGGGCCCGTCAGCCTTCGAATCTCTTTCCAGGAGGGCTATTTCCGCCTCAAGAACTGGTTTTCAGACTGTGTGGTCCGGCTGCTGGAGCTGGTGGTGGCAGGGACCCGGAACAACCCCTTGCACTTTGATGAGATGGGGGGAACTCCCCTGATCTTCTCTGAGCCCTTGTGCCGGAGCCGCCGGGCAGTGCCCACGCTGCGGGAATTGTGCTGCCGGAGCCTCCCTGCTGGTGCCACGACGGAGGACAGAGCAGGGCTGGGGGGCTCCTTGGGAATGTGTCTGAGGGAAGAGGTGTTCTCACCCCTGGATGGAAGGGGAGGGTCAGAGGGGAGTGTTGGCCCCAGCCCCTCTCTGTCTTGGGCTAGGAGATGATGCCATGCATATGGGAGATGAAAGGAGATGCCTCTTTTATGGCTGTGCTGGTGGGATTTGTGCCACACCAGTGATGCTGAACTGGCTGCTGGGAGAGGAAGAGGGAGGGCAGAGGGAACGGAGCTTGAACCCAGTGGCTGTCACAGATGTGTCCTCATACATACACAGTGAGTGTGACTTTCCCAGACATGCCTGGGGTAAAGCCAGACCTAAAAAGCAGGCATTGCCACTGCTGCCAAGTCTTGCTCTTTCTCCATTTATAACTTAAAAGCTTCAGAAAAAGGTGAGTTGCCTGTCCTCCCAGGTCAGCCCTGTGTTCTCTTGTATCCCAAAGTGCTTGAGCTCATTTCTGCCTCAAGTCTGCCCTGGTGGAGTGCAGCTGAGTCCAGTCCCACAGCAGTGCAGCTTGGACATCGATGGGCACGACCCTTGTGCTGACCCACGAAGCTGTGGTGGAGCAAGAGCACGTTTCACTCCTTGCAGCACGAATGTGATGCCTGTTACTTCAGAGGCCGGTGTTTGCACCAAGTGAAAACATTGCAGCCATGTACAATACATGCAGCTTCACTGGCTTTTGCATTGCTTTATTTGATTGGATTTTTGAGAGTGAAGATGGGGTTATGTGTACTTAAGGGCATGGCATTCCTGCAGAGATAACCCTGGTCTGGAGAGTTGTATCTGCCCTGGGAGGGTGTGAAGAGATGGGATCCTGCACCCTTTCTTAAGCTCATATGATAGTGTGCTGCTGCCATCTGTCGAGCATCAGAAGATGTTTTGGTTTTGCCTCTGAAAGGCAAGGAATTTTTTATATAAAACTTCTAAAACTTTAATAAAATTTTTATATTGATTTTTAAAAGTCAGTGAATATATGGCAATAACTTCATTCCCTTGTAATGTTGGAAGCCCAGTTAGTTTAGTGCCCAGGCTTGGCAATCAAAATGAAACTGAATAAGTGAATTTCTCATAAAGAACAAAAGCAGAGCACAAATGAGTGGTCCTAGCTGAGAACATTAAATTCATCTTGTAGTGTAATGTAGTGAAGAATTTTCTAAACAGAGAATACTTCTGAAAATCTCAGCCCTACATTTTTAGAAAGTTTTTTTAGTACCTTAAAATTTGTACTGAGTGTTTGAAAAAAAATGAGTAATTCAAGATCTTAGAACAGGGCACAGCATCGGTGAACTTAACTGGTGAGTATGAGTACAAATGGGAGGAACACAGTTGGCTTAAATAGGGTCATGGTTCATTTCAGGGATAGTAGGTATGATGTCTTCAAAATAAGTGATTGAAAACAGCTACATGAAAGAAGAAATTCAGATACTCTAAAATTTGAGCCAAACCATTTTATAGGCTGCTAAATATCCATAGCTGGGCAGGCAGCCTGCTTTGCTCATGCTGACTTTCCTCTTCAGACCCGTATGGAAGAAAAAAGCTGAACAGGGGAAGAGAGTACACTGAATTTGCTCTATTGTCTTCAGCTGTTTCATCTGAGGAACTAAAGTGTGTGGTCAGCACAGACAAAGATACAGGCTGTGATTCATCACAGGAGCCAAACTTAGACGCTCTGAATTATTCTCTGGAGGGCTTTGTTGCTCTGCTGGTGGTGAGGTGCCTGGCTGCCTGTTTCAGGGCATTGGCTTATCAACCAGGGTAATTAGATAAGTGTCAGGGAAGTGGTGATCTTGTCCTTGCTGCATGCTCCTTCCAGCTGCAGGGAGGCTAGAGGCAGCTTGGTGGCCCTGCAGCTACTGCGTCTCTCAGCCCAGAGCAAAAACAGGAGCTGGGATTGTTCATTTCTGCAGGAAATGTGTGCCCTGGGGTGGCTGGGGTGGCTGACATGTGGGCATAGTGTTGCTCGCTGTCAGCATCTCAGGTGACTCTGGGCACCTCTGGGACCGTTCCTGGGCTCTTGGGTGAAGCCCCTGCCTCAGCAGGGTCAGCCACACAGCTGCCCTCCCTCTCTGCCATGGAAGAGTGGTACTGGATCTGCTGGCCCAGGAATCATGTCCACCCCTTGATCCTTTGCTTTCTTGAAGGTGTCTGCTGAGGTGCCTTGGCTCCCTTCCTGCCTTCCCTTCAGAAAGCGGGGGGGGTGGAGGAGCAGTATAATTTCTTCCATGTTTAGAACTGAGCACAGGAATGCTTCTGTTTTCTGGCCACGGTTATACCTCACTGAGGGAAGAGCTTTCTGATGGTATTGCTCTGACCTGGCTGTGAACTGTTCTCATTTGGCCGCAAATGAGTATCTTGGGTTGCGTAGCTGCTGCAGAGGAGCCCTATTTGCGTCCTGGATTGTGCTTTAGGAAAATTACACCATGGGAGAAGGAAATAGTTTGGATTTTAATAAAGTCTACTTTATTTTGTTCTTTTTTTTTTTTTTTTTTTTTAATTGCACAGCAAGCACTTGTCTCAGTCTTACAAGTAAGTCAATTCCATGCAGGGCTGCAGCGAATTGATTTGAGATCTGTGGATGAAAAGCAGTGAATTATTGCCAAGCATTGTTATATTGTGGAAGTTGAAAGCACATCATGTGTGAGTATCCTCATTATTCCCAAGGAGAGGTCACTCTGCAGATCAGGATTGGTGCAAGAAAGGAAATCAATGTAGAAAGAACAGGAAAGTGAATTGGCTGAGGCAAGCATTAGAATCCTTCGTTCTCTGCTTGGATGTTGGAAGGGAAACCTGTTTCTTTCAGCTCTTGAGAAAAAAGACGTACAAAGCAAAAGGGTAAGAATTTACTTCCATGGGGTAACACTATCCTGCTGCTTTCATTAGAGGGGGAGATGTTCACTTTAATGACCCTGCCTCTGAACTGGTCCCTCTGTCACGTAGGAGTAGCTCCTGGTGGTCTGTATCCAAATGTTTCTTTTGGTGGCTCCTAAGGGGACTTAAAAAGAAATTGCAAACTTCCTCACAACCTCTTGAGCACCATTTGGGGAATAGAAGAAAATTGTTTGCATTTTTATATGTTATGTTATACATTTCTCCAGCTGACTCATTTCACTTTGTTGAGGAAACTTACACAGGCTTTGCAGATGGTTTTTTTCAAGTGTTCTTCCTAACAGCAGAAGTTGAAAAGTTTAGTGCTTGCGAGAGGGGCTTCCTCTACCATGCTGTGAAGGGCCTGGATCTCAGTCCCAGTATGCTGCAGGCATCCAGCAGGAAACTGCTCTTTGTCTGCTCCCAGCTAGCTGTCTGTTGGTAGTGTTCTGGGGCCCCAAGGGTTAATTTCCCAAAATTCTTTTCTGGAACTTGCTAATAACTTCCATATGTACCCATGTGTGTGCTTAGGAGGGGCCCCACAGCCATCAGCTCTTGTAATAATACTTGATTACCTCTGACATAAGGGTCTGTATGTCGTTAGGGATCAGGATTCACCAAAAGACACAAGTTTGTGCAAAAACACTTTAAAAATTTATTTGGTCATCCTCAGTGATTGGGAAATGAACTCTTAGGTAGTCAAGCTTCAAAATAAAGCCTGTATACCCACAGGATTTCAGTTTTGACCCTTACCCTGATGTCCCTCTGAAAATGTGAATTTGTGTCTTCAGTCTTTACGTGTGCAAAACCCCTTAATTTACAACGCCCCTTGGCTAGGGGAATGTGATGGCTTTGTCTTACTGAGATCGTTTTGCCCCAGTTCCTTAGATGTTTGGCATCTGTACAGTTAAAACTGCACGCACTGGAGCTTTCTGCCTGCCCCGTGCCATTCCCTGGTGCAAAGGCCGGGCTACTGAGGGCAGCCTTCAGAGAGAAAGCAGGTGTCAGAGGGAGAGGGAGATGTGGCAGAGTCGCTCTGAAACTCCCGATGCCTCCCTGCAGAGCTGCCTGGGTCTTGGCAGGCTCCTGCTGCCTTCTGATCTCAGCTGGGGCTGGCGGAGCTGAGGTTTTGATTCAGGCAAAGCAAAGTACTTCCAAACGCTTCCTGTGCAAGGGCTGGCTTGATAGTAGGACTCTTCAGCCAGAAAAGAGATGGCTGAGGTCTGCGGCAGAGATCTGTAAAGCCTAAATGCCATGGAGTAGGTGACCACGTGTTTTCTTAAAAATCCAGGGAGGCGTCTGACGAAATACTTCAAGACTCAAAAGGAGACATTTCTTCATGTGACGTATAGTAGCTTAAGCTGTGGAAATCTCTACCACAGGCCACCAGCAAGACTAACCTCTATGTGGGTACGAAAAGGGATTAATGGTGATTGATGGAGCACCTCTGGAGGAGGAAAAGCAGAGTCGGAAAATAGGGGAGAGGCAGGATCCAGGTGGAGCTTCTGAGTTCTGTGCCTTGTAGAGCAGACCTCTGCTATGGCAGGAGTGTGGGAACAAGCCAGCCTAGGCTCAGCCTGAGGCTCAGCAGCACAGGGGGCAGGCCAGGCCAGTTGAGCCAGTGGCTTGGTGAGGGACAGCTGTGCTGATCTCCCAGAACTGTGCTGGGCCTCTCGAGACAGAGGGGTCTGCACCTGGCAGACCTGTACACCCAGCCCTGCAGTGCAGTTGCGTGCCCCAGCAGTTTGTTGGCAGCCCCAAAGGGAGCAGCCCTCGGGCGCTTCTTCCCAGCTTTCACAAGCAGAAGAATTGGGACACCCATCTGATGCCTGGAGGCAAGCGTCAGCACAGGCTGAGGATAAAAACATTGCCATCATTCAGAATGAGTGAAGGAGCCTGACTTGTCAGCTGAGGGCACTGGGGGAGGCCAGCATCAGCCCGAGGTGACGGCTGGTGGGGGCAGAGCTGGGGGCTCCCAGCCTGACTAACTGCATGTCAGAAAGGAGCTGCAGAGCTTTGAGAAGCAAAGCACTAGGCAGGCTGCTAGGTTCATCCATCCCAGAGGAAATTACTTGCATAAACTTTTAAATATTTTTGCCTCCTGAGCTACCTGCTTTCCCAAGACACCATCCTTGCCATCAGAACCTTCAGTCTTTGAGTTGGTCCCAGATGCCACTGAAATCAATGACCAGATTATTGTTCCTCTCTGAAGATTTTGGATTAGGCCTCCCTGTTTTGTCAGGCTGATGTGAGCAAAATGTGGGTTTTCCACACTAAACTTAATCAAAACAAACCCTGCTCCCACTGGCTTGTGCAACAAATCATGCTGGGGGAATTGCTGGCGTTCGGCATGATTAGCCCAAGTGCAGATGCCTTCCAGCTTGTAAACAATAGCCTAAAGGATTGGAGAGGATCACAAACAAAGCACTTATGGAGAAGACAGCATTTTCAAAAGGGACTTGAGAGCTTATGTCCATTGGGGGTTTGTCTTTTAAAAATAAACTAGAAGTAAACAAATTGACAGAGACGGCTCTGAAGAATCTAGGAGAATGAAAGTGAGGAAACTGGATATAATACACCAAAAATTAAGTAGAGGAAAACTAGACAGGGCTAATGGCTCCTCTTAAACTCCTCAACAAGATGTCCCACAGCCTTAGGGATGGGCAGACACTAGAAACCTCATCTGTCCTTGTGAATGAAGCCAGGTGGGATATGTAAGGGATGCAGGAGAAAACCCTTCTTCAGTTCACAGGACAAAAAAAAAAAATCCCTAAAAAGTGGTGAGAGGAACAAAAGGATCAGGCAACTTGTGCTTGTTTTATGGTGATTCAGTCTGAAAGGGACATTCCCTCCTCAAACTGCAAACTAGTGACAAATTGCTGTGATTTTCAGACTGAAAACTGTCCAAGTCATGTAAACCATAGTTTTTGTATTGTGCTAGGGTTTTTAAGTATGGGCTGTATTATTTTCCATTATGTCTCATTTCTCCCGGCCCTGGCAGAGTGAAGTAGCAAGTGCCCACCTTCACACTCAAGAGCTCCAGCAAGGGGACAACAAGGTTCGTGACACTGATGGTCACTCATTTAATGACATGGTGAATGGGAGTTGTGGCCAGGGTGCAGCAGTGTCTCTGTCACTGAGATGGTGTTGCAAGGAATGCTAAATCCAGAAAGACACGAGCACCCTCACGCTTTCCCCGGTTCTGTGTCTGCTGGAAACACGCAGCTCATCCCTTTGTTTAAAAGGTTCAGGTAGCCTATTCTGATCACAGAGCGTGAGGTGTTTGCCAGATCCTTGCTGCCAGACTTTCAGTGCATCTTGAGTTGTTTTGGAATCCATGGAATCTCAAGCCTAGAATAATACAGGTGTAAATCCAGGCATTCCTGGTAGTATCCAGCCTCCATGTTCTAAGTGCTTCAGTACTACAGTTGTACATTCTGCAGTACTGAGTTGGGAAGGACTGATGGTTCCTTTTATCCTTGGTCTTCTGTAAGTAGCTCTCCTAGGCATTGGGATGGGAGAATGGGGTGGTGGAGAACATGAGTCGCAGATCTTTTCCTACTCTTCCAGACTGTGCAGGGAATCAACCAGATATGAAGCAAGTCTAATGTACATGCTGAGATACCTAAAATAAGCCATGCAAACAAATCAGTCGTATGTTATCCAGATGGGACTGTTCAAATCCAATAATAACAGTAAAGTGCTCCCGAACTCTGCAGAGAGAAAGATTATAGAAGGATCAGGTATAATTATAGTGCCTTATTATTACCATTCTCATCATTCTTTCTAACAAAGCTTTTCAATAGGATGGAAAAACTTCTTGCAGGAGATCCTAATGTGTTTGCTGGCACAAACACATTAGGAAGGATTTTTTCATTCTTCCTTCCAAGGCTGTTCAAGTCAGCCCCTGTAAGTAGCGTTACTAAATATCATAATGATCTGTACTATCTTTCAGATGAAGCCTTCTTCAGCATCTCTTAATGGCCTTGACTGCAGCAAACCCTTCTCCAGAAACACCTCACTGTTGCTACCTCTAATAAGAGTACCAGCAAAAATACACCAGTGCTGCTCTGATCCTTGCCTTGATACAAGCCCTTCCAAGCAGGGTTAAGTAACACCGTTGAAATGAAATATTAGTGTCTGCAAGTGGCTAGTCTGTGTACTGCTCCATGTATTCCACTTGGAATATAGGTGGAATCATTCAGCAAACATTCCCTACTTTGGAGAAAGTCATAGAGCTGGAGGTATATATTTGCAAGGTGTTCTTCGCTGCCCAAGTCCCATCTCCTCTGAACACCAGCAGTGCTTGTGAGAAAAGCCCAGGGTTATCAGAATCAGACCACAGGCAAAATGGGTGAGGGAAACACACATCCTTGTCTGCAGGTTGGTCCTGTGGGCTGGCACCATTCAAGAGAAGGAAAAAAAAAACCCTGCCATTTATTCAGCAGTATCCCTTCCTAGATCACTGCAGATCTCTGGAAATACTGCTATAAGAGGAGCCTGAACAGTGCAAGGGAGCCAGCTCACCTTGGAGGTGAGCCACACAGGGAGCCACACAGCAGCTCTGAAACCCAGTGTGGACTTACCAGGGAGGGGATTTTTCACAGGAGGGAAGTCCCAGGCAGCATTTCCACTTCTGCAGCTCCCCCAGCTTAGGGAGCAACTTGCTATGGGGAAAAGCTGTTGGTGAGCATGTGGATAGTAAAAACTCTACCAACACATCTTGTTCTTAATCTGCAGCACACCCTGCATTGCCATCCTCATGGCCCTGATTTAGTGAATCCCTTGCACCTCTCTCAGCTTGGGGACATGCCTGTACCTGTGCCAGGTGTTGCAGTGCAGGACAGCATCTCTTCCAGGCTCCATGGCCCCATGCCCTGCTCACCTGCAAGTTCTGGGCAAACCAGGAGGAGAGGTGATGTGGTTTGAACAGATGCAGCAGGTTTGGAGGGGATGCATTAGATTTATTTCTTGGGCTGGGGGGAAGGGGTGATTTGCTGAAATGGACCTTTCACATCTCGTCTCCCCTGAGCACCTTGGCAGAGCCTTGCTCTCAACTCAATGAAAGTAGGGCAGAGTCTAACCACATTTCAAGCTGTCTGTGTTTTGGGATTCTGGGTAACTGTGATCTTTATCTGTTCCTAGAAAAGATTTAAACAACTTATAAACCACAGCTGGGCAGAGATAATAAAGGAAGCAGTACTGGGGTGGGGAAGGATTTCCCCAGTGTGTACAGAGTGAGGAGAGAATGGTCTGCAGGAGAAACCGTGGGCCCAGCTGTGGTAGAGGGTCTCAGCATAGTTACTTGGGCTGTAGGGGGACACAGAGGGGGTGTCTTAGGGAAACCTCAGCAGTATTAGTTGCTAGGTATAAAATGTGGGTACATGTATATACATATATATATTGATATATCTATATATCTATATATATATAAATAGCAAAATGGAGATACAATTCGTTACAGAAGAGCTATAATTCGTCACAGAAGAAGGTGTCTGAACCCTGCTATGGTATCTATATAGTCTCAACTCCATGCACTTGCTCCCGCTGAGGTTTGTGTCTCCATGCAGACAGGATATGCTTCCTCTTATACTCCAGGTTTTTTTGCATTTCTCATCTCTGTAGGACCTACATCTGTCATCATGCACTTCTCCAGGGAAAGGGGACCTCCTTCCATTGGAGGTGTTGGAGTGGGTTCAGGCTCAGTGCCTTACCTCCAGGCCCACAGGGAGGTTCACAAAACCCCTCCCCATAGCCTGCAGCAGCCTTGGATACTCCCAGTGCACTCAGCAGTGGTCTGTAAGGCTTTGAAAAACAAAACTCAATGATGTTTCTCTTGTATTAGGTCAAAACTACAAGTCCTTGTCCTGTAGTTCTGTCAGCCAGAAATGTAGACAGCAGGTGGGAAATTCAGAGGTAGGGAGGAAAACAGAATGAAACACATTTCTGTATTGGCAAAAATCCTAGCAGAGATGTGGTTCTTCCAGCACATGTTTTTGCCAGGATCCTTTATTTAGTTTTCATAGCCAGAATAGGGCCTGGTGGCAAAATTATGTTTTTCCACCCTAGGAGGGTGTGCTATTACAGCTGTATCAGCCTGCATATTCTCCACAGTCCACAATCAAAGCAAAGTTGAGGAATTAATGGAAAGAAAAAACAATATATTCACTTGCCAATGAGATACTTAGCTACTTAATCCTTTCCCAGCTTTCCTCCTGAGAGCTGGCAGAATCCTGGAGTGCATGAGGAAAGCTGTGCCAATCTAGAGCAGGGTGTGAGTGCACTCAAGTGTCCGCTGTGGGGGTCCATGCTGGTTCCCAGGGTCACTGCAGCTGTGCTGCCTGTTCTACTTCCCAATGTCCTGAGCTGAAAAGCTCCTGCAGGCTGAAGAAAGGGTCCCGAAAAGAAACCAAAAAAGGGGAAGACATTAAAAGGAAAAAGAATTTTAAAAAGCCAGGAAAAAAAGTGAGAGAAAGAGCAGGCAAGGGAATGAGGTGGTTTGGGTGAAAGGGAGTGCAGGGACTTGAACAAGCTCAGGGGGAAGGAGCTTAGATTTGGAGTCAGCTGTGGGGTAGGCTTGGGTACCTGGAGGCAGTCAGGAACTGTTGCCAGGCTGCAGGGAGCTGGGGTTGGCACAGCTGGCTGGCTCGAAGCAGGGCTGAGGCCCAAGGAGTTTTCCTGCACAGACAAGACCAGAAGGGCCATCTGGCGAGGCCATTGCTGGCAGGAACCAGTCCTGAGGCTCCGCTGCAACTGCTGCCATCTTGTCCAACATGATCCTCCCTGTGTGTGCCCTGCACAGGACCCGGCACCTGCCAAACTTGCCTGCCTGCCCCCCTTCACCCCCAGCAGGGGAGATGCACAGCTCTTCACTCAGCACAGTTTCAGAGCCTGATGTGCACACCTCAAGGCATGCAGCTGGCGAGCAGGGGCTCAGGGACTCCTGTTTTAGGAGAGCACTGCTGGCAGCATGCCCTGCTCCTGCCCAGCATCCTACCCCCAGCATTTTTGCTGCTAAAGTGAGAAAGTTTGGGCTGTTCGGGTTGTGGCATTGAGGGGCTGGTGGCATATCCTGTGACCGTGGGAGGGCTGTGTGCCTGATACTCCCGTACTCATGCTCCCATGGGGGCTGTCGAGGTGTTCGAGTCTGTGGCTGTTTGTGGGGACACTCTTGAGCCTGCTCCTGCTGAGGCAACCACAGCAAGCTGAACACCATTACCAGCCCCTAAACTAGTGCAGCATCACTGGTCAGTGGCATGAAATAGGTACTTGGGCTTTGCTTGTGGTGGGAAGCACCCACACGTGGTGCCAAGAGGCCTCTGCAAGCTGAGAATTGTCATTCATAATAAAACCACACTAGCACTGGCAGGAGTTTCCAGAGCACCCTCGGCATAGAAGAGATGGCTTGTGAGTGCGGAGGCAGTGCCAGGGCTGGAGGCAATGCTGCCGGCAGCTCCCTGTGCTTTGCCCCCCGGCTGGGGGCTGCTGCCCCCCAAAAGGGCCCAGCAGAAGTGACTCGGCTGCCGCTGCCAGAGAGGGCTGCGAGGGGAGTGTCCGGTGGTGGGGCAAGAGGCGTGCGGGGGATGATGGGCTGGGCTGCTGCGGGGACAGTGACCTGTGGCGCAGAGAGCGGCGCCGAGGGCAGGACACAGCGGGGATGGGTTACACCCGCGCCAGAGCGCTTCGTTTTCCTTTTCCACACCTCGTCTTCTGCTGTCTGCTGCTCGTGCCTGACGGGCGAACTGCGACTGCAGTATCTGCTGCTTGCCGAGTAAAAGTTGTTCCTCGAGCTGTTGATTACGGTTAATTAGCATTAATTTTGCCTTAAGTGGATCCTAGTTGTGCTCGTTTTCTCCATCTCCTCCGGCCCCCCGGTGCCCTGCGCCCGTGGTGGGTGGGCGGGTGCGGGAAGCAGGGAGGGGGCGGCCGGGGCGGCGGCGCCATCTTGTGGGCGAGGGCGCGGGTCGGCGGGAGCGGCCGCCGCCCGTCCCTGCGGGCCCCGCCACCGCCGCACGGCCGGACCGGGCTCGGTGTGCGCGGCTCAGCCTCCCGCAGGAGGCGGGGAGGGCTGCCCGGGGGAACATCTAACCCCCTGGATCAGGCGGACCTAACATGGCCCGCTCCGCCCTGGCCTCGCGTCACCCCCAGGCCCGGCCAGGTAGACGTTCTTCTGGAAGGTGTCACCCTGAGTAGGCAAAGCTCTCCCACCAGGAGAATTCCCGCTGGCCACAGCTTGCCACAAAAGGAGCCAATGAAGGGGAATGGGTGGGATTCACCGCGAGTCTGAGGCACGGCTCTGAGAGTGTGTCAGGCCAGTGGTGGTAACTTAGTCCCTGGGAATCTTTCCAGCAGGTGAGCAGAGAAAAAACAGGAGTAGGTGATTTCTAAGGCAGACGTGTTTTGCTGGTGAAAGGGAATTGGAGAACTGTCCCCTCCCTTCCCCATGGTGGTGTCAACACCTCTAATTTTCTGTTTTCCCATCAGCATTTATTCTCTGATAATTCTCTTCCCTACAGCATTTCAGTGGGTAGAAATGTAGTGAGGGCATTGGCAGCTTTTACCTCAGCATCATCCAGCCCTGCTGAGAGGCACTCAACACACAACAGTGGTAAAAATGCTGGCAGGGCTACAGTCCTGCTCATGCTGGCTCTGATATCACTCCTGCTGCCAGACAGAGGGAAACTCTACGCCTTGGAGTCTGGGGTCAGATGAGTCAAAGAGATTGTGAATCCTCAGAGGTGCACATGTTGCCACTGGCTGGCTTTCCAGCCATGGGGATTTGAGCTGGTCTCTGACAAAGCAGCAAACCCAGAGCTGCTGTGCTGGGGAATGCTCCGAAGCGCTCTGTGCAATCAGGCTTGCTGAGCTGCTGGAGCTTTTCTGTGTGCCAAGTGGTGTTTCTCTTTTGGATGGTTGTGGTGTTAAACGCTTCAGCAATAAAGAGGCTTTGTTGTGGTCTCTGCAGCATTGCTTTGCCTTGGCTAGCAGCAGCCTTTTTGTTTGAATTAATGCTTTCCCTGGGGTTGGCTGTGTGGGGGCATGTGTGGGCTCGTGTGTGTGCCTTGACTTGTGGGTGTACATTGGACACAGCTGTGAACAGGCACTTCTGGTAGGTGCAGTACTTGCCCAAACTTGTTGTTCATGCATGCCGGAACAATGTGCTTTTCCTCACCGTTGGGAATGCTGGCCACTATTGTGGGCTTTTTAAAGTGCTTGAGTGAAATTAATATCCACTTTTCAACTACAGGCAGAAACTGGCTTGAATCTACCCCAATCCTGTATTTAATTTCAGGAAGTGCCAGCATTCGCTGCATCAAAAGAAGGACCAAGCCATACAGGTCCTGGCCATTCAGTGCTGTGGTGGGTTTACAACTGGCCAGGCTGTTCTCTCCTCATCATGCTGTAGGGACTGGCTCACATGCACCAATGTACTGTATAATGCATGAGTGAAGGTCATACAATGACCTATTCCTTTGGAGCTTTTTAATTTATTTCCTTTGGCACAGGTATTGTGGTTAGTTCCACCTAGGTTTTGGGGCGATCAGTTCAGTCCCGCTACTGGCTGGTAATAGCAGCTCCCCAGCTTTTCCTCATCTTCCTCCCATTTATTTCTCCAGGGTTAAAACTCAGTTCAGAATCCCCAGACCAAATTGAATTAGAATTTAACATTCAAAGATTCAGGCTCCCTTTAGGCTCTAAGGAACAGAATGTCATCCTGTCTCGCAGTTAATAGCTGCTGGGTAGTCGTTTCAAAGCCATTTCTTTTCAGTAAGCTCTACCATAGCAAATCCCAGCAGTGAATGTATTTCTGGCCTGGCTGTGCCTTTAATCCCACAGCTGAGTCTTATGTGTGATCTCTTTTGAAATGCTAGAATTTTTTTTTTTTTTTTTTTAATTCCAGACAGTGGTATTTCTAGGACTTGGCATTTTGAGTGGCAACAGGATTGTTTATAGGAAGAGAACAGAAAGGACGGAAGGATGATGATGACCTAGGAACCCTACAAACCTACCACACTTAATCCACTTATCACCCTGAATTCCTGAAGCAGATAAATGCTGATAACAGTTAAAACACATTGCTGGCAGAAGCAGCATGTTCTGTCCTCTAGAAATACATCAATACTGGAAATTACAAAGCTGTGTGCTACCATGGGGATGAGCATGATATAAGAGCCGAGGAAGCTCTCACTATTCAGTGGAGTTCTTCCACAGGAAGGTAGTGAGCCTCTGCTTCCTTCTCTCTCCCTGCCCCAACTACCTTGAGATGCCGTTCAGGCTTCTGAATACCGTTGTGACCCCAGAGCCATAGCTGCCTGATCTGTGCCTCCATATCTGAAATACCAAGTGGGCCCCAAGTGTCTTGTTACTGCTTTTGATTGCCCTTGCTGCTCAGCATTAGGACCTGTGAGGAGTGATTTCCAGCTGAGACCAGCCCCGTTCAGCTCACATCAGCATGTCTTGGGGAGAGGAGTTGGTTTTGGCTAATCTAAGCTAAACCTTCCCTGGAGGAGTGCAGCTGCTGCACCAGCTTTGCAGAGCCACACACTTTCTCTACTCCCCGTCTGTCAGGGCTCCCAGCTGTCCCTGGGCATCATGCAGCTACATGCCTCCCCCTGTGTCAAGACCCCTTCCTCCTGGGGACCTGTCCCAGGCTGAACAGGAGGAAAAATGCTGTAAACCAAAGGTTGTTTGGAGTAAACCTTGTTCCTACAAAGTCTGGAGGCATAAAACAACGGATAGTGCTTTTGAATACATGAAGCTTACAGGCTCATCTACTGCCTTAGGTCTTTCCCCACATGACCATCCCCCACCAGTCTCTGCACCCCATGTGAATAGGTACCCTTGAAGTTGCAGTAAAGTGCTTTCTTGTGGACAGTGCAATTGTCTCACAAGAAGTGTGAAAGGAGGAAGCTGCCTAAAGAGAAGTGGAGACCTCTCAGCCACTGGAGTTTTTATGAGTCAGATGCTGCTCAGCTGTTGCATTGCAGATGTCTTAGCTAAAAACAAGCATTCATTGAAAATCAAAGACTCTTCGTGAGTATAGGCGGCAGGAGCCTCCCACAAAACGTGGTTTTTCTTCTTCAAAGGGCTCTCCTTAGATTTGCCTACAATAGATTACTTAAAGCTTGCCTGCATTGTGAAGCTGATTCAGAGCCAGCGTGGTGTGGATCTGAAATGGTCCAGCTGTTGGGACAAATTCGCTGTCTGGCTGTTCTCGCTTGTGAATGTGAGTGCCTTCCTCTGAAGGGACCTACTGGAGAAGTTGGCCATAGAGGAAGTTGGCCCTGTTTTGTGGAGTCAGGGGTACAGTAGAGCCTTTGCTCTTTACTGACTACTCATATGTATACTGGTTTTCTGTGTTGAAGGCAAAACAGGTGATGCCAGGCTTTGTGGAAGGTGACAGTTTGTTGCAAATGCATGTGATACTTTACAGTCATCAGGAAGCAAACTCTGTGTGTTAAAGTGCTTGTGGTTTAGTCTTTGGACACCCGCTAGTGGATCTAACACCATCGTTGTAATATAGAGAAGTCAACCCTGGTGTGGGGAGGAGTCTGACCAAAAAGCAGAAGAGCTTGCATCTGCCAGGAACTGCTTGCCAAATGCAGTGTGTGTACATCTTGCCTGTCCCTTCACAAACAGGAGATCAACCAGCTGCCCTGGCATGACAATACCTGACAAACCCCCACCTCCTTTGCCTTTTGGATCTTTGTGTCTGGTTGCGTTCTTACAGCCTTTGACCCCCCCGTCATGATCCCAAATCTAAAAGTCATCTTCCTGTTTCTTTGGTTGCTTCAGTGTGGAGGTAAACAAATATTTTCTTTTTAATACCTTTTGTTTACTCTCATGTTTTGCATATTAGAGCAGTTCCAGCTGCTATCTTTTGCTAATTTCCAGAGATCCCCTCTAGGAATTTGCATGCTGCTGCTATTTCTGTCTTTTAAGCATTTCAAAGCTAAGAGAGTCAATCCTCAAGAAAGGGGGAATATGGGAGAAGGGTTAGATAACCTAAATAAAATGTCTCAGCTTTTTCCTTGGTATGTTCTTTTCAACCTAGTGGCTTCTGGGATAATACAAGAAGATGGATCTCTCCTCTCTTTTGTTACAGTAGTGCTTAGCTATATCTTATATAGAAACAATATTCATGTGTGTTCTGCTATGTAGAGATGAGGAGAAGGATGATGAATGATTTTGAAAAATATGGCCCAGAATAAAACACTTGAGTTATCACTCCCACAGTGTCTGCAGGATTTTGTTACCACCTTTCCATAATATTGTAACTAGTGTACACAGGACTGAGTATGTCCCTGAGGACTGTACTGTATCTCAGTTGCTTTTACAGCCAAGAGCCTTTCTCTGGTGTTGTAACCTAAGCTCTTCTTTACTGTCAGGCTGTTGTCCCTGGCTATGTGATCTGTAGAGAGTTTCCCTTAACATATGGTACTTCCCAGCAGTCTTTTCTGGGCAGTAGGTGTGCCCTCTCTCCATTGTTGTCCCCCACCATGAATCCTCAGTGCTCAGCACTCAGCAGTGCTAAGCCTGAATTGCTTTTCCAATGCCAGCTCCCGCTGTGCTGAGGTGACACTGCTGTTGTGATGCAGCGTTGGTCCATGGTGACAGAAAAGCAAGCCTGGCTGTGCTCTGGGACAGCTTTAATACCTTGTTATGAGCCTGTTCTTAGATGCAGAACTCCAGGGAATCCCATCAAAAGCATAAATGGAAAAGCCTGCCCATCCCCTACTTTCTCTCTCTAGCCTTTTTTTCCTCTTCTCTTTTCATGTCTCTGAAAGAATCCTTCATTTTGTGAGAAGACTTGTAAGTTTCCAGTTCCCTTTCTCAAACAGCCTCCTCTTAAATTGCTTTATATGTGGTGTTATATCAGCTGACAAATAAATAGATCCAGAGACTGCCTGATACCAAACCCAGATTTGGCTGGGGACCAAAGAAGTCCTGTACCCCAGTTTCCTTACTAGCCTGTGGCTCACTCTTAGGTTTTTTCCTTTTTATTAAACAAAACAGCGAGTGAACTGTGGTGTGGTTCCTCATCTTATTTGTCCTTTCTTTTAACTTCTGACATCATTGTCTACTGAGTTACACTGATAGATCCCTTTAAACTGCCTTGTATGTATTAGGAGGAAGCATATGAAGGGCATGCTCTCATCTCTGCCTAAGATACTGTCATGTATGAATACTTAAGATCTGCAGATAGTTCCTGTAGCTAACATTGAGGCTTGTGTTTTGCTCCCATTTTAGAGCAGCAAAGGTTTGGAGTGATTAAGCTGTGGCTTATTTCTCATGGCCTTGGTGCTGGCCCCTATATGGAATATGCATATATTCCTTCCTCACTTGCTTTTCAGAAGTATACAGTCGCACTGATCACGCCTGCTTGCATACAACACCTTCGCTGCCCCAGAGCCATCACATGGCCACACGTAGATTCCCAAGCATGGTTTATACATTGGGAGTTTCAGGAGATGTCTAGCTAGCATTTATCTTGGAAAATTGCTTTCTATTCACCTGCTGTAAATATGTTCATACACCACTGCAAAATCAGTTCACTTCCTGCTTAATTTCCTGTCTTTCTGCGTGCTGCTGTTGTATGGAGAAGCTCACAAGAGAAAAGGGGAAGCCTGTGAATGCAGCAGGCTATCATGGATCAGACAGCAATTACCCAAGAGATGTGGCAGATCACACAGGGCACATGCTCTGAATCACTCAGCTTCTGACAAGGGCCAACAGTGCATGGTACAGGCATGCTTCCTGGTGTATGGTTATTTTCACAGTGGTCCTGTCTTTGGGGCAGCCACCCTCTCCTTACTAAAAGTGAGGTTAGGTGACTGCTAACAATTATTACCCTTACAGGAGGAAATGTCGATGTACAGCAGAAACCTCCAATCCAGGTTGCCTTGCTCGAGGAAGGAATATCCATCCCCTGTAAAGTCATCTTCCCTTACATGCCGAAATACACCAGATTTTCAATCTCCTATTACTGGATTAATTCACTGGATCAGAAGACGTCTATCTATAGTAGGTTGGAAAACGTAGTCATTCCTTCTGGAGAAGAGAATAAGACTGCTGCCTTATCTTATGACTACAGAATCATGCCACTTGAAAACACCTCTTCTACTGGCACGTATTACTGCAAGGTCATATGGAATGATATCGAAAAAATGGGAAAGGGAGTGTTTGTCCTTATTAGAGGTAAGTGAACAACCAGAAAGGAAGGGCAGGAGGTTAAAAATCAGCTGTATCTGGCTATGGAAACCTGATCTTTGCTCTTCATTTTCTCTATCCACACATGCTGTGAAGTCAGGTAGGAATAATGCTTTATGTGTAATACTAATTGCCATCAGAGTTAAAATGCACTTGGCACAGGTGTTCTGCTGTTCCCAATGCATAGATGGGAACATATGAAGAGGCAGTAATTTATGTCTGCCCTGCCGCATGGGAGTCAGGATCTATTCAGGGAGCCTGGGCACTGGGTCAGACAGTGCTTTTAGGTGTCAGTGTTCAGGAGACAGTGTGGTTTGTCCTTCAGCAGTGTGACAGAGGCAGCTGATAAGGTCACTCATTAGGAGGGTGCTTGCTGTTACCACACGTATAGGTTCAGCATGCTCAGTTTTAGGGACTCACGAACAGGTTATGGTCTCACTGACATGCCTCCCTTTTTTCCATTTGGTACAGGGAGTTGGTTGGTCTGTTAATGAGCACACTGGAAGGCAGTGGAAAGCTTGATGCAACATAAGAGGAATGTTAAAGAAAAGTGATAAGGATGTGCGTGCTGCTGACTGGCTGGATGTGCATTAATGACTGTTGGATATGAAGAACTTGTTAATGTAAAGCAAAGAGCTGTGATGAAGTAGCTTTGCGATACTGGTCAGAGGATGCCTACAGTACCCATCCTCCCAGTTCGTGTGGCCTGTGTGCATTCCACCATCTCTCTTTTTGCTCCTATCACAAAAGACCTTTGCCAGCCTCTATCTACCAAATTTCTTGTCTCATAGCACCTCTGTCTGTGAAACAGAGCTGCTTTTACCTTGCATCTTCTGTGTGATTCTGCAGCTGCACCCTGCTCTCTGTTCAGTCCGAGTATGGTTTGAAGGGTGTGTGCATTTCTGCCACCATATTCTGTACTCCTGTATTTTAGTTTTCTCAAGGCTCTTTCCAGGATTAAAAATACAGCAGGGTTGTAGCTTCCACTCACACTGTGAACTTCTTGCCTTCTTTCTTACAGATACAGGATACATAAATACCTCTTATGGGTGGGAAATCCTTGTTACCCTTACTGTGCTTCTTGCTGTATTGAGCATCACCGCAACAGCTCTGCTTCTGTGGAAAAGAAAGGCAAGTAATTACCAAACAAAAAGCAATACCTGATGCATTCTAGGAATTAATTCCATTTACTTCTAACTTGGCTGAATTGGAAGTCCCCATGATGAAGTTTTCCATGCTGGGTGTCTGATCCAGTTTATTTTCTTAAGTTCAGTTTTTCTGAGAAGAAAAGATGATAGGAAAGACAAAACCAGTAAGTGATTTGCCCATTAAAGAAATTCTGGCAATCATTTTGACTACAGCATGCTCTGCTTTAGAGCAAGGATTTGACACAGGGCAAGAAGGCACACTAGCAGTATGCTGGCCGTGAGAATATTCAAGGAGATGTGGCCTTGTGATGGGATGTTGGAAAATTGCAGTTTGTGCATATTCAGTCATGGCTTTTGTCAATTTACTAGTTCAGTTGTCTAAAACCCCTGTGAAGGGGCCAGTTAGACAAGTAATGTCCTGTGCACCCGAGCAAATCTGTTACAACCCTTATGGCAGGACTTTCCCTATTTCTAATCCTCTTTCAAGATGGAGGATACTCTTTCAAGGAGACTGTAGCTGCATTCCTGAGCTCAGGCACCGTAGCAAAAAAACCTCTGCACTGTGATGGGGATGGGGACCAAAGCCTTGGGCATCTGTTTGGTAGAGAAAACATTAAGAGACAGAGTGAGATGGGAAGGTCAGGACAAGGATCCCAAAGAAGTCTGTGTGAAAATTACAAATAACTAGGAAAAAAAGATAAAGGGACAAGGATTGGACTATACAATCTCCAGGGACACCTTCCATTATCAGTGGTTCTGTGAGGCTGGAAGAATGAGCCTCAGGGGGGAAGCTGGGACTAGAATCTGGTGTGAGGAAGCACTAGAAGGGTCTTAAGACTGGATTGCCAGAGGCCCCTGGGTGAGCAGACTAGTGTCCCAGGTTGGGACTTCCTGGGTAAGAAAGGGGAATCTGGGGAGCTGAGAGTAAAGGGGATACCAGGAGTGGGGAAGAAAGGATTTGAAGAGTGGGAGAAGAAAAGCCAAAAGCAGAACTAGAAGATCTGGATGAGATGGACCCTGTGGAAAAACCATCTGGAGTCATGATATTGGAATCCCTGTTGTTTGGGGAAAACAACTGTTTCTAGTACTGCCACCCTCAGATGTTCCAATAGCATCATCTGCATTCTTCCAGAGATCTCAAGGCTGGCTTAAAAATACCCTTACGTCTTCTAGAATGGAATTTGGGATTGTTGGTTTCTAGGTAGAGCATGCCCCATAACTCCTTGAAGCTGCTCTCTGCCACCACAACAGCAGACTCTGCATGCTCTTTTATGTGGAGGCTGTGCTGCGTGTACAGTCCTTCAACTCCAAGGAGCATCAGGTTTCAGCACACACAATCAGAGATCATGAGGCTGAAAACAGAACGGCAGCAGTTGGCAGCCCAGCTAATCTCGTGAGGCTTACCTTGCAGGCAGTCTGATGTGGGGGAAGGAGTGTAAGAGGCAAAGGGAGTCAGCTGAAGACAGGCCCCCATCTCTGTTTGCCTAGAGAGTATCTCTGTGGGGATGAGGAGGGGAGTCACTGTCACGACTCACCAATTGGCACCTCTGGGTTTTGAGGTGGGCCAGTGAATCTCAGACTTATGGCCTCTCCTTGGGGTCTGAAGAGATTGTGCAGTCATTACATTTGCCCTCCTGCAGAACACAGCCCATATTTCTCACCACAGCTTGCTCAGACCTGCTGGTTTAAAAATGTTTATCTTTAAGAGAAGCTATTTAGCATCCTCCTTAGTTACTAATGGACTGGAAAGCAGTTTGTCGTTTTCATGTGATGTGAATATAATCATCCCACTTCTTTCTGAATTAGAACAGAGATACTTAGCAAAGTCTTCTGCCTTTTCTGCCTCTTCTCTTGCTTGCTGAGCAGGGCTAACCCTTATCTGTGTGTGAATGGAATGTGTTCAAGGAGAACTCATTTGATGCAAGAAACATTCAGATGAAGGGACCTTCTTCCTTCAACTCCATGCTGGACTTGTGCATCCATGTATCACTGACTAGTTGTCACCATTAATGATTGTTTGGTGCTGTTCTGTAGACTCTCTGTATTAGGAAAAGCTTCCTTGCCAAATCCTGATAAAAGTAATTGCATTTTGCCTCTCTGAAATTCCTCTCTGCACTATGACCAGTGCAGAGAGGCAGAAAAGGCCCCGCTTTACTCCCTGTCCTGTAGCATTGTTTCGTGCTGCTCAATATTTACACCTTTCAGCCAGTAAGGTTTCAGTGCTGAAAGTGCTTTATATGTACACACAGGCCCCAGTTCTCCTTTCCAGTGTAAGTCACTGGATTCTACACTTAACCATGTAGTGAGGAAAGTAACCAGCATGTGTTGTACAGACACTACCAACACTCTTTTCTTGTGGAAGGATTCAGGAGGTATGCAAACAGCTGGCTTTGATATGACATTGGTATTCATTTTAGCTTTGGGGAGGGACATGTGGTTTTCTCCAAATGTGTCATTTGGTGTCTTGTCCTGAGCAGGTGTTGTGCCCTAGAAGGAACCAGCCAAATATTCTGAGACAGAAGGTGGAAACACAGCTCCCTTCAGCCAGCCCACCACCACTACCACCTCCTGTCTATGACGTGAGTACCAGAATCACCCTTCATCTCTTCTGTCCACCTCACGGTACAACCCTTCCTTTCCCTGCCATGGTACAGACAATGCCAGTGTCATGATTTGAATCATAAGCAATACCTTCATACCAGCCTGGTCTTGGTGACCTTGCCCTGCTTAGCTTCTCTCAGGACTGGGTGTGTCTCCATCCCAGTCCCAGTCACGGCCTCCCCAGTGCCCAAGCCTTGCCCCATGCCCTGCTGAGCAGCACCTTTCCCTCTGCCAGCAGCACAGAGCAGCGAGTGTGGGGCCTGTGAGGGTTCCTGGTGGAAGAGGTAGAAGGGTCTCCAAAAGTCAGGAAGGAAGAAGGATTCCCAGCCTCACTTTGTACTGCAGAGTGTCATGAGGGCGTGCCCTTCCCAGCTGCAGAATGATGCCTCAGGAAAGGGGCAGAGACATGATGCCCTGGCCAACCCCCAGCTGTTTTGGGCCTCTGGTGTGGCACCTTCACTGGTGTCAGTGTCACAGACTACTGCAGTCCTGAGCAGACACACTAGCTAGCATGGGGAAATGGGCAAGGAGAAAGTAAAGGGAGTTTCTTTTTTTAAGCATTTCTCTTTTCATTGTATAGGATCTCCTTTTCCATTTCCCAAACTGCTCCCACTCCTCGAGTCCAGTAGCCACAGTGTCATAGGTAGTAGGATTGAAGTGACTCCCCTGAGATGTCAGGCCTAGACCTCAGCTACCTCAAGAAACCATGACTCCTAATCCCATTTACAACCTGTCCAGCTCCATGTTATATGGATTCCTTTCTCTCCTTTTACTCCCATGGGATGGCTGCTCCACTAAGAAGGGAAGGGTTTGTTTTTTTTTTTTCCTCTTGTGACTTGTGAGACCAAAAAGGAGGAATAAAATGAAAGTGAGTAGAGAAGGATGTTGCCTGAATACTAGGAAACCTTTCTGTCTGTGAGGTCTGTAAGTGCTGGAAAAGTCTCTCCAAGGACAACCTGTGAGCTCTGCTGCATTAAAACTAAATCATTTAAACTAAACAAAGCGAAGCTCTGGAGAATGTACTACAGAGAGGAGCAAAGCTCTGCCAGGGATGCAGGAGACCTGATCAGGGGCAGATACCTACAAGAGGATGGGCCTGCCACTTCTCATTCTTACTCTGGGTGGGGGGCACCGTTTTGTTTTGCACCACTTTAATTTTTGGAGTAGCAGTTTAAAAGAGAGCACTGTGTATTGTATGTGATATGTTTATTCTAGGCAAAAGGCAATGCTTTGGTAAAGGAGGTTGCAGGTTATAAACCTTTTCATTTGTATCAAGTAATTTCTTTTTAATTCAGGCTTATAAAAATCCAAATGGGTAGATTCCTGCTGAAGTGGATGGTTTCTGCAAGGAGACAAAAAAAAAATCAAATCCATTTCTCGCTCAGTCGGCCTCGTCATGCATCCTTAGCTCCATCTTAATTACATGTTTCATCATGTTATTCTGTTCAGGCTCCACTAAGGCTAATATAGCAAGCCAGCAGAGCCAGCCTTAGGCACAGGCAATCCCAGAAGCTGGCTGAGCCCCTGTGCTTGCAGGAGCCCTATGGACCTGGCCCAAGAAGCCTTCCTGTGAAGCCTGTTAACCACACACCAGCTGTTCAGGGCTCCTGACCAGCCTGCTGTGCAGGGCAGGTGGCTTGGCCCTCTTTGGCAGGGCTGCAAACAGCCTGGGACCATCTCCTGCGTGCTGGGGTGTACGAGTCTGCCCACGGGAGTTTCCTATTGTGGAGCAACTGCTGCAGTGGGGAAGCTCGAAGCAGCAACTCCCGCTCCAGACAAGGCCCTGAGAGCGGGGCTGTGATGTGGAGAGCAGCGAGCACGGCCCTGCAAGGCATAATGGGCACGGGAGGGTGAGAGCCCTGGGATGGAAACCTGCATTGGATGGGCCCTCAGGACAGATGAAGGGAATAGAAAGTTGACAAACCTTATTTCCTTTAAGTAAGAACTCTGGTGCCCTACAGCTAAATTTTGTTGGGGCTCTGCATGGTGTAAACTCAGCCCTGCAAACTGTGTTTGAAACGAGGTGAGTTGTGAAAATCTATTGGTGGCTGTTGAACTCAGTGCTTAATTCATGGGGAGGGAAAAAAATCTGTGATCAGCATCGGGGTAATCTAAGGCTAGGAAAAAAAGGAAGGACAAGTGAGAAGTAACTCCTAGTGATGAGATTAAGAAGGAGGTCAGAGATCAGGGGCTGGACAGGAGGCCAGCACATGCTAGCTATGCTGTCTAGGTGGAGGAAGATGAGGCCAGGGAAGCACAGTGTCCTTGCAGGTCTGAAGCTGGGAGCAGAAGCAAGAGGAGGCAGCACTGGACATCAAAGTAACAGATGCTGTTGGAACTGGCTGGCACAGCTCATTAAATGCTCTGTGTTATCCTACATGGTAGCAAGGCTCATCTCTGGTATGGGAAGGGTCCTAACACACCTTCTGCAAAGCTGTCCTGCTGAACATTCCTAGGAGAAAATACCTTCCCCAGTGGTTCTTCCACATGCCACTATGTATTTTGTGGTCCCTGGGGGTGTATGCAGTGAAAAGCATACAAGGTAGCAAAAAGGCTGATAATAAGGGGGCAGCTGGGAACCCACTTTGTTCTCTCTATACTGCCTTCCTTAACGTCTCTGTCCTCCTACAGTTGTAGAGTAGCTCTACCTCACTGCACTGCCCAAAACCAAACCTGTATATCCTCTGACTTCCAGCTTAGCTGCTCAGTTAATGAGCAGCTTGGAAATAACAATCTGAGGGACTTGCCTCATCTGCTTTACACTTCAAACAAGCTTTTTTAAGCAGCAAACAGAGCTCCTGCAGTGCAGGTGCAGTCAGGTTCCAGAGCACAGGAGCTTTTCCAGGTGTGAGGGAGACAGGAGGCTGCTCAGGGATAGGAAGGCATCTGTCAGCAGGGAGGAGAGTGGCCTGTGTGCCTTCACTGTGACAGTAGCAGGTGATCAGTGACCAAGTAAAAGTAATTAACTTGCAAATGGTGGTTGGAGACACCAGCTCTCCAACTGACCAGAAAAGGACCAGCATTGTTAACAGCCTGCGTGGGAAGAAGGCATGTGGAGGGAAGGGAATCTTTTCTTTCAGTTAAACACCTTGCTTGCAAGTAGCTTCAGACTGGAGTAGAGAAAGAGGCTGCCTGTCCTGCCAAGGGGATATGGAGCCAGGCTTTTGGAAGCTCAGCACATAAGACTGTGTCCTCACTGTGAGTATCACAAAGAGAATTGAAAATAAGTGTGGGGAAATAGAATTTTCTGTACATGTGCATGTACAAATGGTGGGGATGTCTGAGTAGGCAAAGCAGGTTTTTGGGAGCAGGAAGCAGACAGGTGAAATAATTTGACTGTTTCCAGAGTAGCAGTGGGAATGTGAGAGCCATGTAGTGCCCCATTCACTGTGCCCAACTCATGTCTTAGTGCCTGTTTATTCTGAGACTCACTCCCCAGTGCTGCTTCTGTATCCTCTGGCCCTGTTCAAAGCACTGTCCTGCTGGCCATGATCCTTAAAAGTGCTGAGTGTTTGCAACTCTGCATGAAATTATGAGGGTTCAAGTGATTGGCAGCCCCCAATGAAGCCTCCATGTTTTGCTCATCCTTCTCACTGCATTACAGGGTGTCTCGCTCTCTCCACTAATACCATCTGCCCCTCTTGCAGCCAGAGCTCCTCCCATCTTCCTGTTGCCAGAGAAACAGCCACCTTGGCAACCTGCTGTCATCCTTGAAACACACATGGAAAAGTCCTCATGATTGTTATGTTTGATCCTTCAGGCAGATCTGGAATATCACTCAAAGTGACATGCATCTCCGGTGACACGATTACCTGGGGGACAACGAGTGCATATGCGTGCAGGGCGTGTGTGTGTTTCTCTGTGTAGCTGAGTGGGACCATGGTAATGTTTGAGGGCCTGGGAGTATATGGATTTTCTTTATTATTCTTTGCTCACTCAAAGAAGAAAAGAGAGTTCTGGCTTGGGAAAAAAAACCCCACAGACAATAAACAGAAAGTGTGTTCATTTCTGACAGCTTCTGTGCTTCAGGACCCCCAGCCTCTCCTGTTTTCTCACCTTTGTCCCCAGAATAATCATGAACAAGAACTTGTGGTTGTCAGGCACCTAAACAGTCTTAGGTGGTACAGAGCACTGCCTCTTGCCTGTGGTCACCCTGGTGCACACAACTTCGCATTCTGGGACAATTTTGGAGCAGAGGGAGGCAGGGACATTGGCATTCTTCTCCACTGCCTTACACAGGGCAGGCAACATCAAAGCCTGTCTCTGTTAGCCTGAAAAAAAAGAAGATGATGCAGCTGCACTGTAGGGATTTCAGGGGAAAAAGATTTTCTGTTAGCCCAAGTTAAGGTCAGGAACTTCAAAATTTTGGAGATGGCAGAGGTCCCTAAAAAATGTCAGCCATGATATGGGGAGCAATCCAGCGGGTAATTAGTTATCTTAAACCTAAGTATTTTATTTGACGCCTTCTCTCTCTCTGTGCAGAGCCTGAATGTGCAGCAAGTTGATGTCTATTCTAGCCTCGAGAACAACACACACAACCCATCACACAGAAAGAATCCTCCAGGGAAGGTAAGGGCCGGGGCCATGTTCTTGGAAAGTTCCCATATGCCCTGGGCACCTGGGGGAAGAAACCCCACACAGTCTCATGACCTAGCAGGCAGTAAATGTGTCTGCAGTCCCACCAAAAGGGGAAAATGAGATGTGGCATGCACTCACCAGCTGGGCTGCATATGTAGCCTCTCTTCTCTCTTCCAGCAGAACCCTGGCTCCTGCAGCTCTACCAGTTCTGGCACTCACGGTTTTGTGCAGATGCTTTGCTGTATGACGTATGCTGAAAGGCACCGAGGGGTTTGGCATGACTGCTCCCTCTGAACAAGATGGGCATTCATAAAAAGTTGGGCAGGTGCTGGTCCTGTTATTGCCCTTTCCAGATTATTTAGGCAGCTGAGACATCCTCTGGGCTGAAGGAATCTGTGCACCAGCAGCAGACCCTGAACACAACTTTCCTCTCACCAGCATTAAGCACCTGAGAGCCATTTCATGGCAGCAGAAGCAAAGATGGTTTGAGCAGAGGCTGGGCTTGTACAATCTCTGCTGTCATCTCTGGTGCTCAAGAAAAAGCAGTATGGGTATGTTTTCGATTTGGATCTTCTTGTTGAGCTGAGAATTATGAGTGAGAGACAAGGAACTAAATTCACTCATAGTGAAAATAGAGGCAACTGGGAATATGCAGGTGTAAATCAGTTGTAGGGGCCACATGAAGCAGATCAGAGGCCCACACAGCCTTCTACCCTGCCTTTGGCAGGCATCAGCTGTTTCATATGGACAAAACTTGTATCAGGCACCCCAGGGGACATTTCCTTCCTGTCCTCAGAACCTAATTTTTCTTTTCTTCTCCAGACCTCCTATCTGCTTTAAAAAATATATCCTCTTCCAATGCTAGAAGATGTTCCTGGAAAACATCTGCTGCTCTCTCCCATTAATGTTCTACTGGGGAGAGTTTCCTTGATTGCACCAGCCCTCTCTTTCATGAAGGACATGTGTCTGAGACATTTTCACAACTCCCACCTTTTAGGAAAAGGTGGTCTAAAATCAAGCAGCCCCCTTTGTGTCAGAGCTACTTGTTGTGTGCTCTGGTCCCATGTCCACTGGCCTCCTGCAGTTACTGCTTTGACACCACCATGGTGGTGGTAGCAATAGCAGTGGCAGGTTCCTGTTTATTGAGGGGAAGGATGGGTTGTTCTATATGGGCTTGTCTTATATAATGCACTGGAAAAGACAGCATCCCTGCATGTGTGTTTTGCTGCATTTTGAATTATTTGGATAGGGGCCCTCTTTCTGATCCTGTTTATTCTTCTGTATACCTTTACCAGCTGCTCCCTCTGAAATTATTCAGTCTGGATGGTAAGATGAAGTATGTGTGGGGTTTTTCCCCACCAGGGAGCTGTCTAGGCTGTGCTGAGTTGCTTGTGTGTGGCCCACACCATTCAACTGCTGCTTGGAGGGACAGAGGGTCTGTAAAACAGAGCAGCAACAAAGCAACAGCAGAGGAATATCTGTGTGTGAGTGGTTCTGGCACTGGCAGCCCCAGCCAGGGTGGGGTAGAGGTCAAAGCAGAGATGGGAGAAAGAGAGGGGAAGAAAGCAGAGAGGGGATAGGATGAACTCGCACAGTGAGAGCAGACAACTCCAAGTGTCCTCAGTTCTTTTGCTGGTCTGGAGGAAGGGAAGTGTGAGTGGCAGGATCCCATGAGCTCAGCACCAGAGAGTTTGCACTACCCACTATGGTTGCAAGCACTTTGATCAGCTTCCCCCAGTCATCCTGGGCTGTGACACCTTGAGACACTTGTCCTCCAGCTGTCTTTGCCAGAATATAGGAGGGTGTTTTCCCTAAGAGTGAGACTTATGGGTCAGTGGGTTTGGCCTGTGAGTGGGAGCTGAGATTGCTGAACAGTGGCTCACTGTGCTTCAGAGGGTCCAGCCCAACCCTTGCTGTGGGAGGCTGCACAATTGAGGGGGAGCTGTAAAGGGAAGCAGGGCAGAAAGCCTCAGGAAAAGAGCATTTGCATGCTGTCACTCTGGACCGTTGGCCAGTTTGGATAGCAAGGGGTTAATCCTGCATGCTTTGGAGGTGCCTCCACTCAGCACTTTTGTAGTGTTTCCCTTTGGTGGTGGCAACAGAGAAAATGCTAGTGTAGGTAGGGCTTAGTTCAGCCGGTGGCATTTTAGCTGCTTGCTGTGTAACCTTGCTTACAGCAGGCCTGTGCCACACAGCACTTAAAATATCAGTCTGTCAGCGCCTTGTCTACACAAGGAACGGTCGTGAGGAATAGACTCGACTGTTGAAGAAACAGGATTGAGGAGGTCAGGGAATTCCTCCTTCACAGAATCCCAAGTGATTTATTTTCTTACTGAGTCCAATTTTCCCTCCCCTCCCTGTCTGACAGTTTTTTTGGGGAAGAGTGACTAGTAAAGGAGGCATCTTTATCCCTTGGGCGGGATTAGTCACGTTAGTCTCTGGTGGAGCAGCATTTCTCACGGTAGTGGCTTCTGTTTCAGCAGATCACTTATAGCCATTTCTAACAGAACAAACGTCAGTGTCTGCTTATTAAGAATTAATTAATCATCTTTTGAATAATTTTCCTTCATTTTTTTTCTCCTTTTCATCATTCTGCAGACACCTAAGAAGCAAGAAACTCTAGAAGAATCCTCTGATACATTGTATGAGAATATCTAACAGGGAAGACACCTGACCCTATGTGGACCAGACATCTTTCTGTATGGCAGTGCGATTCTCTTACATCCCTGCTGAGATGCAGATACATGGAGAGATCCACCCTGAATTCAGAGCACAACCACGAGGGAATTGTGAGCCCTCTGCCCCTTCTAAACTGCCCTTCATTAACAACAGAATGTATCTGTTAAAATCCCTCGGGGCTCAGTCTGCATTCATGCAGCAAAGCTATTTTGCAGCAAAGCTGTTTGATGCAAAAGAAAAGCTGCTTTTGTCAAGCACTTATCTTGGGGATGGGCAATCTGTGAAGGTTTCTCTCACCTGCCCGGGCTGAAATACTTAACTGTTGATCCTCTGCAAGTGGTAGGACAATCCAGAGACTTCCCTGCTTGCTGGCTTGATGTTCTGATCCTGACCTGCAGCCGCCCATCTGATCCTGTGCTTGTGGCTTTGCCGAAATGGCCAACAGGACTTCATGCATAATTTAATCAGATCCAAGCATCCACCTGCCCATTTCCCATTTTCAGGAACCCCACAGCAAACAGGCTTTCTCATAATCTGTTAATCCCATCAAGTAGTCACAGATGCCTGCTGCGACCTTACTGGGGCGACTCAAATCAGTGCCTCTAAGAAAATGCTTCCCCTTCAGCAATATCAGCGGAACACCGTGAGGACTGGATGCACTGACCGAGATAAAGGTGGAGAAAAGGAACACAGAGAAAATATCCCTTCCTGACAACATGTCTCAGTGACAGTGCCCATTCCAGAACAAGAAAGAGGAACAAGGAGGTGGGAACATGAGGAAAGTCCCTTACTGGGGCTGCATAAGCCAGGCGGGTCTGGGGCCAGGCTCCAGCCTGCAGAAGTCCAAGGGGAGCTCACCAGTTTCCTTTTCTTCTTGGCAGTGGGCATTGTTATCACTTGGGATTTTGAGCCTCTGTGGGAGCAGGCATGGTACCTCTGCCCCACCAAAACCAGTCGGTTTGCCTTTGTTTCAGCTGGCTGTTGTAGAGATTGTAAAGCTCTTTACCCCCCCACCATACATTATTGGCCAGGGAGATCAATTCTGAAACTTAGAACGACTGGAGGAAGGAGGAGAAAGGCCTTAGAAGTGAATTTGCTGTCCAAGTTCTTTCTCCCCTGTCAGCTGGAACTTGCCTACCATTTGTGCTGATGCATATTCTAGTTCTGATAGGGAAGGAGTTACATTAAATAGCTGTATAACATGATCAAACCAGCAGATCAAAAAGCTGAGGCTGTTTTATCTCATATTAAAAAACAACAACGAAATAACAACCAAACAAAACCAACCCCAAATAAGAATATGCAGCATAACTTGAGAGGAATTGTAGAAACCTCTTTAAAGAAGATCAAATTAAAATTGAGCTCCAGGGTCATAGGACCCTCTCTAGCTGAAGATAATGTTGCTATGTATCAGAGATAGAGGCTGTGGAAAATGTCTCTGGGGCCTCCAACCTTCCTATACTATGTTTAAAGAGATAATCCGCTTATTGCTTTGCTCTTTTTATTAGAAAAGATTTCAAACATGCAATTTGGACTTTCTTTAACCACAGAAAAATGCTTTTTCTCTTCCCAGTGCTGAGGAATTCATTTCAGAAAAGGCAATGAATGGACAGCATGTCTTATTAGATCCATTTATAATTTGTTAAGTGATCACAACAATTATAAATATTTTTTAAGTAAAAAGTTTTACATTTTACTAATATGACCAGGAAATATTTGTGTTCACAGAAGAATTTACAGAGGATTGTACAGGTATAATAATTTCTTTCCTTAACAAATTTGAAGAAATGATGAGATGAATTATAAATATGTTGCAGTATGGCAATAAAATATTTAGCAGATGCTGGTGAATTAGATGAAAAGTAAAAACTTTCAAAATAATGTTGCTTAGGCTTTGTGTTTTGTTTTTTTAATTTTATAAATGTTAAAAACACTGGATGCTACTGGAAATTTTCTGGCAAGAATCTCTCTTTGCAGTGAGCTGATTTGTCTTGTGTTTCTGTTACCTTTTTAAGTAGCATATTTCTTACATTTATGCCTGAACAATTCTATGTATTAAAAAGCTGAAGCTGTTTAAAATAAAACATGAGAGAAAGAACAGTATTTGGAATGGAAAATGCTATTCTAGAACAGTCAGTGCTAAAGTACTGGAAGAATCACACCACGTTCTGATCAATTAAGTGAAAAGTGAAAATTTCTAAGAAACACTGGCAAATGTGAGGATTTGGGCTGTGTGCCAAACTTTGTCTAAATCGGGGTGGGGGTCGCTGTGTTGATTTCAATGGCTTTTAGGTTGGTCCTGTGAGGAAGGCTAAAAGGCTGCTGCATGAGAAAAAGGAAGTTTAAAGCTATGAAGTCACAACCTAAAATCACTTTCTTATGCACTATGGGCAGCCGCAGCAGCAACAGCTTGTGTGAGAGAGAAAAGCATAAAGCAGAAGGCTGTGAGAGCAGGGATGTTTTCAAGTGGTATGGGGAAATGCCTGAAGGCACAGGTAGGAGAGACTATGAAATATAATTTATATAATATTGGTATAGCTACTTTGTAGCTGAGATTTGTTCAGGGAAAAGGCAGTCACTTGATCTTTTTGTTGTCATTTGGTCTTTTTGTCTTACCTGGCTCTGTGGCCCATGAGAATAGGTGCAAAAAATGAGTGCTACTAGCAAGAGGAAATGTGTTCATTTCTAAGTGTTAGGCAATTGGGAAAAAGAAAAAAAAAAAGGAAATTATGGATCACTTTCCTCAGCTCCACAAATGTGAGAAGCAGTGACTGGCTTATTGTGTTCACCCTATACATTTTGCTTTAAACTGAATGCTGAGAATGGATTCCTGTTTAAAACTGTGTCTCTAAGGGCCTCAGCTTCACTTGCTTCCCCCAGCATGGTGCTGTTATGCACAGAGCAGACTCCCTGGTAGTGGTATAACATTTGATTCCCAGGTATTGAATTATCCTTTTCTATTGACAGGATTTCAGGGAAGTGGAGACCTGTTATCAAAGTAAGCAGTGGTGTGAGGTGGAAATGCACTGCCTGCCTTCTTCTAAAGGAGGTGCTGTGTTAGGACTAGGATCCTTTGCCCTCTTCACCAGACATGAGCCTTTGGTCCTGAGAGTGCATTGCTACAAAGGGTGTTGGTGACACTGAGGTCATCTATTCCCTTTAAATGGACTCTTTTGTAATGCTTTACAGCAAATCCTTATTTGAGAAGGCAAAACCCAGGGTGTAGTTGAGAGTTTTGTTGATTTGATCTTTTTCTGCAGAGGACAAGCTCTTGCATGGGTACTGGTTTGTCATATGAAACAGTGCAAACTATATTTTGCCTTTATCTGCAGACAAGACCTTACTGTGGTGGATAACGCCAGCGAAACACATGTCCAAAGTGTTCTCCTTCATTACTTCTGTCTTCTCTTCTTTAGCCTTCTCAGGGGTGTCTCTACTGCAAATCATCTCTAAATACCCAGCTGGGGCTGGTTCTTTATCGAGGGAAGTGCTTGACTGAACAGCACCCAAGAAAAATGGTTACTATGGCTCTGGTTTTCACTGCTGTCCTACCCAGCAGTACCCTACAGGTGTACGAGTCTGGGCCAAGGGCAGGGGTCTCTTGTTCCAGCTGGGCTGTCTCTTGGGAAGACTTGGTGTTCTTTCAGCCCTTGGCCAGGCCATGTTATGACCCTGTGAGACAAGGATTTAGGGAAGGCAGTGAGTGAAGCCACCAGATGGTGCCCTAGGTCCTCTCTGCTCTCTTTCCTGTCCCCTGCGTGTCCACATGCCCCCGCCAGCTTCCCTAGTAACCCTCAGACCACAGACTCCCCGGGGTGTGCAGCTATAGCCACGTAGAACATCCCCAGCCATGACTGTCTTCTACCCCTGGGGCTGGTGACTCTGACACTCCTCAAAGGTCTGCACCATGGCCCAGGTGCCACCAACAGCTGTGAAGAGATGGGGACAGGACAGGCTCCCCTCTTTTGCATCCCTCTTTTGTGTCTGGAGCAATTGCTTCATCAGACACCAATGTCTTGGCACAGGACTGCCCATGTGAGGGACAGGAGAGTGGTTGCTGACACCATCACTGGGTCAAGAGTGGCATTTGAAATGCAAAATTAGCCAGATGTTGGGGGTTGTTTGGAATTGCCACTACTTTTCACCATTTGGAAGAATCTTATCTTGGATTCGGGAAAATTTACTGTGTGTCTGTGGTGAAAAAAAAAAATCCTTGCACCATATGCTGCTTCTCTTCTTTACTATGTCAGGAAACTGATGAAGGCTCAGATATTGCTCTTTTATGTGTTTTGGGATTCTGTGGTGGTCAAGATGTGCAATGCACAGTGAATTATCATTGAGAGTTTATAAAGGAAAAGGAGCAGCTCAGAGAGCACCAGTGATCTCCAAGAGAAGAATGAGAACCTTCAGTTCTTCTCTTGCTTGATCCTCAGACAAGCCAGGCTCCACTTACTGTGAGGGATGAAATGTTTTTCTTTCTTCATGATAAAGTAGAAATGCAGATTACTATTAGTAACTAGTATGTCACTAGGTCCTTCACTAATAATAACTAGGCCTGTAAACTGCTGGAATGTGTTGTGAGCTGTGAATCTTCAATGTTCACAGCATCTGTGCATCACAGAGCTGCCACTGTGCAGCTGCCTGGGGACAAAGTGTGATGGTGCCCTGACAGTACCAGCAGGTTCCTGTGGGAAGTGACATGGAGAAGCTGCTTCTCAGAGGAGGACTATTTCAGCAGGAGGGGAGGGCTCCTGTTCCAGGAGGAAATCTTTCTTACTAGCTGATGAACCTCTCCTAGAGCTCCTCTTTTCCTTCAGCTTTTTGAAATATGTGGGTTGTGTTGTATCACTCTGGGCCACATGAAGATTTGGATATACAGCTGGTAGGGCCAGGCAGGTCAGCCACCCTGCTTTAAAGAGTTAGAGCATAATTATCCAAATTGGAACAGGGTGAACATGAAAAAGCTAACATATGGGCTTCTTCAAAACGTTATGTCTTTTAATAACCTGTCAGGGCCTCTGGTTTCTATCCCATCTGAAAGATTCATCTGCCTACAATTTTGTGCAATGATATCTGAGCACTTCCATGGGTAATAATTGTATCCAAAATACCTGTGACACAGTGAGCTTCCCTCCCTTGTGAGAGAATTAGTGCTGTAATGCCCGTAATGGTGCTTTTGGCACTGACATGTACTATTAAAATCAGAGGTTTCAGAAGTTCTTGCAAGGCTCAGTATGTCATTTCAGCTTCATGCATGGGAAAAATGGAGACTCAGGAGCTTAAGTGACTTTTCCAAGAGCATCAGAGGTGAAGTTTGGAACAGAATTCAGGTTTCTGTGTTCTTAATTCTATCAGGTTGTCCAGGAAGGAGCCAGTAGCTGGCTAAGAGCTGCTGAGATACTTATAGTTTAGGGAAAAATAAAGTTTCTTCCTGGTGGGTTATGCCACACTTTGCTTTTCATTTTTGATTTCTCATGCAGGTATCAATCAGACCTGCATCTGCCTAGCTGAGCTAGCAAAGCTGCAGAAGAAGTTACTCCTCTCTTTTACAGAGGCATCCATCATTTTGACAATAAGGAAAGCTCATCAGATCCAAATTACCAGAGAAAGTCCAAATATGTATGCTGTAATTCTCCAAATACATGTTTACAGAGGGAATGTGCTGAGTTGTTGCTCATCCAACCCATGAAGTCTTTCTGACTGCTGAAGAAGTTCCTGAGCTCATGGAGAGGAAAGCAAATGACTGCAGCTGAGTTGCAAAGGCTCTCTCCGCTCCCAAGGAAGGAGGCAGGGAAGTCCCTACCATCACAACAATTAGATGCTGGAGAAGGAGGTGTGAGGAGAGGTGATAATGCTGATAATTAGATGAATGGAAATGCTTGCCATTCTTTTTAATATTTAAAGGAAACCACAGTTTTGAAGTGATGTAATTCCTGCTCAATTGGGTTGTTTATTCAAGCAGTGCAGTGTAATGCTGTGCTGGCACATGGGGGAGAGAATGCAAAACTTCATCATGGCTCTCTTGGGATTTCTGTACACTTTCAGACTCATTCAGGTAAAGGCAGGGTGTGAATCTGAAGCTCTTCCAGCATGGCCCTCTGTACAGACTGGCCCTTTGCTAAGGAATGAGTAGATGGGGTTCTGAAGGAACCACTTTAATAGAAGGAATTGTAACTGTTCTCCCCATAAGATTTAAGATCTTGCTGTCCATAAAAATCAGGTTAGCTATTTTGGGTTCTTGCAGAGCTAAAATGAATGCAGCATCTCTCATTTCCAGTCATGATAACTCACTAGATATCAATTCTTAATTGCTTGATTAATCTTGAATTTTCAGAGCTGACAGTGCCTGTCCGAGCACTTACATAAGAGCTACATTTAAAAGAAAGGAGAAAATGCTTCTTTCTTCTTATTTTTTTCCTTTTCTTTAAGCATGGTCTGCAAGGTAAGAGCATGAAATTACAGAGATTTGTAACATATGTTGTCCTGAGAAAGACGGACCATTAAGCAGAGTGCAAATGAAGCAGTCACAGGTTTGTGATAAGCTAGGGGGGTTGATGAATTAATTTTAGCATATGCTTCAGCAATTCCTTACAAGATTATGTCAAATATTAGTACACTTACATTTGCTGTATATTTGTGTGTGTTAAGCCATGTTTTTCATTTACACAAATAAAGGTTTCCTTCATGAAGATCATGACATTTCTATGTAGAGAAAGACAATTTAAGGTCAACACTTATGGGGGAGTATAGCTTTGTGTGCTCTGTGTATGGATGAACTGATAATGATCACTACACATGCCTTCCTAAAGGGTGGTGTTAAAAAAATATACACCAAATTAAAACCAAAAGACATTCAGGCTCCCTACAGACCATTTATAAAATTGTTTTGGCTTTTTTTTTCCCCATGTTTTTTCTTCCCCCAGCAATGAGTGTGTGGCACATGTGGGCTTAGCGGCAAAATGGTCTATCAGCCCTTGCTTTGAAGCAAGATATGAAACTATCAGGTCTCCTTTTCTGTATAACAGGCTAGAAAATATGATGGCACAATGTGATGCAAAGGTGTTATGGGTGCAAGCTTTCCTGTGTTACATCTTTTACATCCTATCTTGGTTTCATCCCTCTAACTATGGAATATTAAAGATTTCTTTTTCATTCTAATTAACAACTGTACCTGCCACAGACCTTGGAAGAGGTTAGTGCTGTCCAAGACATCTACTCAAAGGTCCATGTAATCCAAATGAATATTTATTAAAATGTCACTGCTGTTTTTTTGCAGATGGTGAGCCAGTGACATCTCAAGGAAGTCATAGTGATAAAAGAGAAGAATTCTGACAACAGACCTTCCTCCCCACAGCCCCTCTGAATACAAGACTCCGTCTATGGTTACCCACATGGTTATTTTGGTCTACAAGTGCCTCCAGCAATGGTGTGGAGAAGGAAGATTTCCATGTACTGGGCTGGGACCTATTGCTCTGCACATGTCCCAGTCAGTGAGCAGTTAAATGGTCCCAAAGGCATATTGTCCTCATGTAATCCTTTCCTGCAGTCAGGGTTTCTTTAATGGTTTCTTGTGTGCTTTGCTCCATAGTCTTGTGTGAATCAGGTGATGGGAGCTCCTGTGGGATGCTATCTTGCAGTCTTGTAGATTAATGTTTCCTTTACTTAATTTACTTTATATTTATACCATTTATACTCACTCAGACAACCCTAAACATTCTTTCTTGCTCCCTGGTGCTTCTGTGCCCCTGAAGTTCTCATCTGCAATTCCCGTGATGCTCTTCACAGTTGTTATTTGGCCAGCCTACACATGCTGTAATCCCTTCCATCTTTTTATGTTCCTCTTGTTTTATTTCCCTCCAAGTTGTTGACATGTAGCTAGCACCGCGTTGTCCAGAACTAAACATGTCTTCGAGCTGCGGTCTCAGTACTATATTAAAAAATGGGACTATTGCCTGTATCTCTGAGAAGAGGTCTCTGCCTTTACAACCCCAAATTAAATTAACTGCATGATTTTTGCTGCCATATCACATTGCAAAAACATATTAAATCTGCTGTCTACTGTCTCCCTGAGGTCTTCTGGCATTTCTGCTTTCAGTGCTTGAACACAGATGATTCCTCTCTTCACCTCAGTTTCAGTCTTTCAGTAGCTCGTATGTTGTACCTACTGCCTTTGTAGACACGTGGGATCTTTCAGGGTTCCTCTTTGAGGAACAGCAGTGTGATTCCTTACACATAAGTAAATTCCCTCTCTTTTTTTAGCATCAAATTATCTGTCTCCACCATTTCCCTTCCAGGCTGTCCTATGATAGTCTGCCTCAGTGCAATTAAAAGGCATGTTACTCTTTTTGGTTTCCAGATTTTCCTGTTTATAACTGTGTAGAGTGCTGGCCTGTATGTTAATAATCTGCCACAATCTGTTTGAATGTCGCATACTGAGGATCACAGGTTGAAACTCTTTTTCTGGAGAAAGGAAAATGCTGTTCTTGCCTTAGGAAGTTTCTGTCCCAAATGTCAAGAATATGGATTAGCTTTTCTTTGGTGGGGAATGACATAGTAAACTGTTGCTTTGTGCAGGAGACTGTTTCTATGGGTGGCACAACACTCTGAAATTAGCTTCCTTGGGAAATAAGGTCTATCTATCACATAAACTGCCATTGTCCTCATTTTCTATGGTATAAACACAAAGCAACATGAATAGAGGACAGGGGATGAAACCATCACAAAACCAAAACTTTGCTCCATGCATAATTTTCTTCCTGGGGAGAGAACAAAAAAAAAAAAAAAAAGAAAAACCAAACCCTTCATATGACAGAAGGTAGTCAGATCAGCTAATGCAGTCCTAGAAGGTACTTGGATATTGTGTTTATGAAAACAGTGTAAGAAATGATACAGAAGGGAATACATTTGATCATATTCCACTTCATAGATAAGAGAATATGGAGGAATCAGTTAAGGCAAAACATTAAAATGGTATTTTATCCAGGATGGTCTAAAGATCCTAGGGAAGCAAGGTTTGTGGTGAAAGGTAATATCTTGTATTAGATCAACTGATAGAGCTAGAAAAAGCAAACAGCTATTGGGCTCAGGGTCTTTTTATCAGATCTGACAGAAAACAGCAATATTCAAGCTAGCTACAGGTTAGATGCAATTGCTCTTAGTTTAATCTAATTATATTAATCAATTGGACCACTTGAGAAAAATAAAAAAAGGAGCACCTATGAAGTGGAAAGGGTTGTAAACAGCAGGCTGCTGGTTTTCTCATGGACCTCTAGCGAATAAGGGCTGTTTGTGCTGGTGACAAAAGAGAGGTCAGCGGGGAGGCTGTAACAGGCTAGGCAGGCAACATCTCCCTTAAATCCATAGCTTTAGTATCGAGGGATTATAAGTTTTAATGCCAAGCTTTAGCTTTTGGGAAGGTTTTGGTCTCCTTTGGGGTAAGGATTGAGGCATTCATGTTGTTGCTCTCTGACAAATATTCTCCTAATGTCCTTTACTGACTGACTTTATGTGCTTGTTGTAAGACAGCAATTATTTAGTTTCATTCACATGGTTTCTGTGGGGTATCTCATGTGCTGGATGAAGTGATGAACTGTAGAGATTTGGGACAAGTACATGCAAGAACAAAGAATTTCAGCAGATTTTCTACGGGAGGAAGGGCATTGATTATGCTGTCTGTGAGGTGGTACTGACGTATTTCATATTTGATGCTCTGGTGGTATCTGGTTCTATTTCTTATGTTTGCATCTGTGGATTTGCTTCCTGTAATGAGTTGCAAAAGGAAGAGCCTGAAGGTTAGCAGGAGAGACATGGGGGAAAAAACACCCTTTCGGAGCCAGTAGTTTAAGAGAATATTTTATGAGTGGATTTTAGCATGGAGTATTATCATCAGCAGGAGCACGTGGTTGCAGGGGAGAATGCTACAGCAGAGACTAAAATAAAAAGAGGAAAAACAGATTGGCAGAAAGCTAATGTGGTTAGAGACTTTGCTAATCCTTGTTAATTTTGGTAGCATTAGACGAACACCAAACAAACCTTGATGCCTTGAAAAGTTATTTTCCAAAATTGCTATTGTTGCTATTGTATCTTTATTGTAGTAAACTTGTATCTATTTTATGGAAGAGTGATCTTCGTGTATAAAGCAGATCACCGGTGTTCCCCTCAGTGCAGGTGAAAAGTATCTGCAGGACTGGCTGAATCTCACAGCCTTTTGTTGTGCTGTGAATGGCTGCTGATCTTATTGCATCTGCTTTATAGAGCAAGTTGGATGGTCTGTAGGTTCTTGTGTATGTGCTGGCTTTTGGGGTGCCATTTTTAATGTCAGCTGTGATGTCTAGGAAACTGATGCCCATGGAATAGCAATCTTGGGATGGCAGGGAAGATGCTCATTGAATTGGTGGTTGTGTTTGAGGAGGAATCTGAGTTTTTCTGAGCTGTCTGCATTTTTGATAGAAATGTCACTTCTGTTTCCTCTACTGGCTTGGTGGTGTTGTTTTTCAGTCTTGGATTGTGAAGAAAAATAGCATATTGGGGTTTTAAAGACCTGCAGGAAGGTACTCTCTCTCTGCCCCCTACTTAGAGTTTGGCACACAAAAGGAGATGATTAAATGCTCTCTGAAGAAGAAAGCTGGATGCTTGCTGCATGACGGAGCAGACACAAACCTTTCAAATGGTTCAAAACCAAAAATACTGAATGTATTTTTTTAAAATTCCTTTGGGAGCTGTTAAATACGAAGACCCCAGCTATTGGTAAGTACCTAACCACAGGATCATGGTCATGGTCATAGTCTTCTGGGGCAGTGTCACGGTCTGCTTCTTGTAGTCGATTCCTAGGGTTTATCTGTTCAGCACTCTCAAAGGCAGGATGCTGATCGGATCCAGTACTGCTATTTCTCAGATCTCTTCTCGAGAAAACGAGGGGTTTTCCTCTCTTTCGTTGCGAGCCCCAACTAGAAAGCACATAATTACGTTTTTATTTACTTTCCTGACTGCAGCGGCAGGCCCGGGCCTGTGCGTCAGGGCTCCAAGCGCATCGCCAGCAGCCTCTGCAGGAGGGGAACAAACCCCCTGCTCGGGGCTCCGTGTTACCGCTCCCAGAGCGGGGGGTCTGGCACGGGGGGGCAGGACGGCCCGCAGGGCAGCGCCCGCTCGGCCCCGCCGCCTCCCGCTCCAGGCGGGCAGCGCTCCGCTGCCAGAGCCCTCCTCGCCTTCCTCCGCGCCCGGCCCCGCCGCCGAGCCCGCCCCGCCGCCGGCTCCTCCTCCGCCGCCGCCGCCGCTCCGCCAGCAGCCAGTCGGGCCCGAGACCCGCTCCCGGCTGCGGGGCCTGCGCTGAGCGCCGGCGGAGGGCGGGCAGGGGAGAGCAGCAAGGAGGGGCAGCGGAGACCGAGCCCGCCGCGTCACATGAGCTGACAGGACCCGCTCCCGTTCCCCTCCGCGCAACAAAGGCTCGGGAGCTCCTGTGCCCGCCGCGGGACGGGGCGGGGCGGGGCGGGACGGGGCTGCCATGGGACACTGAGGGCCGCCGGCCCGCACAGGTAAGCGGCGGCGAGGGGGTGTGTATGTGCGGGACCCCGGCGTGTGCGGCGTTTGCTGGGGGTGCTATTTGCTTTCCACACCCTCCCTCCTCCGGGTCCCTCCGCCGCCTTCTCTCGTGTAAAGGGCGGGCGGGGGATCGGGCAGCCGGGCAGTCCCCGCGCGTGGGGGGTCTGTCCGTCTCGTTAGTCTCCAGTTACTTCATGTTATTTCATTTTTTTACGGCAGTCAAACAGTTAAAACCGTGGGGGTTTGTGCGTTGCCACCCCCCTCCTTCCCCTCCCCTTACCCATCTCCCTCCCCTCCCCCCCTTATGGACCTCCACGTCGTGACCTTTCTGACTGTTAAGGATAATATTAAGGTGATCTTTATTTTTGTTAAAGCGCTGTCCTGCTTACGAGCGTCCTTTCCCAGGCCAGATCACTGCTGGGGTGGTGATCTGGCCAGCCCCCCGCCCCCCGGGACTTGCCCACTGGGACGCTGTCTGGAAGTTGTTGACAGCGGCGGGCGCACACGTGTGCCACACGCTCTTCGAGCCGCCGAGGTTTAGGGCTGGAAACTCCCGCTGGGAGCCCGGGCAGCCGCACTGCCGGGGAAAAAATACCCCAGCAAGGCTTGTGGCTGAAGCTTCTGCTTGTTTGGGAAGCCTGCTACCTGGCTGGTGGGGCTTGAAGTGGTCCCGGGGGCACAGATGTCAGGCAAAGTTTGTGGGTGGGTGGAAGCGGTCCTGGGGATGTTTGCTGGGGGTGCAGGAGGGGCTTGCAGGGAGCTGGCACGGTGGCACGGGTGGTGGGAATGAGGAGCTGTGGGCAGCCTGGGCAGGGTTCTTGGCCCCTCTATTGTGTGTGTGGTTCAGTGTGATGCTGCTGAAGGGAACAGTGTGAGGGATGGTGTGGGTTTTTTTTTGTCTGGTTTTGATTGTTGTTTAAGTGGGGTTTTTTTTGGTTGTTGTCGTGTTTTTTGTTGTTGTTTTTTTTTTTTTTTTTTTAATTTATTATTGGCTTGTGACCCAGTATGCTGTGATATGAAAAGAATCTCTCCTGGGCATGGTTAGTATCTTCCTTCATATGCCAAGTGACCACTGGCTTGAGTTTTAATAGAGGTGCTCCTAAACCCTGGCTCTGTCCAACTGGGAGTGTCCCTGGGAAGGAGTCTTCCTCTGTGTGGTTATCTTGGCTTGTGTAGATGGAGAAGAAAACGCAGTTCCCTTTCAAAGGGAGATGCTTGGCCAGCCTTTACAATTGTGTTAAATCTCTTCAAGTCAAAATTAAATGCAAGTAGAACTACGAAGTGGGGAAAAACAAGCCACCTGCTGCTCTCTATGTGCCAGGTGCTGGTGAGGGGAGAAACAGTTTCTGGCAAAGCTATTTGTGTTTGGGTGGCATTGCAGGACTGTGGTTCAAGCAGTAGGAAACTGTTGGCATGCCAGGGAAGGTGCTGGGTGGTGAGGAAGCCAAGAGTGTGTAGCACCTTCTAGTGCAGCTGAAACACCGGAGGTGTTCAGCGAGCTCCTCTCGCTGCAGGGTTTGGGAAGAAATGGGGTGCATGAGCAAAGAAGTCGGGCAGATACTGCTGTTAGCCTTGACTGTTCAAAAACTATGAATTAGCCCACATGTGCTGCCCCCACTCTAGCATTTTTAAGGAATTGGTGTCCTCCAGGGTTAACCAGATTTGCAAGTTTATGCCTATCTTCATGCAGACTTGGACCTGGAGTTTATTTTTAATGGAAGCCAAACATCTTAAGCGGTGTGACTTTAGTTAAAGCAGCAAATATTCCAAAACTGGGCAAAACTGTGAAAACAGAGAATACTAATTTTAATTGTGCATTTTCCCACAACTCCTGCTTTTCCCAAGATTTCTGTCCCAGCTCTACTCACTTTGTGGGTGTTTCTTGGCCATAGTGGAAAACAGAAGATAATTTGTCAGTAGCTGGCTCAAGTTGGGCTGTAGAGGGCTGAGAATGTGACTGGTTTTTAATGCAACCAACTAGCTGTGTCACAAGGGTCTGATCTGAGACCCTGAGAGTTTGTTTCATGTGGGTCATTAACTGCTGTGGAAGACCAAATGATTGTAGCTGACAACTTGTCTTCACGGAAAATAGGAGAAAAGGTTGGCTTTTTCTCTAGCATAGATGGGAGGTTTGAAGTGAAAGTTAGTTCATCTGTCCCTTCCCTTTAAAAGAATGTACAGTACATTTTTGAAACTGAGTCATCAGCTACAGTTTATTTCAAGTATTTTAAGCTGTTACGAATTTGATGCACTTGGGCCACATGCTTACTAGAAATTGTTAGAGAGTCTTGCTCAGATTTGCCCTGACTGAGCTCAAAAAGGTGATGAGGGGGTTTCCTTGCTGCAGCCCTTTTAGATCTGAGCAGGGCAGAAGTATCTTAAAAGGGGTAGAATATTTTGATGCCCTGCACTCCAGACAAACTGGGAAGGGAGCGTGCAAGGCTCTTGTCCACCAGCCAAGCGTGGATGTGCTGTCAGCCTCCCACTGATAAACCAGAGTTACTTTTTGACTCTCTCTGAGCTGTGCTTCTTGAGAGGTGTAGCACAGGATCGGGCACATGGTGTGTGGAGGGCAAATTCTCTCCAAAGTCACTTTGTCGTGGAAGTCATAACAAGCGTGCACAGATTCAGGAATGATTATTAGTGTCTGATGACCTTACCAGGATTGTGTGATGACACTGAGTAATAGATAAAAGGTTTTATGTCCCATAAACTTGGTTCTAGCTTCAGGGTAAACTGCAAGGCTTTTGAAAATGTCTGAATTTGATGATTCTCTGCTAACTGCAAATAGGTGCAAGCATTAATTGCTTGGAAAAAGTCCTTAAAAATAAGAACAGATACAGATGCAGGCTATAGGTAGGAAAGTGAAAGAAGAACTAATTACTATTTTTTGGTGTATTTTTAAATCACATTTAATCCTGCATATATGATTCTGTGTGTGACCCAGCAGCTCCAGCAGCTTATTCATTTATTTAAAATGGCTTTGTAGTTCACCTTGAAAACCACTTCCTGCCATATGGTTATATTATTTCCCTATGCCACATTTTTTGCTAATTATCAAGACCATTTGCTTTAAAATAGGTGTTTTTAATTTCACAGCCTTGTCTGCCTCTCCTGCTTGATCCTGCCCTGGAGTCAAGAGGCCGTGTCTGTTCATTCTCCATGGCAACAGGCTGTGATTTACTTATTTCAATTTAATTAAAAAGCAGATATCAAATTCTAGGCATTTTATGTGCTTCTTATATTAGAAAAATATCAGTGGATCAGTCTCCACAACGGATCTACCAGTCTCAAAAGTAAAATTCTTGACCTAAGCCACTGGTTTCTTTCTCAGTCCACCCCTTTGGAAGAGTTTAGGAGAGGGGGCAGTGCTGTAACCTGTCCTCAGGTGAAGGAATTTGTATGCAGGCTAGAAATGAAGGCCTAAGTCCTAAATTAGTTTTTCAAGCTCTGTGATTGTACAAATACTAATTTATGTTAGTCAGGGATAAGGAAAAATGGGCAATGACAGGCAGTTGCTGGCTAAAGAGGGGATTAGGGTCAAGAAAGGACCTTGGGGGTGGATGGAGGAGCATGGTGAATTTACTAACCTTCAGGTGTTGGGTTTGGTAGAAAATGGATGGAGTGGAAGGAGTGTAATTAACTGCCAAAATTAGCACTCCTTTTTGCCTTCAACACCAGCACACCAATTCTTAATAGGATTATTTTCCCTTGAAGGGCCTATTGAGATGACTCAGCCTTTGGAGTACCTGCATGCCAGTGGTGGTTGCTTCCTAGGAGAAGCTGTGCCTGCTGAATTGTATAACTAGACTCAGGTGCTATTTCTGAGCTCTGATAATGTGTGGAAGAAGACAAGTTTGCTGTGCATTTTTATGAAGCCTTAAGGAGCAGTTATCATCAGAAGAGTGCCTGCACAAAACTGCACCTTTGGATTTTTTTTTCCCCTTTACTGTTGCTACTCCCAATGCTTTTTCACAGTCACGGCTGGCAGCTATAACAACAGACACTGGCTCTTGCTCCTCCGAGCCCTGCCAAAGCCCATGAGGCTGTGTCAGATAACACTGGGCTCTCTCCTGGCTTGCTTATCTGCATCGATTAAAATTATGTACGGAGTTTCTAGATGCAGATTCCTGGTGACCATGCACCAACTGGGAAGAGACCCTCTTTGAGTCCTGAGGTGAGCAGTTAAGCAATGTTTACTAGTAAGGCAAGAATGCTTGGTCTGTGAGTGGTGTATCAGAAATCTCATAAGGCTGTTTCTAATAATAACAGAATAAACCCAGGCAAAACCTCAAAGCAAGCTTTTGTTTGTTACTGTGTTTAAGCAGATACATTCAAAGAATTTATATCCAACTGGCAACATTCTTAATCCTTTATTACTAGTTTTACTAGAGTAGAGTCATGATCTGTGTTCTTTAAGAGTGCATCTGTTCCTCTTGCTTATCCAGCTTTGAAGTAGACCTTGCCGATATTAATTTCTGTATAGCCTGTAACCTCATCTATAAAATGAAGGGAATACTTCATAGAGGCAGCTGTGAAGTTACATTTATTGTCTGTAAATTGCTTCTAGTAATTGAGCAGAGGAGGTGGAGAGAAATAAAGACAGTGGAGTTAATATGGGCTTGATTTTTTTTTTTTTTAATAAAAGAAAAGCATAATTTTTGTTCATCTGATGATGTAGAAGATAATGGGAAAAGAAAAATTCACCCTGAAACTAACTGTTAAGTTTGTAATGAAAACAGACATTTCTTTAACATAGTGATGAAGGCAGCCATCTTGTTTGATAATAACAAAGTCCGATTTAGAAATAGGGAAAATTATTATTGGAAATCCTGCAGTACCTCTTGTTTTTCCATCTAGTTTGGATCTGCTCAGTTTTAGTGTTGTTTTTCATCTGCATGGCTGCCTTCATAAATGCTACTGGTGTGGACACCTTAATAATAGGTAAAACTACCTGTTCTATGAGTATTAGCAAACACCTCTATTGCAGGCTTTTCAGCTGGGCCACTTGTTTTGTGCTGACCAGTCTCCTTGTTGGATGAAACTGCAGTTTCATATGTTTTAGGATGGATTTTCTTGCTGTGGCTGACCCAATCTAACCAGTTGCTCCTCCTAAGGGAGGTGATCATGCCTTGCCTGGCTCTGTGGCCATATTCCTTGCCTTGTGGATACAGCTTGTTCAGCTTTTGGAAAGCTGACTTGCCCAAAACCATAAAAAAGTGAATTGTTTTCTCCTGGGACAGAGAGCTGAACCTGTTCACCAGGTTCAGGCTCGTATCAGAGCTGCCACTAAGGAGGGGCGAGATTTGTTTTGCCAGCAGTGAAAGGTAAGGAATGAAAGAAAGGTGAAAATGCCCCCCCCCCTTTTTTGGCAGCAGTGACCTATTAGCCTGGTTCTGTTGTAATGTGAAGCCTCACCCTCAGCTTTCATTTTCAGATCCCTCCCTTCCCTCTTGCACCTCTTCTGTCCCTCAGATATACTCCTGTGCCTCCAGATGCTGACTTCATTCCCAAGCAGTATTTTCAAAAGGGGGAAAAAAAGAGAAAAGGTTGAGTTTCACTGCCTCTACAATTGGAGACACACTGTAGTTCCTGTGAGCCTAAGAATTATTATTATTAGGCTCATGTATTATTATTAACAGGCTCAGAAAATAGTAGCTGTAATTATTCTTTTTGAGAGGGCAAAAGGAAACTGCCTGGTGGGATAGCTGTAGGCCAAGTTTGTAAAAGAGCTTCTTCCCCCAAACCTAGTGATGGCAGCTGTTTGGACTGAGACCCTGGCACTGGTGGGACCAGGTGGTCTGGGGTAAATGACAAGGAGAGGAAATGTCTGGAGATATTTCTGCATGCCGTGGTGAGCCGGGCCTGGGGCTGGGTACCATGGCACCAGCAGGAAGTTTCTCCTTCTCTGAACTGTGGCTTGCAGTTGTTCCAGGTGCTACTGCCTAACTAATTTTCAGACAGTAGCAGAAACTGGGAAGGCCTTGTGGGACATTGCTGTGGTGTTGTAGAATAGTGCTATCTTGCGATGAAGCCTGGGGTGAGATGAAGCTCAGGCTCCATGGGAACTGGCCAAGGCAAACATTGCTTCTGCTGACTGGCAGGGGTGGTGTTTCTGCCTTGGCTGTGCCACTGATGTTTTGGTGTATCTGCATTAGCCCGTGCTGGCTGCGGAGAGGACGTGTGTCCAACGAGACACGTGCTCAAGCATCTGCTTAGCAGGGGCACAGTGCAGGTTGGAGTGTGCATTTGGAGATGAGATGGAGGCATCTGTTGGCCTACAGCAATTGCCTTATGGCTAAAGGAACATAAACAGTGCCTGTCTGGTGAATTTTCTACAGCATGAAGGTGGAGATGATGTCAGTGAAGAGCAGTGTGCCAGAGGCAGCAGGATGCAGTGAGCCTGTGCATGTGTGGACTGACCCAGCAGCTGTACTTGGCAGGAGGGGCAGGTTGCAATTGGTATGGTGCACAAATTAGAAATGTTTGTGCAGCCATTTTCAAATAATGAAAGTCACAGGGAAGGATGAGAGAATTGGCTCCAGCTTTGAGAGTTAGAGATTTGTTTCATGCTGTACTGTAGTTGGGTTGGGTTTTTGAAGCATTTAAACCCAAATTCTTCTCATTGGTAGCCGAAGACATGGCAAAAGAAAGGCTATTGTAGGGTTTGTGTCATGTTGAATGGTAAGATTATACACCGGTGGCTGTTACAGTGGTTTTGTGTTCCAAGGATGGAGTGAATAAAGGAAAGAATCAGTGCATTGATATTAAATAATGATGCCACTGGATATGGTGACTACAAAGTGTCTTTGTTTTTAAGGCTATGTTTGGGTTTTTTAAAAAACTGACACATTTATAAGCCAGCTGCAATATTTTTTTTTAAAGACACATTTGTAAGAGTGGGAGCAATATAGACAATGATGGAAGTAATCTCATTGAGAGGTATGGTTTTTTTTTTCATTCCTTTGCACATGCATGCACCCTTTGGGGAAGTGTTAGTGAAGGAGCTTTGATAATCGGGGTCTTCTCTGGAGCTGCCATTGTTCTGATTGGTGTAGTGGGTATTAGCTGGAGAATGTGTACAGATGCAGAGCTGATGGGCTGTCTGGGGTTTCATCTCTGCAGTCTCCCTTTTTTTCCCTCCTCCTGGATAGAGATATGTATCCTGGCAGATTTGTCTTCCACCTACATCTCTTTCTCTTCTCATGTAAATACTTGCTGCTTTTTTTTTTTTTTTTTTTTTTTTTTTTTTTTTTTATGGTTGTTTTTCTGGCAAATCTTCTGTGCTTGTAATGGGTGACTTTTCTCCTCATGATGATGGGTGTTCCTGTAAGCCAGTCTCTTCCTGGATTTCCTGGATCGCTTTGCTGAATTTTCATGCAATCTGCCCTGTCTGGGGGCAGCTTATCTGCTCTTGTGATGGTTGCTCTAATAAAGATCCAGGTATTGTAGTTGACTCCAGCAATGCTCCGGCTGCCCTTTGGAGTGCGAAGGAATGCAGTAAAAAAGCAGCCGTTTTGGGGTCCTGTTTGTCCTCACACCTGAAATGCTGAGAGCACGTTAGAGTTCCCATGCAGGACTGTAGTAATTAAATAGTACTGGAAGGAGAGGGAGTAGCAGAGCATGTGATGGTCATTTCAGATAGATTAACAAAGAGGGGCTATTACTGTGCCAGTGGAAGACATCCTAATCTGGAGGTTCCTAGCCAGCAAATATTTTAAAAAGCTATTCCAGAGAGTAAGAAGGAAGCCTGAGAGGTCTGTGCTATAATTAATTGCCCAGATACCACTGGAGGAGCAGTTTGAAGAAGGGAACTCATATGGGAGCCGGATGTAGTGTAGAGGGGGAAATGGGAATTTCCTGACTTTTGTTTGCAAAGATCAAGCATAGAAGAAATTTTAGACAAAATAGGTGCAAAGTGCAAAGAAGGACTAAATTAATAGGTAATTCCTTTTTTTTTTTTTTTTTTTTGAACTGCATGCTCCTGGCTAGTGTTAGTTGAACATCAGTTGAAGCAGTACAGAGCATGCTTGAGAACTGGAGACATTAAGCAGAGAGAGCGAATCTGATTAGCTTTGCTTTTCGAGCATTAAGCAGAAAGACGGGCTGAAATGTGATTGCAAGCAGATAATAGCAGCAGGCTCCTGAGGCACCACCACAACCCAGCATATGGGGTGATGGATCTAACCATGCCATAGAATTGTTTCTTGTAATAGAAGCTGCTTGTTTTTATGTTGCGGTTGCTGTTGTACTTTCTAATTATCCTATTCATCGCTGTCTGCCATTTTGAGCCTGGCCACGTGGGATGGCTCAGCCCCCTGGAATGTGTGCCCTGTGGAGCACTTCTGCCCTGAATAGTAACAGGAGCTCTGGTAGCCAAAGGGTGAGAGGGAAGAGGTGCCAAGGCTCAAGAGTCCTAGCTATTTACCCCCTTATTTCCAAGAATAAGGGAAGTAACAGCTGCTGCTTTTGCACATGTTGTGTGTAAATCTCCTAACTTCCCTCTGAATGTCCAAGTATTGGGGCTTGTTGGGGAGAAGGTTTCTTCTTCTTGTTGGGAGAAGTTTTTTTTTTTTTTTTCTTTTCCTGAAAAAATGGGCATCTATCAGTTCTACTTATAATTAATAAATAGAAGCTGGCCTTGCTACACCAGTCACTTTTTGGCACAGTAGCAGAGATCCTGGAGCCACTTCCAGTCTGGGACCTTTCTTCCACACAAAGTAAATGCAGCAGAGAAAGCATGTGGAGGCTAGGCTGGTGTGAGGTGGAATTGGAGCTGCTGACAGAGCATCCAACACCTGTGCCTGCTGCATGGGGTGTTTGTCTTGTGGTGATCCTTTCCCCAAAACTGCCTGCTTTCCCTTCTTTCCACCTAAAGCTTTCACTGATGGAAAGTCTAAGAAACCATTTCCAAAGCTGGTATGGATCAGGGGAATGTAGACAGAATGGGAAGAGCAGACCTCTACTTAAAATGTCTGAACAAAGCACAGGAGCAAGAAGCTCACATTTATATAAATAAATAAATATATATATATATGTATGTATTTTAAGGCTAGAAGGGGTGGGTCAAACTAGTGTTTCTGTGACCTTTTCTCAGCCATGGCTTGCCTTTCCTGCATTCTGCCTCTCCTTGCCTGTCAGGGGACTTCCACTTCCTTCCTGCTGACCTGCAGGGCTGCAGGCAGCCTCTCTACCCTTGTGGCAGCTCCCAGCTCTGGCTCTGAGCCCAAGCTAATAATCCTGACATATTTTACGGCCTTGTGCTCTGCTCCGTGCCTTGCTGTAGGGGAGACGGTGTGTGTGGTTGTGGTTTGCATGACTTTAAGCATTGTGCTGGCCCTGGGGAAAGCCAAACCTCGTAATAAGCACCAGCTGAGCCTCTGGTAGAGCCTGGCTTTGCTCGGCAAGGCCCCTTGCTTCCCTACTTGCAGGTGACCAGCTAGCACAGATGTCATCCAAACACACCTTCCAATTGTCTCTGGCTGTCCAGATGATTGCCAGCAGTATGGGGTTTGGGTGGAAGTAGGAGGTGTTGATAGCCAGGAAAGGAAAAATTTATCGGAGAAGGGTAATGAAGATCTCCTCTCACCACTCTCTCCACGCATCAAAGCACTCTTAAAAAAAATAGAGCACTCATCTTTGACCCCCATTAATGACTGGCTTGGTCTGTGTAAGAGTTTTATGAGTCTGTTGATGCTCCCACAGAGTTTAATTATTTAGAGCATGAGGTGGAGGTTTGTGCTTTCACTGCTGATGGTGCAGGGTTCAGGCCCTCCTGGCGGGCAGGGGGTTGGTTACAAAGGCAGGCTGGCTGGGAATGAAGCCGCTGGCTCTGAGGAGCCTAAGGGAGGCACGAGCTGCAGCTGTGTGGTCCTTGTGTAGGCTGGGCAAAGCAGCGACTCCTTCTCATTGTGTGAGTTCCACGTGACCTGTCTCATGTGGAATTCAAGGTCTGTGTCCATATCATCAGAGCACTTAATGGTCTGGGCCTGAGATACCCTAAGTGACTACCTGAAGCTGTTGGGTGGACATACTTGTGGCAGGTCCTGCTTGTTGCTGAGCCCCCCAGTCAATGCTAGAGGCTTTAGGGACTGGTGTGAGACTTTGGCAACAATATCTGATTTATCAGCCCAGGGCTACAGGCCTTTCCTGCTCCCTGTAGTAGCAAGCCTTTGCCTGCCTCTTTTCTGTGACCAGCACCTCCTGTTCCCCCCAGGTTCTGCTCTACACTCTAGCAACCAGATTTCCTACTGTAAAATCCTATCTTCAACCTGCTACTTCCTTCCCTTTGCAGTACATCAGCTTGTTCTTGCCTTCTCTACTTTTCCTCACCCAGCACTTCTCCGCTGGTAATCCTCCTGAGACTTGGGAACACAGAACTGATATAAGGAACAACCAAGGAACAGCCGGGAGTCTGTAGTGCAGTTTGTGTTCCCAAACAGGCAGCTGGTCAGCTAGACCAGGAGTATTTTCCTGATGTTCTGCTGACCATTCACCACTACTTCTAGTGGGAAGGTACCAGTCTCCAGGTTCGATTGAATGGGACGTGGGCTAGTCTGATGTGTGGGCTGGTCTGATGTGTTGGTTGGCCAGGCAGAAGGGTCAGATGCTCCTCTTCTGTCTGCTTCTGGAATGGGTAAATTCCTTTAGAATTGTGCCGCCTCTTACGTTTGTGGGTCCTTAGGGCTTGCAGCTCTCATCAGCGCTGAAATGAAACAGCAGCGACTGTTTTTTGCAAGAGTGTAAGTGGAGGCTTATTTCAGAGCAAAAGTGGTTAGTATTGGTGGATCTGGGTTTGGCTGATAGCCAAATAAATTTATGGGTAGACTGGGAAGCCTTAGTTGATCTGGAAGGTTCACACAACATTGCTCGTACCATGCAATATCAATACTGATATACTGAAAGTGCCTATGATGGCAGACACCAAGCTAGTGGGTCACCTGGTGCTGCTGCTGAAGGCTGAGATCACTGTGTGTGCTGGGGATCACTTCTGTGCTCTGCTGCCATTTCTTACCCCCTGAGCCCAGGGACACTTGAACCTTCTTCCCACATCTGTTCTCCCGCTGTCTCCTCGTATGTGCCTCATCTCCTGTTTTCTGCTGTAGCAAGGGCCTGTGTAGGCTCTTGGTCGCATGCCAATAGGCTTTTCATGCTATCCCTATTTACCCTGGTTTATCTCTTCCCACTCCTTTCCCTGTTCCTATTTCATTTCCTTTGGTATGGGACTAATGTTCCAGGTTGTGTTGAGATGACCGAAAGAGGGTGGAAGGGGAAAAGGGGCTTATGCTGGTAGATGTGAGTTTCTGTCATCAACTTGGTCTTCAATCTGTTGATTATTGTGGTTCTAGCTAAAACAGCTGGATATGCTAGACAAACATGAGGTGCTCTGTGTCCTTTATCCATATTCTACTCTGTTTTTCTATTTTTCTTTTTTTTTTTCCCTGAAAATTAATAGGATTCTACCCATTGATGATTAAAACAACGCCTGGAGTTTTGGAATGGATCAGATGCGTCAATCAAATGTTACCACATTGCACCCAAAGAGAGGAATGCCATCCATCTGGGGGTAGGGTCTGTTTTTTCTTTGTCCCCCTTGGTGTCTAGAGTTACTGGAAACCTTTCTGGGTTTTTAAATGTGAGAACTTTTAATAGAAAGTACTTGTTTAAAAATTAATTGCTTCATTGTGTGAAAACTTGACTGGGATTTTTTTTTTTTTGTTGGTATGGAGCAAAGTTGTGCCTCTTTATATTCAAAATGTTATTAATAGTTTTGAGGCTTTGCAGGCTTTGGTAAAGAAAACATTTCAGTGACTACTTCAGATATTTTGGGAGGGAAACTTCATGTTTTAAATGAAAAGTAAATCTATTCTGATTACTAAGGAAGATGAAAATAATTTATCTTTTTTCAGAAATGTCAAAGTTCAGGTTATTTGTCCTAGTTCTTGAAACTAATGTAAAGCAGACTAATACCCCTGCATAAACTGTTCCCCTTGCAACAAGGGAGAGGAGGTGAATATGGCAGTAGGAAGCTGTGTCTGTGGCAGCAGGTACTGCATGAGACCTAGAATGAAATAAAAGCTTGGTGGGAATGTGAATCTGTAGCTTTGCATGGGTAAAGCACAGGTTGCAATCCAAGAAACAAACTGAAGTGGCTTTTTGGCTCCCTTCCAGTTGGTAGAGCATGGCTCTCCATTGTCTTCTCACTGGCTTGCCACTTGGCTGTTCCAGCAGAGAGGCTGCAGAAACAGAATATTTACCTGGCTCTTAGAAGTGGGATGGGCTTTCTGGGTCAGGCGTGAGAAGATGTGTGTGTTGGGATTTGTGTCCAGAAGTAATGATGTTCCAGTGTTGCTCACTTGAAATCTGAAGCTTCTTATGCTTCACATCAATTTCCTGTTCTTGTTAAAATTGCTTTTGCTTTAAAAATGAAGGGTCTTAAAGCTGAGGGGTTTGACAGAGTGTACTGCAGAGTGATTCTTTTGTCCTCTGTAAGTTTCCTGAATGAATTATTTTGAAGCAAAGTAGTATTTCCCTGCAGAGCCTGGCCTGTTAAGTCTTTAGACCGTTACAGCAACAGTGAGACTACTAGTGCAGTGTTGATAATTTATGTGTGTTCCTCATTTTGGACCTTTGTCAGTCATTTCAGCCTTGGGAGGCTGGAAGAGATGAGAAAAGTATGTATAAGTTTTGCTGTTCCCTCTGCATGTGTTCTCAAGGTAGGCAGAGGATTTGGGTCTTCAGATCATGTCTATCTGGAACTTTTTAGCTGTGCTGAATTCACAGAATACCAGAAAATAGCATAATGGTGTTTCATTTCAGTCATCTCTGCATAGGGACATGACTGATGTCCAACAAATCAGTTGGACAAGTGTGGCTCAGATGTTTGTGAGCTTTTCTTGGTTGCAGGAGGTGAGTGGAAGGTGATTTTTTTTATGGGTTCCTCCTGTGGGATGAGCCCCAGCCAGGGTTTTGCTGCATGTCCATAATCAACCCCAAATGCTGCTGTGCTGCTGAAGCTGCATGTAACTGTCTTCAAAACTGGGCTTCGTGTCCTTTATTCTCTCCCTTACTCTCTTCTTAAGGGAGGGAGATGGTCAAGCTAGCGTGTGTGTTTCCTGAGTAGGTCTTGCTTGAAGGGAGAAGCAGAAGACTGAGCCAAATGAGAATGGGTCTTCAGAAACAAGGCTAATGAGAGGATGTCACCAGAGAACTCAACTGGTTTAAATACAAAGTGTTGCTGAATTCTGTTCTGGAGTTTACTGTTGCAAGTTTGTGCTTGGCATTAGCATTTACCTGAACACCTTCCAGCTTGGATGGAGACAAGGTACTTCTTCAAATCTTGTTGGAAGCATGGCAGCGTGTTTCAGGGAGCTTTGGAGGGCCAGTGGTGTAGAATGCATGAACTAGTTGAGGTGTTTCAGCAAGCCTGTGATCTTGCAGGCAGGTACTGAACAGTTTGAGTCAGGTTAGTCCACTTAAGTGGTATTTAGCAAGCAGGTAAGTAGTTTGCAGGATGTTGGAGAGTTAGCTCCCATTTGTTACTCGCAGTCCAAAATGGTTGATTCACCTCATGCAGTGGGAGACCCAGGTTTTGTATTCACCTCATGCAGGTTTTGATTCACCTCATGCAGGTTTTGTACTGCTGGGTCATGGATGGATGGGTGGATGGAACTATTGAGGAGAAAACAATGTTCTGCAAGAAATCTGTATCTTAAGCTTCAAAGAGGTTTCTAGAATTGTTCTGGGGGGAAAACTGATTTTTTTTTTTCCCCAGTTTCTTCAAAACTGGATGACATTGTTTCAAATGTAGTTTTTGACTGTCTTGGCTTGGAAGAAAGTTTGGCTCAAAAATGACTCTGAAGGATCTGCAGAAAGATGAATGGATAAGAAGAAACTTGGTCTTACTGTTTTATGTTGCACTCACTAAAATAACTTTTAATTTGAGAGTGAATTTTTCACTATGCTTTGTACCTTTGTATTTCAAACATACTCTTTTCCTGGATTCTCTATTCTGTTAAATCTTCCTAAGAGCTTGTATGTACAGCTTGAAGAAAACAGGATGCAAATGACTTAAGATTTCTTGATCTTAAATTTTAATACTTAAATTGAATAACTAAGTGGGTTGGCTGCTACGGGATGGTTATAGTTTAGGAAGAAACTGTGATGCCTTGTTGGACTTCAGATGCCTCAGTTGCAGCAATGAGAACTTTTTTTTCCTTTTTCTCTTTTTTGGACTGATAAGCCAGGAACCTTACCCCTGGCTCTGCACTTGTGTGCTTCATCTAGTGTATATATGCATTTGGAACAAAAGACTGCAAAGCAGCACTGGTTTGTTCCACAAAACAGAGGGAATTGGGAAGCTGAGTTGAAAGATTTTCTTTCCTCTTTTTCCTTTTTTTTTTTGGCCCCCTCTCCCTCCTCTTTACAAGAAGTTACTTTAAATAGGGAGCTGTTCAGCAGGTTGCAACTAGAATTCTATATTAAGATCTCTGTTTGCTCTCCCTACTTTTTCACATGCAAAGTTGTGGCTGTAATTATATGACAGCTGCCCTCTTGGCTGACATGCAGCAGATTGAACTGGGGATCTCCAGAGCTGAAAGTGTGAGCTGCTACTCTCTGAGCTAAAGCTCTATAGCTGGAGGCTGTAATGATCTATATCCTTCATGACTGAGTGTAGAAGGGAGCTGCAAAAAGCACTTGCTGAGTTATGGTGCGTACAGGGTACTTAGTCTATACATGGTCGCTTCCCAGGTGTACTGGAAGTCTTTTTTGAGTGGTTTGTGATAATTGTACAAACTGTTGTCAACTCAGGGGTGCTTTAAAATGACAATCTGTTTTGAAGCCTTTCTACCTTAAAAAACTTTACTAGCCTGTTAGTCAGGCACAGACATTTGTTGGTGTATGTGTTAAGTTGTGCTGAGCTTGAGGTGCCCTGATGTTACTGAAGTCCTTCAACTCTAATGCAGTATAAGTAATTGTTACTATTAATGAATGCAGTATGGAAAAATTACACTGCCAATGGTGTTCAGACAAGTTTGCCTTTATGCTTTGCCATTACAATAGGTTTTTCTCAGATGGCACCATGGGAGCTATGTAAAAGCAAAGGAAGGAGAAACTGGAATTGCTGCAATCTCTCCTGTTTCTTCAGGACCAGGAAAATCTGAGCAGTGCCAAAGTTTGTTAGGCTGAGGAGAAATGAGGAGAAGCAGAACCATATGGAGCTTCATGAGTGGTGTCAGCCCTGGGTAGCTTCTGCAACCAGTGTCGTGGGAGAGGGGAAGTGTGTTACAAGTTGAGACATTAATTTTGAACTTTGTGAAGCATTAATTTTTGAACCCTTAACACCTCTTTTCCCCACATCCCCAAACAGAAAAAAACCCAAAACCCCTCAAAAATCATAACAATGAAACCACAAACCAAATAGGAGATAGGCATCTGCTAGCGTTAAATATGGCAAAGTAAGCATTCCTATTGATCTGCACAGTTCAAAACCAAGTTGATCTTTTCACATTAAAAAAATAGATAAAAGGAAATATGTAAGGGGTGCAATGAAACATTAAATAAATGTTTCATTTATTTAATTTATTCTCTCAGTATAAACTGAGAGAGTCTTTCAGACCTCAAACACTTAAGTTAGTGCCAGTCCAGTGTGACAGAAACTTACTTGATACTGTATGTATTATCAACAGGAACATTGTCTGCAGTAAATTAAGATAATCTCATATATGTTAGGCCATATCCTATTACACAAGTCTGACCGTACTCAGTCATAGTTTAGTAAACACCCTCCATCCTAGTTGCATCCTCCACTGCCTTTCTTTGCATTATTTCATGCAGACAGAGTTAATATAAAGATGCCTGTAGCATGGCCTAAGAAATTCTTATTTCCTCACATCTCATTCCTGTCCTGTGCTACCATCATCCCATTGGTTTTGGGGGTGCAGCCATTGGTAGGACTGTGCTGTAGCATACATTAGTTATCTGCTGTGGGTTAGAAGCCCCATTCCTCCAGATAGGTGAAATGACCCAGGCTACAGTGATGTATTCCATGGTGCTGCCTTGCAAGCAGCAGTATCGGCAGAGGAGATGTTTTGCAGGAGGGGCAGAGGAAATTTCTAAAGTTTGTGTTACTCCTGAGGCATCTTATGAGACTTTCTGTATCAATCACACCAGTCTTAGGGCTTGATCCCTTACTGCCTGTCCCATCACTCCTTACAGAGAAGTGGGATGAGGATTCTTCCACTTCCCGTGGGAGCCTGTTCCACAACCTAATAGACTTTTCTGTCAGGAAACATTTCTTAATGGGGCTTTAATCATGGGTGCCAGACTGCTGGTCCCTGGGATGACCTTAGCCTGCATCAATAGCAGTGCCTTCCTTGCATGTGCTGCCTAGAGCCTGCTCCTCCTTCTCCTCTGGCATTTATTATAGACCTGTTTCAACTGTAGGCAGCTGTACCTTGGCTCAGACTCCCCTGTCCTTTGCACTGCTGTTGGAGGCTGTTGCAGAAGTTGAGATCTGGAAGCCGACGTCAAAAGCCTGACTTGTGATCCGAGACGGACTCGTCATCTGAGTCCGTTTTCAAGAATCCAGGCTGCTGGCAAGTAAGGAAATACACACTGAAGCAGCATTCGTGTTTGTCTCTACCTTGGATAGAGCCAAGTCCAAGGAATCTGTTACAGCACAGCTATCCCATGACCCAGTTATGTTGCTGTCAAATCCAGAAGTGTGGGTAAGACTCCAGTATTTTCGTGCAATCAGTTTACAGCAGGGCTTTTTATTTCTTTTACATGACAGAGTTTGTGATGTCTGTGTTGAAGCAGCAAGGAAGAGCAACCCAGCCAAGCTGTTCATCTGTGAGGGTGTGGAAATACCAACCATGAGGCTCAGCAATGTTGACTCTGTATGCAGTGTATCCAATTTGGCAGTTGTGGGTGAAGAGTCTGCCTTGCTCGCTCCTCAAGGAGTGGCTCTTCCTAGGCTGGTGGGAGTTAGGCCAGGTTGTGGTGGCTGGCTGTGAGCAGATGGACAAGTTTCCTGGGGAGAGCAGCATGCACCCGGTGTCACAGCCCTAGTATGTGCTACAGTAAAGCGGCGCTAGGAGACTTCACAGCACATGGCTGTTGTTTTGCCCATGTGGGCTTCATGAAAACATTTGATACTTTTCAGGTCTCTTCTCTTTGTTGCTGAACCTCCTCACTTTCTTGCATTCCCTTTCCAAGGTGGGATGAGTAGAGCACATTTCAGTGCTGCAGAGACAAATGTATCTTTGACTTGCATCATATCATTATGAAATTGACACTATTTTCTAGTTGGTTTCTAGTACAGTCAGTACTCCTATCTGCTTCTATAGTTTTGGTAGACCTAGTTATGTGATGTCTTTTTAAAGAATGGATGTAATTACTCCAGAACCAGGGGGTGTATGAACTGTTTGGACAATGACCCATTAAACTGTTCACAACCAGAATGGTTGTGACACAGAGATGTGAAGTAACTTCCTTAGTGTTTCTCCTGATCTCCTCCTCTGTACCCAGCATGGACCCTCTATATCCTCATCCTGCCTCTGTGTCCTCCAGTTCATGTCCTGGCTCCCTTCTGCTCCTCACCGCTCTGCAAGTGAGTTACTTCTCTGGTATCCCCATCCAGTTCTTACTCCTCACCAGCTGTGGGTTCCTATCCTCCTTGATCCTCAGAGGTCTTTGTCCACCTTTCCAAATGGTGCTTTGCCATTGTTGGTTCTTCTGCAAGCTCTGCCTTTCCTGACTGCACTGCCTATTTCACAAGGGAGAGCTTTTTGCTTTCCTCCACTCCCATGTGAGAAATAAAACTTCTGTCTTGTCTAGAGGTGCATAAAACATGGCCACACTGTCACCAGATTTTTGGTTAGTTTGTGTCCTCTTTGACTCAGCTCATCTCTTCCCTGTTAACCGTGTATGAAGTATCCGTCTTCCCTTTGTTTTCATGGGGTTTGCATGTAGTGTCTTGCTCCCCTGGGTCTAAGTGTCATGCCTGTTGAATCCGAGGGTATAGTTTTATGAGGGTTGTTTTCAGCAGGTCCTGCTGCTGCTTCTCAGCTACTTGTCAGCTGTGCCGGTGCAGCTGAACGTGCTGCTGCACATTGAACTGGATCAGGGAATTGATCTGGATTAAAGTAGCCAAGGTGGAGAGGAAATCTGCTTAACCCAGCAATTTGCTCAAAGAAATACTTGAAAAACTACAGTTTAAGAGCACTTTGACTTGATAGCCCTTTGACTAACAACCCCCTGGTATAGAAATCCCTTGTTTAAATGTAGAGTCGCTGCCTCTGCCCTTCAAACCCTCCTCCTGAGCTATTAAAGACCAGCGGCCACCTGCTTCAGGCTTAGAGCAGCTGCTGCAGGTTAAGATGTGATGTGCAGCCGCTCCAGGATGCATGGGACACGATACTGTTTGGAAGGAATGAGGACCCCCTGGAGTAAAAATGGACATGTGTCAAAGTGTGCAAAATCATCCTTTCATGGAACATCACAGACTGAGACAAAGCTTTGTGGTTTTTTTATCATTATTGCTGGTCTGGTTTCACCCTGAGCCTTATTAACGTTCCAGGATGTTGCTGTGTCACTAAGTGTGGGAAATACAGCATACCTTGATGCTGGCTCGAAATGTTGAAAATGCTTCCCTCTGCCCTTCTCTGTGGGATACATTTAACCTGCCCCATCCCTCCAGAGCTGCTAGAGTGGAGCCCTGTCTGGTGGCTCTGCTCCTGCTCATCCCCTTGGCTTTCTCATACCCTTCCCTGCCTGATCCGTTCATGTGCTCCCAACTTCATGCTGTCCAGGGTTTAATTTTTGTTTAAGATCTTTGTTCCTTTAATGACAGCAGGAACCGAAGGCTGTTCTCTGTGGGGGCTGTGGTGCGCGGCTGCGCTTGAGGTAATGAGACTTGATGAAAACCTCTTGTTACTGTGGCAAGATTTCTTCCTTCTCTGTGTTTAAGAAGAAGGGGGGGGGTGGGGAGGAGGAAAAGAAAAAGTGACAGACCCTGCTGGGTATGTTAATATATTTTTAATGGCTTCCATGTGGCTAGCTGAGGACTTATTTGTCCAGCCTGCAAGAAAAGGGTGGCAGCACGTTATTCTTGTGCACCTTTGAGCTTAGCTGGGAGTTGAAATGGGAGAGAGGGAGGATTGAGTGAAAATTTCACAGAAATCCTGTTGATAAAAATGAAATCTGCTGGAGATGGAGGGGATTGGCAGGGAGAGAAAGATTGGATCCCAGATACCTCCTCCCCTCCCCCTCCCCAAATCTTCATTTTTTTTCTGGAATATTCCACTGTCTGCAATCATCAAGAGAGCTACTGTCTCAGACTATGGTATTTCTACCAGTGGTGAGGGATGAGATTTTTCTGAAATAATTGCTGAATTTCTGCAGAGAAATATTTTTGAGAAACAAAAGGGTTTACGCTATGGTGGCAGGCAGGGGAAGGGAGGGGGTTGGCAGGGGTGCAGGGCGGGTGCTGGGCATTTTCCCCTTCCAGCCTTAATATGCCAGTTAAACTGCAGGCAGGATGAGTCTGGTGGTCTGAGCCAGCTGCCTGGGGCAGTGAGGGGTATTGCTGCTTTCCTGTTTCAAAGGCATGCAGAGCACAGCTGGGGTTGAGGGGCAGCCAGGCCAGGGCAGCTGTGGGTTCTGGGGATCAGGAGCCAGCTGCCTGGGGCAGTAGGTCAGAGCAGAGATGTACTTGATGAGGCTGTGAGAAGAGCGAGAGCTGCCGGTGAAACATTAATGCTGCATAGCCCTGGTGAGGGGCAGAGAGCGAACAGCGAGCAACCCTGGCACTTCGGCTGTGCTGATAGATGGAACTGCCAGGAGAGAATGGCGCTCATGGCACGCTGGCAGATTGGCTGGAAGGGTTTTGGTATGGTCAGGTACAATGGATTGAGTCCACACCCAGCCAGCTCCTGGTGCAGGAGGGTTGGGGGAGCAGTGACATCTCTCTCTGTCCTTGTATTCTCATTCTTACAAAATTCCAGTCAAGGATGATGTAACCCCAGGGCAGGAAGGACTGAAAATCAGGTAGACACCAAACTAGGATTTTCCCTGCTGCCAGCAACTTGTTGTTCCTCAAGAAACAGCTACTGTGCCAGCTCTGTATTTCCCCTGTATTCAGTGACAAGCTCATCTCTTAGTGTCCACTTACAGGAGATCTGTCCACCCGGTGTTGAACCCAGGTGGCTTGGTGGGACCTTCTCCAAGTAAAGAAGCCAATACATGTGAGGCATCTCTTGTCAAAGTCATAAAGGCATGCTAGCATCTCTTGAGGCAGGTGCATGGCTGGGGTCACTGTTGGGAGGATGTCAGGAAGCAATTTTCTTGACTTACTGCCCAGTCCTGGAGTAGCGTGTGTGAATTGGCAACAGCCCTTGCCTGGCTTCTTGTTTCTGAGTGGCTGGAAAACGTCCCACAGCAGACATGCCTCTTCTTGGTGGCAATTTCTCTGGGTGTTCCCGAGGCAGCATCCCTACAGGGTCAAAGCTGTATTTTTGGGGGAAAAATAAGAATTTGATGTCTGTTTAATTTTGGAGCCAAGAAATAGTGCTAGACTGGCAACTCTTGGGATATCCTTTGTAGCCTGCCCCTGCCAACATACCAGATTGCTGACTCCCAGCCAAACTGGCCCCTCTGATTTTTAAGTCTCACAAAAACAATTTGTGGGCAATTTCTCTGAGAATACTCTAAGTTTCTTTGTGTTGCAGAAGACTGGAAGCACATATGGTGAGTTACTGATATCTGTCTGAAAGGACAACAACTTGTTAGTCTGCCCTGACCCAATTGCTTGGCTAATCTGACCATACCCTTATTTAGATTGAAATTAACTTTCATCTGATTTAGTAAAAATAGGTTTAGTAGTGAAGCAGGCAAATCAGGGATACATTTTCATTCTGTATAAATCTGTCCATACAGGTGTTTATGTCATTTTACTCATCCACTTAAAGTGCTTCAGCTTGCCTCTCCTGTGTGCCCCTCTGAAGGCAAGACCTAGTTTTTGATGAGTGTCCACTGCTTTCTTAACCCACTTTTCCAGCTGGGCTGAAGTTGCTGACGGCATCATCACTTACCCAGGTGCATGAGTGAATGTGAATTGGCACAAAATAAAAACCAGGGACCCACCAGGCTCCCAGCCCTGTAAATTCTGAGTTGTTGATGTCCTACTTTGCTTGAGTAGCCAACAATAACAGTCGGCTCATGCACGGATATATTATTATTTTTACTCAAACCTCTTCCACTGATAGTATGCTTGTAAAAAAAGTGGAAGGATTTTGTTTCTGTCCTTGAGCATGCTTTCTAGTGTTAGGTCTAGATTAGTTTTATAGATGACCCAAAGGGAATGTTTGTTCTAAACTAGGCTTGTACCAGTTTATCTCCCCCATTCACCCCATCTCAATGGATTTAAAAAATGGTACTGTCATCAAGCCTGATATATCTAAGGCTGCAATAAAGAGTAATGTGTGCTCTGTGTTTTAATTTTTTGGAGGCCTTAGAGAACTGCTACTGAGGTATAATGGATGTTTTTGTGAGCTCTAATACTTTAATTGTAGGTAAGAGAATTTTGCCTTTCTGCAGCTTAAAACAACTCAATAAATACAAGTCTTGCTATAGACAGTAGCAAAATCAAGTGAAGACCATCCAGAATTTGTTGTGAGCTGAGTAAAATCCCATTCCCATTCAACAACACAGCTTTCAGTTTCTCGCTGTTCAGGAGATACCATTTTCTTGGCCCACCGATTCTCACAGTCTTTCAGTCTAGAAAAAACTTTCATTGCTGAATGGGCAAGATGGGTGAGGTAAAGGAAATGGCAAGAATTTTTGTCTTGACGTTTTTATGTTGTATGTTTTAAAAAAATACAATTGCCAAACTGCAACAAAAACCAAACCACGAAGTCACATGCACATGTCTATTTTTAATTTTAAATATGATTGTAAGGTGGTCTCTAACAATCTCTGCCACAGGCCTCTAGCTGTACCATACCCTCTTCTAAGATGCATTTCCATAGCCCTGATTTTCTGTAGGCACGAGGCTGTACAAGATGGTCTTCCAGCTTTCCAGTTGTTTACTGAGGACACTGGTTTCCATAAAATGAGGCCATTGGGGAAGGTCTCTGAAGATCACAGAGTATCTTGCTGGTGTTGCATGCATGTAAAAAGTGGGCATGTTATTTCCTGAGAGGGAAAGAGGGGTGAAAGGACTTTAATTCCTCAATGCAGGAAGGTGTGCACACAAGGCTGGGGGAAGGCAGCTGACCTAGGCGCCCGTCAGGCTAGTGAGGATGCCCCAGGGAAGTGTCAGTGAGGTTTGTTCATTAATTCAGTAACACTTCACCCTAAACTCACCCCCTTGCCTCTCCTCTCACTTCCTTAGCCCTCCCCCCTCCTTGGGAATCTGCGTCAGGGGAATTGGGAATTACAGCCTGTGAACTGCACCCAGCAGCTCGTGGTGGCAGTTGTGGCTGCTGCTAAATCAGCCAGCTGAGCACCTGCTGTCTCCTGCTAAGGGAACTGAGCAGCCAGCTATTTGTTGTTAAAGTGACATTGTCAAAATAAAAATCGTGTTTTAACCAGGCTCTTCCTTGCATTTCTGAATAAAGCACTGGATTACTAATTTAAATTACACTTAAGAAATTGCATTGGTCTCCCATTTTTAGCCAGAGGGGATGGCCTTGAGCATCAGGTATGAATTACCTACACACCCTGCAACCGCAACTTCGTGTGCTGAGGTCGATAAATTGACTTCCATGCAGCTTACTAGGTGGGGCTCTTTCAGATGTGACCTTATTAAAATCTGGAGTCCTCTCAGGATGATGGCAATCCCATGACTGTTTCCTTAAGTATTGGGGAGGGTGTTGTTGCAGTGTCCTTGACAAGATATCTTTCTGCTCCAGAATATCTGCTAAGAGAGGCATGGGCCAGTCATTCACTGAGCTTTAGACATTACTGCAGCATGTTGTTGAGTGAACAGATTCTTCTGAGGGGCATCAAAGGCAGATATTGGCCTCGTGCTCGTGTAAGGGCCAAGGTTCTTCCCTGAACAGGTAGTTGTGTACTGCACTTGATTACGTTGTTTTGTTGGTGAGATTTCTGTTTTTCTTTTAAAAAAAAAAACAACCTAGTGTTCTCAAGCCAGCTGTTATATCATTTCATAACCTCAGACTGTTTCCTTCCCTGCTTCTGACCTATTAGTTCATTTTTGTAGTGTTTCAGAGCTGCTTCCTTCTCTGTCTCCTCTTGAACTTCCTACCCCCATTCTTTATGTGCTTGGCCACATACCAGCATTGAAATGCCTGTGTGCTCAGATGGGAGTTTAAAACTACTGTGAGATATTTAATATGTGGAAGATGAGACTGACTTGCCACAGACACACAGGAAGGAGAAAGGAGTGACCCAGCATCCCAGGCTGAGGTGTGTGCTCTTCTCTCCCCTGCCTCTTAGCCTCCTGAGAAAGTCAAAGGTTTCTGCTAGAGTGTCAGGTCTTCACTCTTGGTTATCTTCAAGTGTTCTTTCCTGGCTCTTTTCATCCTTGCTCAGAGCAGGATGGCACAAAATAGAGAACAGGCCTTTGTTCCTGGTACAGGCTCTTTTGTGAGGAGGGAAAGAGGAGCACCGTGGTTTGGGCACTGTCCCTGGCTTTGGTTCCCCCGTTCAGATGCTCTGCTGTCTGCAAAATGGGGCTGTTGCAGCCCACAGGGCTGGGGGATGTGCCTGCTTACAGACTGCAAAGCACTCGACAGCGGGAGAAAGGAAGTCTGTGGATCGACAGCTGCAGAGCTGCCCCTGCCCTGCAGTAGCAAAGTGGAATTGGCACCTTGGGCTTCACTGGGAAACAAGAGGGCGAGAGGTAATAAAAGATCAGTTTCTAATCTTCAGTTTTGGGGGAAATGCTGAGCAGCAGCAGAAGTGCTAGAGCTGCTGATCTACAGATTGCTGTGGCTTGGCTTAGTCTTGTTTCACATTATAATGATTTTCTATGAGCTTGTGTGTGTGTGTTTGTGTTAATGAAGGCTTTGGTTCAGTACAAGCTGTTACCACTGGACTACAATTTCTTGGTTTTAGTGAAGTAAGTGAATTTTCCCAATGTCCTACCTCTCTGTATGCACACACATGCACATGTGCGTGCATTTGGGGATTGTTCAGAATGGAAGTGCAGTGGAAATGTAAAATACTATAATTATGTGCAGTGTTCATTTCTATTTTTGCTCTGCAGTCAGCTTGGCAAAGGGAACTCTGTGTCTGGGCAGTCTCATATCTGATCTGATCTATTTGTCTGTGCTTTTTTGCATTGTGGTTTACAGCCTTGCAATTGAAACCTTCAAGATTACCTAAAGATGAAATGAGAGTGTGCTTCCACTGAGATTTGTAAAGGCCATTTCTTCTAGTGCAAAATAATGGGCCTAAATGAGTTGACAGTGCTCCTTTTAAATCCACCACTTGGTTCCTGAGGGGGCGGGGGCGAGGACGTAATGTATAGGTCTTACAGGAATAAAGCCAGTGTTTTGTGCTCCCCTGCGGCTCTGCAGCAGTAGCTCACTGACTGACCCTATTAGCAGAGCTGTGCTGTCAGCGCAGGCCAGTCCGCTGTGTGCACGGGGAGCTGAGCTGAACAAATAGCACCAAGGTAGGGGCTCCGACAAGGCTACGGCAGAGACTGCCACATGGGGAAAGGAAGGGATGCTCCCTCATAGCTCAGTTGTAAAAAAATAGCCAAGGCTCTCCTTCTCTCTGGTTCATTTGAAGGTGCAGCTGTGGGAGTGACAGGTTTGAAGAGTTCCAGTACAGGCAGTGCCTTGCAGTGCTGTAGAAGGGCAGGTGGGGGTACCAGAGGGGTGCATTTCTCTCTGAGCCACAGCTGAGCCCATGCACCAGCACTGCTCTTGAAGAAGCTGCAAACAGTACTGGAAATTCTTACAGATGAGAGGTAGAGACGAGGTCTTGATCAATCGATTGTTAAAGATCCCACTCCACTTCTCATGAGATGAGGGGACAGTAACCTCAGTGTCCTGGCCAAATTCCAGTTCATTACTTCCTGCCTGTCTAAAATTTCCCCTTTCCCTCCCCCTGCCATTTATCCTGGAGAAGTTATCATTTGCTTCCTCTCCTAATGACTCACGGGTAATGCTGCTGGCACACAACTGATGCTTTATTTCATCCTGGTGATGAGGGAGTGATCCCTGTGGTTTGGGGTCTTTGGGCTGGAAGAGGTGCTATGGAAACACAAAGATGTTTGGCATGTACACATATATACAAAGGCACTGTTGGCTACCGTTTCCTTCAGCTGCCGTTTCGGAACAGGTAAACAGGTTTTCCAGCTGCATCTTCCAGCTGAATCCAAATCACAAGTGTGTGTGTGTGCGCGCAAGCCTGTCTCTTCCCCCCCTCCCCTTTCGTCTTGGAACAAGAAGAATGTGTCAAGCCCTCTGGCTGCAATCCAGGACTCTCCGTGGAACTATAAATCGACCCGTCAGGGAGGGGGAAAGAGATTAACGTTGGCCGTCTTCATTAGTGAGTCCCCAGAGGAAACCGGGTCTGCCATGAGCTGTGAATGAGACCAGCTGAGAGAGGAGGGGGAGAGCTTGCGGTTTTTATCACTGCCTCCAGAGACCCTGGAGGAGTGGAGGAAAAGAGTGTGATAGGGATGGGAGGATGTAAAATGAAGGAAGCTGGAGCTTTCCAGCACATCTCTCGCTCCCTCATTGGTGGGCAGGTAGCTGTTTGCTGCTCCTCTGCGCCAATCCCTGACCTGTGAGCCCATGTGTGTGGCTGGAGTACTTGGCATGCTAATTGGGAGCAGAGAGGAGTGAGCCCAGTGGCAGTGCAATGCCCTGCCATGCTAAACAAGTGCCAGTAATTGCATTCAAGGTACTTTCATTATGTCAGATTTTTCACAGAACCAGAAAAGTGCATTTATCACAAGCAGCATAATTTTTCCTGGGCATTGCTTTGGGGGGTGTGTGTGCTTAATTCCCTGCCCCCTCTGCCTCACAGAAAGATGAAAGTAATTTTTGCCTTTTTTTCATTCTCAGTTGCACACAGATTCTTACAAATAGCTTCTTTGAGCTTCAAACAGCAATCTCTTTCTTCCTCGTACTGTTTATTGTGTATGTTTTCACCGCAGGCTCATGCAAACACATGCATGCACTAATGCACACGTGTGCTAATTGTTGTTTTTCCAGGCTGACAGAGGATATGGAGGCTGCAACTGCAGCTGGTAATGTTTCAGGATCCCTTGTAAAGTCCCTGAGAGCCTGGATTCTGGTGATGCTCCTACCAGTAAAATCTGGTTTAAGCTGGTAGTTGTCTTCCCCCTCCCCGCTTCTTGCAGTGAGTGACGCAGGCTCAACAGCTCCAGATAGTGATGCTCTTTTTTCACCGAGCAGGCATCACGCATCGTGGCAACACCAGCTATGCATGCACACTGTGCTACCCGGGTACCTAGCTGTGACCTGAGGGGACCACAGAGAGAGAGGCTTCCTGTCTGTGCCCATGTGGTCTGTGTCACCTCTGCAGCATGACAAGAGAACCAGTTAGTCTCAGTTATGGTGGCAGTTCTTACTGATGGGGACACAGACCTGGCTAAGATGTGAACCGAGACATCATACAGGCACATACATCTCACTTTGCCTCCCTGTGGGTTTCTGGGGTGGGGAAGTCACACTTGGGAGCAGGGGAGCTCCTGGGAAATACAGCCAGTGCATGCAGCCACTCCGGCTTCTGGAGGTGCAAGTGACCATTGCAGTTGATTGGAGTTACCAATCTGCATGGCAGAGATCTCTGCTAAAACTTACTGTTTTCTTCTCCTTGTCCTCTCACTGCTGTACTTTTGTTCTCTTGGTGTTTTCCCCTTAGACATTTGACTGCCCTCAATACCAGCACAGCTTCTTGTGTTTGCTTTACCTTGATATCCACAGTCCTTCATAAAATATGGTGCAAGGCTTAGTTTTTGCTTTCACACATGCCACCAGAGCTTAGACACCTTTGGTGTGGAATTTGTCAGCTTCTTGAAATTGCTTTTTAGCTAGCCTTTGCAACACAACTGTGATTTGTACTTCTAGTCAGTTAGTATTTACTAAGTTAAGTTGATGCTCCTTGGTAATAAGTAAAAGTAATGCCATGTTTCTGATATTGATAGATTTTTTTTAAAAAGTATTTTGTTAGGACCAACCCATACTAGCTTCAGGTGTTCACAGGCAGAACTAGACAAACAGATAATGGTTCAAATAGAAACGTGGACAGGAAGGAGAGCAGAAAGCTGGAGCAGAGGAGCTGCTGTTTACATGAAAAAGAGAGCACTCCTGCCGCTAAAAAGTGGTATTTCAGGTGAGTCAGCCCCAGACTTTGTCTAAAAGCCAGGAATCCTGCTGCTTCCTAGTTCTCTTTTACAGCTCTCACTGTTCCCAGCTGAGGAGCATACACTGATGTTTTGCCATACCTTGGAAGGAGAAGAAATAAATGATGATGAGTAGAAGGGTAACTGCACTATGGTGTGTCGTAACACACCGCCAGCTACGGAGTCGCTAATGATCAAGCTGATGGATGAGTTATTTACTCCATGGTCTGGAGAGAAGAAGCCACCTTTGCTGACACCCACCTCTGAGCAGTGTGAGGGCTCTGCATTAAGAATAGTATGTCATCTGCAGGAGCAAAATCCTGCTTTTCCTTGTGCAGCTGGATGCCCTTTGGAAAGCTCCAGTTCAAGCCTAATCCTCCTTAGCTTGTGGTATGGCCTGAGGTGTTTCAGTCTGTGAGGCAACCTGCTGCCAGCTGAGATGGAGGTCTTTGCTCCTGTGGGACCTCTGTCCTGGTGGAAGAGTGGAGGAGGCACAAGGGGAATGCAGCCTGCTGTGGGGGAAAAGAGCTGCAGTAGATTAAAGCAGCTGCTGAGAGACTCCTCCAGTGAAGCTTGAAATCAGATTGTTTGACAGACATCGTGTTAGAAGCACCTGGCTGGTTCTGTTTGCCCCACAGCTCCCTACCTCAGAGAAAGCAAGGATTTTCATTGCTCCAGAATTGCTTTACTCTTTCCTCTTCCCTTCCTTTGCTATGCCCCAAAGGGTAGATTGCCTGCCTGCAGTGAGCCACGGGTGTCTGCTGGAGGTGGAGGGTGGCAGAAGGGTTTGGGGACCCTCACCCCAATGGCATCCCCTTGTTTGAGAGATGGAGAGCTTATGGAGACATGGGTTAGTTTAGTGTGATTTTATTTTTTTCTCCAGTTCTGATTTTTGTTCTGCCTCATTTGCATATTGTGGGTTTTTTTTTCCAAGCCTCTGCATCTCCTTTTTCCTTTCTTTTTTTTTAAATTATCTTCTCTCTGCTAAAGATTGCTCCCTAACTCTCAAATGTCCCTCCCCCGCCTCACTCCCCCCCCATCCCCCCCTGCATTTTTCTTTCATCCTTTGTTCTTGATTGCTTGTGCCCGGGAGCAAAGAAAGGAAAAGGAAAGGATACCATCTTTTCTGTGAAATACAGGAGAGAGAAATAGGCAGGCAAGCAAAGTTGTCAGCCTGACAGAGTGAGATTGAATCCATCTCAGGAACACATTGCACACCTTGAACATGGGATTGACCTTCTCCATTATGCTTGCCATGCCACGCCATGTGGCTCTGGTCCTGCCAGCCCTGGATGGGGCTCCTGCAGAAATGTCGCTTTTGGCATCTGCTGCCCCAGAGGGGCAAAAGCCTGCCTGCTGTGTCTGTGCTGGCTGCTAACAGGGTCCCGTGCACGGTCTGCTCCTGCTCCTGGTCCTGCTGTGAATCCGCCGTGTCTTTCTCGCACAGGAGTGTAGGGGTAATCATCTGAAATGTGTGTGCACGCTGGCTGATGCATCACATCTTCTCTCTCCTTCCATCTCCTCTCCCCCTGCTTCAGCAGCGCTGCCATAATCTCTCAAAATCAACAGGCCATTACAGTCTGATGTAACTCAATGAGTACTCTGAGACAGAAATCCTGCAGTGTACTTAAAAACCCTAATGCAGAAACACAGCACTGTCTTGCATTCTCCTTCCACCTCGTTTCCTGGTTTCTAATGTAAAATGAGCATTGTTTCTATGTCTGCACATAGGGTTTTTTAGCAGAGCTAGGCTTCAACCAGCTTTTTATTCACTTTCAGCTCCCAGAATCTCAAATATAGAATCTGAACTTCCCCCGCTCCAAACTTCTAAATTTTTCATTACCTTTTAGGAGCAATGACTTCCAGCTTGTGCCTTGGGAGAGTGGAGGTCACAGAGGTCTCACAGAGCCTCTCTGTTTCACCTGCCTTGGCCTGTCTGGCCTGTCCCTCAGCAGTGGAATGTGCACTTTTGTTGATCAGACCCCATGGGTGGGCCATTCAGGTAAAGATGGGCCATGCTGGGTTTTGCACAGTAGAAGTGTCATTCATTAGAAGAGCGTTATGTTAAATGTAGCCTTATATTTCAATCCTCCTTCTTAGTCCCCTCCCCTGAGTTTTTGTTGTAAGCCACATTTCTGCCACAGAAAACTATTGATCTTTAATCCTTATTGGGTGGGGGCATCTACTTTCCTGATATTTGTTGGTTATTCCTGTTTCTTGTAGGACTCTTATGCATCTGAGACCTAGGTTGCAGGTTGATGCAGTGGGGTAGCACAAAATTCAATGTCAAATACCAAGAGCTGGATTTTTCATTATTTTGGTTACATAAGATAAACATAAATGATGGATGAAAATGAGTGAGGTGTTGGCTGGATAGACCATGTCTACTGTCAGTGGTTCTTCCAAGCTTCTTACCATGGCATCCTGCTGGATCATCATTGTGTGGGGTGTCATGGTTCATGTGTAGCTCTGTGGTTTGCTTTATGCCCATGGTAAAGTGCCAGAGACACTGCCCCACTGTTGGACCCACTGACCCATTCGGTCTGATACCCTGTCTGGGGCACTGGAGCTGGCTGTGATGCCAGAGCTGATGCCAGGTATCCTCGGAAAGTGAAGAACTACCCCAGTGTGGGTAATTTGGAGCAATGACCCTAAGAGAGAAGCTGCTTCTTTATGTCTCTGTCAGTTGGCTTTCATACGCTTCGAAATGTGAGGGTCTGCACTAGTTTATAACTGATTTTGTGCCTGATACCACTGTGGATATTTTTGTTATCTTTGCAAAAGTCTAACTGAATTAAGATACTGGCCAGTCTGTCTTCTGGACTGTCAAAGGAACTCCATGTGCTTCTATCCTGTAGCTGTAGAGACTGTAATTTGGCAATACCTCCACCTCCTGGGTGGTGCCTGCATCTAAGAAATTTTACTTGTCCTCCATGTCCAAGTATCCAGGGAGCCTCCTGCCAGAACTGCAGGCGCTGGAGACAAAAATGCGGGATCCCTCTGTTCATACTTACCCTATACATCCAGCTAATGTGCTTTACAGCTTATCATCTGCTGGTTCCAGTCAAAGCATTACAGCTGCTCGAGCAGCTTGAGCTTCCTTTTTCCTTTACTTTCTCTTCACACCATACCTTGCGCTCCTTTGGAGACAGCAGCTTATTTTCTAGCTTGCTATAAGAGCTCTTCTCTGGTACAAAAAGCTCCTATACAGCTGTGTGACTTTGGAAGGCACTTGCTGACCATTCTGTCATTTGTCTCTCATGTGTCTCATTTAATCTGAAAGCACTCCCTTTCCCTTCTCTTTGCTTCTCTTAGTGTTTCTCTTCTCCTTGCATTGTAGATATGAGCACTTGAGCCAGTTGGGAATATTGATTAAATGTGGGGTTTTTTTGTTTTTTTTTTTTTTCTCTTTTGGAAAGTGTTAGTTTAAACACTAGTAAGTGTCTGTCTAAGATGCAGCATTTCATACAAGTTTCACAGGGAAAGGAATGAGGAATGTGGTGTTGTCTGGCTGCCCAGAATATCCCCTAGCCTGCCAGCACAAAGGCTGTCCTCTGAGCTAGAGCAAAGCCTTTGCTCCTGATGGGATAGGGTGGTGGGCAGAGAGGTTTTTTCATGGCTCTTCTATGAAATGGATCCTGCTTCCCAGTCACACCCAGAGACAGCAAGTGGGGAAATGGCTTTGGAAACTGGCTTTCTCACCAGCAGCCAGGATCCTGCTGTGAGGATGTCGAGGAGAAGCTTCTCTGTAAGACTCCTTCATGTTGTTCTGTGAGGAGTGGGAGGAGAAGCTTGTTTTGGTTTGTGTTTTGTTTCCTTAAAGCTTTGAAAAGGTGTGTCACCTGCTGCAGTGTAATTAAGTTATTCTTACGTCTGTTTGACTTTGAAAGCCGGTTTGTTGTAAGTTGTCCTTGGAAAATGCCTTCAAAAGATGTTGGAAGGTGAAAGGGTGGGATTGGGTGTCAAGTTATGGATCAGGTACTTGTTGATATGATGCACTAAACAGTTGTTTCTCAAGCTGCAGGTTTGTACTAAGTGGTCCTGCCAGTGCTGTGGCTGCAGTATCATTTAGAACATGTGTAGTTCAGGGAAAGGGGAGAAGATAGGCCATACCACTGGAGGGGAAGGTGCTGGATGAGGACTTGACTTGCTGTGCTTCAAACCCAAGCCTGCATCTGCTGATGACATTTAGCTTCTCTGCACCTCCAGAAGAGGATGTGCTGGAGGGCTTCCCTTTGTAAGCTCTGGCTGTGGGCATCTGATGAGGAAGGCAGGAATTAGGCTTGAACCCCTTTCGACTGAGCTGGGGGAAGGGAAGCAGATGGAAAAATCTGAATGAAAGCAGGCTTGCACTTACCCGGTGCTGTTCGCCATTTGGAGTTGAAATCTATGGCCTGGACATGGAGCAATATTGGCATTTGGCTTGCAGGGGTCAGGTTGTTCATAAGGGCATGGCTTTGTGATAGGCTGATGTAGATAGAGATCAGCAGTTACCAAATGGAACGGTCCCAGTTGTCTCCCGCATTCCTTGTTACTGCTGCAAGTATGCTGTGGTAAAGTAGCCAAGTAAAGACAACGTTTTTCAACCAGATCTAGTCAGGAAAAGAGGCAGGAGGGGCTTCTTTGCCCCCTCAGCAGAAGTAAGGACTTGGATTGTCTTGACGTGTTATCTGACAACTTGTTTTCAGCTCATTTAGCTAACTCGTCTGCTTCCTGCCGTTGCCCTCTCCTGTTATCCCCGTTTAATAGTACTTCCCAGCTTTATGAGGGTGTGATAAGGCTATTGCAGGCTGAGAAGTGATCCGATGAAACGCGTGTATGTGTATACATGTGCGAGAGGGAGAGAGACCTAAGAATAATTTCTGCTGTCAAAACCTCTGCGGGGCAAGAAATGGCATTGGCAAGGGCTGCTGACAGGTGGGAACGGGATGCCTTGGCACGGTCAGGTCCGTGCAGAGCTTTCCAACCCTGCCGGCCCGTTGTGTTGTGCTGACTGTGCGTGACTCAGCCGAGCACTGCCTCGGTGGCATTTCGCAGTTTGTCTGTAACACAATAGCACTGGAGCGCTGCCGCCCATCAATTCTGAAACTAAAGGGGGTGGCAGCAATGGGCAGAAACCTATTGATTGCTCTGTAAATCAGAAGGCTAAAGGAAAAAGCCCAATTCCCCGGAAAATTGCAGGTCTCTCACCTGCTGCAGGCAGAGGAGTCTTTCTGCCACCTCTTCTGGGCATATGCAGTATTAGTACTTAAGTCTCTTGTGTACAGGGACCATTGACAGTCTGGAGTCTAAGATCAGTGCTCGTTCTTTCCATGTTTTGTGCAGGCAAATGATGGGATTTCAGCAGGGAAGGATTAGGTCAGATAATGGTGCTAGAGGGTTCAGCCTTGCTTATAAAGGAATCCCAGAGAGAAAAGGGACAAGTGGACTATTGGAGCTCATGCGAGCTGGTGTAGAAGAGGCAGAACTCGATGCCTCTGCTTTTTGGATTGGTGCCTGTTTTTGCAGCAGAAAACAAAGATCTATGACAGAATTATCCCTCTTCCTTTTGCCAGCAGTGGGTTCTGCCCCAGAGACACCTGGCTTTGGGAATGGTAAACTGGAGAATTTAGCTGGTGTCATGTTGGTGAAAGGAAACAGCTCCAGGAAGAGCAAAGGTGTTGCTCAGAGGTGGGATGTGACAGGGTTAATGTGGGAGAGAGACAAATGTCGATGCCAGGGCTGAAGAATGCATGAAGTGCAGTTAGAGATTTGGGGGAGATGATGAATTGCTGGGCAGAAGATGGACAGATGGAAAGAGATTTTGGAAGAGGTCCCAAAATTGCCCCATTTAGTACATTTGGGAGAGTCATCGGTCTGCTCATCAGGCATATGTTTTGGGAATGGGCCAGGGGAGTTTTCAACAGAATCAAAATCACAATCTCAGCTTTCTATTAAAAAAACCCCAAAACCCGCACAAAACAACAACAACAACAAAAACCCCCCAAACCAACCAAACAAACAAAAAATCTGAGGAAAAAAAAGGAGAAAAGAACAGCAACAAAAACCCTGTCAACCAAAAAAATTCTCCAAACCAGCCAGACTCATTTTTTGGGGTCATTCATTGAGAAGATTTTTAGAAATAAATAAAAAATCTGTTTACTGTTAATATCTCTTAGTTTCTTACGCAAGTATAAACAGGAGTTTCACATAGATTCAGGACAGATGTAGAGGTAACTTGGGAAAAGTGGAATGACAGCAAATTATGTTGCTCACAACTGAAATGTTCGGCACAACCAAGGCACTTGAGCTAGTGAACCTTTTTTACAGCACATGTTGCCCCTGTGCCACAGACTGTTAATTTTCTCTTACCCGGAGCAGATGGAGAAAACCCCTGGGGATGGGATTTTTCTCTTGTGACTGGAGAAAAGTCTCTGTGCACTCTGGAGAGGGAAGAGTCACACCTCTTGCTTTGCTGTGTCTAGGTTAGCAGGAAAGCTCCATGAGGATCATGGCTATACTGGACCCATATTTGCTGAGGGATGCTGAGGTCAGACAAGCTTCCTCTGCTGCAGTGGGGAACTGCTATAATAACTACTCTTTCTGCTGTTATGGGCCACACAAGGATGAGATATTTATTAGGCTAATGAGCAAATTATAATTCAAAGCTTCAGGATGAACAAAAAAAGAAATGTATGTTAGCTCCCAACTGGTAATGGTTGTAGGATCAGAGTCACAGAATTCTTGAATTTCTAAGTTTTCCCAAGTGACCAGTGCTTGGATGAGATGCAGCTATATATGAGTATGTGGTTATATTCTTAAAGGTAGAAATGTATGTATGTGTCATGGTCATAATACAGAAAATGAGGGAAAAAGCAACCTTATCTCATTTCCTGCCTTTTTTAAATGTCAATTCCCATTCATAAAGCATAGAGAAAGGGGTATTTTTGTTTCCTAGGGAGATATTTTTCTTCTCCCTACTAAAAAAAAAATGCAGAAAGCTTTGGTCATGCATTTAAATGCAGCTGAGTTTGGTTTGTGGTGTAGAGGTCTAAGCATGCATTAGGACATGACCTGCCTAGTGTACCTGTTTTATATCACCTCTGTATACAGAGAGGGGGTTTTGTGTAGATTGTATTGACCTGGTATCCAAAGGCAGTTTTGGATTACAGTTTATCTGAGCTGGATTCAAATCCTCAAGGAGAAATACTCTTTAATCATTCAAGCTGGATGCTGCCCGAGTTTTGGAATCTTGCAAATATGTTTGGCATTTATGTAATAAACACAAACTTTAAGAGTGTTTCTTTTCCTTGAGGAACTCTTGACTTCATAAGCTTTTATTGTGAGCTGGTTGTTAGGGCTGAGAATTTGCCACTGACTCCCTCTCCCCACCCCAAAACAAACAAATAAATAGAACCATATGTAGTTGACTTCATCCTCCAAACAGGCTCTTTGGCTACTTCCCTATGAAATCAGCAGGGCTTTTTTTTTTTTTTTCCCTTCAAGTTTTGAGACATGCCAGACCACTGAAGCCATGGGGAGAAAGAAGATGTTAGCCCTAGTGATGACTCTTAAGTCGACTGTCAGCTCAGTCTGAAGTATCAGTCATTTTCCCATTGCTAAAGTCACTGCAACATGTTTTTCTTGCCTTGTTCCCTGTGTGAAATGAATTAATGTAGCAAAAGGGTTTTAAAGACATTCTTTTTTGTTTGGATTGAGGTTTTTTTTTTGTGGTTGTTGTATTTTTTTTTGTCCAAAATAGAAACATTTAATCATCTTTTTAATCATAACTTCAATGTACAGCCAAACAACTTTTTTTTTTTTTTCCAGTAGCTGTTTCTGGTTTAGGCTTGACATAAATCTATTTCAATTGGTCAGTGCTGTGATCTAATTCAAACTATGAAGTGGCCCAGGTACAGATCAGCCTGATTCTGCATTTTATTCTGTACGATACTACTGACTTGCCATGTGGCCTTTGCTCAGTCACTTGTAAATTTATCTTTTGTTTCCATTATCTTTGAAATCAAGGTAGCTCCTGCTTATTTAATATAGTTGATATTGGTAGAATAATCTTAATATTAGAGAAGAGGGGACACACCTGGTGACCTAGCAGAATTAGGATGAAGAGCATGAAGGGGCAGAAAGGGACCAGTGACAGAATAAAAGGGAAGTTTACACTGAGAGGTACTGGCAGGAGGCTGGTGTTAAGCTGCAGGAATGGGAAGAATTCTTCAAAAAGTGAGAGGAAAGGAGATGCTGCAGATCAAACAAGGAAAGGAAGTGGAGCGCAAATGAAAGCAGTGATTTGGAGAAAGGTGGGTTAAGTCAAGGAGCTGGAAGAAAGCAAAGGGATGGAATAAGGAAAAGGGTATGTTCAGTTCATTTACCTTTGTAGATTATCTGATTTGTACTTTTCAGATATTACCCTTATGTTTCTAAACTTAGGGCAAAATGAGGCTTGCTTTTTTTTTTTTTTTTAAGCATCTGAACACTCTAGATTATCACATTAAATAATTTGGAGCAGGAAGATCTCTAAAGTTTGCTCTTCAAGGTCACAATGGTGTCTGATAGCACCCTCCTTTCTCTAGAAAATAGTCCCTCAAACCGTTGTGTTAATGGCTTGGCACAGTCCCCTGCCAATTTGTCCTGCTGGCTTTTAAATTATTGTCCTGTGTTGTAGAGGACAACTTCTAACATGTAAAGCATTTAAAACATCAACAAAAAGTAGCTAGAGAAAGTTTGTTGTCTGTGGATTTTTTGTCTTCCTTTACTGTTTAGAGAGTAATGTGCCTGATTTAAAACTGTGCCCAATAATGCCTTTGGCTTTGTTTGGTTGTTCTCGGTGGTGGTTGTTCCCTTTTCCCTGCTGCCAAGTCTGTGTGTGAGGAAGGACTGGTGAGGAGAAGGGATGCAGCAGGGATGGTTTGTGATGACTTATTTCGGGAAATAAGAACGGGATGGCCCATGCAGGGTTGAAACAGGGGGGGGGAGGGCTGGGGAGTGCTGCTGTTCCTATTGTTCTGCCAGACTGCGTGATTCAGCCACAGAGCAGCTGGTTCTCAAAATTAATGTTTAAACTTCCCATTTTGAAAAATACTGGTTTGAAATATAATGAAGCACAACAAAAACCATTAAGACTGATACTTTGAAACTACCTGAAGGCAGATGGATAACTTGAAAATTCTCCCAGTAAAAATGTTTCTATTTTCTCTCAATGAAACAGTATGTTAAAGTGTAATCTTGGGTCTGGAATAAGCTTCTGCAGTGACTAATTAGGCAGTGAAAAAGCAGAGCAATCACCTCACCTCTGACCGCAGCACTAGTTAAGAAAGTTGTGGAAAATAAGGGCAACCACTGCAATCCTGAATTGTAAGAAGAGATGGAGATGGAGCAGCTGCCTTCCCCAGGGCTCTGGTGGGTGTTACATTGACTAGCAGCACCCATAACCACTCCTGCTAAGATTAATAAGGAAGAGAGACTTGTTCCTTAGTGCACAATCATCACACATGGGAGCCAGGGGAGACTTGCTGGGTATCCTGGTGCGGCCCATCACCACTGGCACAGAATGGGGCAGGTGCCCTGCCCTGCCAGTGGCATTGGAGGACACAGGGCAGTGTGGTGTCCTGGGTGGGCTGGACCAAAGATGCTGCCAGATGTGGCAGCTCCTGTGTTAAGCTTTTATCTCCTCCTTCACTGTGGGCTCATCTCCTTCAGATGGTGACAGCAGTGTGAGAGCCACATTTCCTTGAAAGTTGGGACAGCAGGGGAAGAAGCAGAGAAAAAGGTTGTGTTTTTTTTCAAATCTTGTTTAGGCTTTTGTTTGCCTGGGTTTTTTTTTCCCCCGGAGAATGCCCAGCTCACTGTTTCAGGCTGGTTTTTGCCTTTTGAGAAATTCCTGTGAAACAATCAGATGATTTGAGGGTGTGTAAGATGCTTCTGTATTTCGAGTCCTAATCATTTAGGTGAAAAAGAATAAGTAAATTATATATTGAACTGCTAACTGGTGCTGAGGCCTGGTGGTTTCCATGGCAACAGGGCTGGAAATAGCTGCCTGTGACATCACCAGCAGGCACAGGTAGATCCGAATCCTGTCGTTGCTGTTTCCTCCTGAAGAAGTGAGTGTGGCAGGCACAAACACCTTGACATTGCAATTAACATATGCAAATATCCCTGCCACCCCGGTGGTACCTGTCCATCACTAGGGTACATCGAGTTCACTGCGGGCACAGCAGAAGTATCTGGGCCCCTTTGCAGGTACTGAGGGGGACCAGATCCCCCCAGCCCACACCTCTCTGCATTGGCCACACTGGGGTGAGGCAGTGAGCTGCAGTGTGAGACTTTTCATCCCCATGTTCAGCTTGAGGGGCTCAGGTGATCTTCAGTGGCTGGTGATGCCCCAGTTACCCAAGCTGCTCCTCTAATTCATCCTACAGCTGCAGTATTGCATGTGAGAGGGGAGAGATTTCTAAACAGCTCGGACACCATTTCTTCTTTCTGGAGATGGATAGAAGGCCTGGTAGGTTTAGGTTTGGTTTTTGTTTGGTTTGGGTTTTTTTGGTAATTTGGTTGATGTAGGTTTTGATTTTGCTGTTTTCTGGAGGATTTGGTTTTATTTTCCCTTTCTCTTTTATCTTTGAGAAGCCAGGAATGTAAACTCTGATCTTTTCTGGCATTGCTGAAGGACAAGTGGGAGGTGTAAATGAATCTATGAATATGAATGTTTAAAATGTTAATGAAAGGGGTGAATGTGCTGAATCTTTAACAAAGGCCTTTTCTACTTAAAATATTAATTATTTGTTGAAGTAAATACATCTTAAGCAAAACAAACAACTAGTCTGATTCAGCAGGGTTATTTGATTATCCTGGCAGAGTCAAGAATGGAGATTCTGCCTGAAGCCTCTTTCACTGCACTGTAGGTACAGGAGTGGCACAGTCCTGTGTGACAGGGACGGACCCACAGTGGAGCCTGGTTAGACACAAGCAAGGTGGATGTTAAGAGTAAGTTGCAATTTAGCTATGGAATTAAATATCCTTTAGCCAGCAACAGCACCCCTCCTCACCCCACTAATCTGATTACCTAGCTCCATGCATGATCGAAATCCAGATGTGATACTTCCTTCCATGTGTTTTCTGGCATTTGCGTTCAATTTCGTTTTAGCTGTCCCGAGTGATTGCATTTCCCATGTTTTCCTGAGAAGACAAGACTGTATGTCTCCTGTTAAGGTGATCTGTCCTCTTTTCCCCATGCAGCAACATGGCTGTGTTGAATACTCAGGTGGCACTGAATGATCCTCTTTTTAGTTTGTGCTTCTCAGAGCTTTGTAGGCAGTTTGGGTCCTGGCACATTGGCCATTGCTTAGTGAGATCTCCTATTTAGTCTTTGTGTATGTAAATAATTTCTGCTTCTTGATAATGCACTTGTTGCTCTTCTGCAACCTTTATTTTGTCATGAGGTTTTATTGAGCAGGTTTAGCCCAGAGTTAAATACTAGCTTTCTGGTATGGTTGCAACCAAAATAGTTTGACAATTGCAGCTCTAGAGACTGCTAATAATACAGTAAGCACATGCAGCAAGTGCAGCTATTTGCTTCCAGCAGTGCCCACCTGTACACAGAAGTAGCTCTGTCACAACAGTTTTCTCCAGGAGACTTCATCCTGCATCTCCTGTGCCTGTGTCACTGCAATGGCTCTGAGTACCAAACACTGATGGTGATGGCTGGTTCTCTCAGGAAGGGTCTCATATTGTCTCTTCCCCTTGGTAAAAACAGATGCCCTCTGGACAATGGTTTACATGTAGATGTAAATGCTTATCTCTCATGCAAGCATAAAAACATGCAAAGTTTATAAGGAGAAAAATGACACGGGGCAATGCAAAGGCAGTTTTACTGGGTGCTGTGGCTTGCAGGGTGTTGTTTGCACAGAGGGCACTGCACTGACTGCCTGTTATGCTTCACAGGCCATCAGTGACCTATGGACCACAGTTTAGGTGATGCTGTTCTAGGGCCTTATCTATACTAGAAAAAGGAAGACAAATGATGCATAGTTTATCATTTCGTTGTAAAGCTAAATGGCATTGTAGAAGGGTTTGGGATGTTTTTTAATGTCGGGAGCTGATTCTTGTGTGTGCTGCAGCTGTGTTTCTGCTGCCAGAGGTGAAATAACTGTCCTGATTTCATCCCTGTAGATGCAGATAAATGTAATTGGAGCTACAGAAGACTCCTACCTTTATAATGTAATGCTTTTTGGAAGCATCTCCAAGTATTACTAGCTCCTTTTTTTCTTGCTTTAATGGACTTGAAGCCATTCATATTATTATAGCTTCCAAAGGTTTTTTTCTTCCAACTTGGTTTGTAGTCAGTGCCCCAAGAAGTGAATAGATATGACTATGAAAAATATTAAGATCTCCAAAACCTTACTGACAGAAGGGAAACCTTACAAGGCATTCCACTGCAGCTGTCTTGAGTTAGCTGTGCTACCACTAGTGATGAGGCAGAGGAGTTTGAGATCACCTGTGGCTTGTTAGAGGCAACATCAGAATTTAGAACTGAACACCTAGTACTCAAGGCTTTTGAAGAGTCATGAAAACCTGGTCTTTGCTTAGACACCTTAGTCTTATCTGAGCATTTAGAAGATGCTTTTCCTACTTAGACATGCAGTGATTATGTATGGTATACTTGCAGGACTACAATCAGCATTTATGTCTTAAGGTACCTACTGCTATTAACACTGGTAGTGCTCCTCGTGGTTTCTAACACCTTCTGTCTTTTATGCATCTGTCTTTCAGAAAGTGAAACCTTGGGACAAAAATCAGTGCAGTTTTGTCATATAGCCATATTGATAGGACAAGAAAGAATGACACTGCTCAGTGTTCCCATCAGAGTAGTTGGCAAATGCATCTGTCAGGAAGGATTTAGTGATGGGTGTTAAGATAATGAGCCACAGGGAGGTAGACTATGACTTTTCACTCTTTGCCATCTCTACTGTTCTCCCAGTTCACAAAGTCTTCAGAAAAAGGAAAAGCTGTTACTATTGCTGATTGGTCAACTCTTCCAGAGTTCTTGATCCCTGCAGATGCTGTGTGTAATACCTGTGCAGTGGTATTACTTGCGAAGGGTGAAAACCAAGAAGATAGGGGTTTATTGTCTTTAAGCCTGAGGCTTGCTCAGGTTTTGGTGGCTGCAATCTCCAAAATTAGATGGTTTGTGTTTGGATTTAGGATATCCTCAATTGGGCCTACTGGGGAGAAATTGCTGTTTATGCACCCTAAAGTAACCACTTTGTCTTTCCTCTGCCACAGAGTGGATGGAAGGGGAAACAGGACCTCATGCAGGGCTCAGGAGTGAGGGGTGGGTAGAAGATGATCTTCAGGGAATCAGTCTGGTGCCTGGAAGGAGTTGGGGCCCATTTAAAATGGCTGCTGCCGCATTCAAGGGGCCATTTTAAGTGCCTGTTATCCTACTCTTGCTTAGGGCTGTAATTTGAATGAATGTGAAGCCAACAAAAATGTTAGATTCCAATACAAATCTGTTCTGATTTGGGGATTCATCTGAGTCCCAACAATGCGTAAAGTACTGCGGAATGAGAGGTGATACATTGTGGAAATGTAAGATATGAATTTTATATTTATTACTGACTTGGCAGGGTGCTTTTCGCATCACCATTCTGGTACAATTTTGATTAGATTTTTATGCTGAGCATCAGAGAAACACTGCTCGTGTGTACGTAATTCTCCTTCCCTATTGTGCATCCCTTCCCTGGTAAGGAGAACTCTGTGCTGATGAGACAGGGTTGACAGTCATTGCACTGTGACTATACAGTTCAGACAGTGCCAGTAAAAACTTCCTCTGCCAGTGTGGAGGATGTGTGTTGACACGGAGCAGAGTGCCACTCACAGTGGGAGAACAGGTAAGTTTCTATCTTGCTCAAATGACCTCTGCAAGAGTTTGTAAGGGTGATGGTAACTTCTGTCATCTTGCTGTGTATGGTGGAACCTGTTCAATGGTCCTCAGTCCATGTGTGGATCTCATTTGTCATAAATTGTTGTCTTGTAATGGATTTTGTTTACTCCCAGCATGTTCTGGCTCTGAACTGGCATTGAAAGCAGGTAAAATTCATCTGCAGATGGAGTGCTGTCTGTTCTCTCTCAGGTATTCATTTGCTTTAGATGGGAAAGCATCAGGGAAATACCCTTCTCTGTAGACTGCCTTACAGAGTTAGAGTTCTGGGACAGAGATAAATCTGTGTATATTTATATTCGGTTATTTATGCAACCCTTGTCTTTTGTATGGAGCTTTTTACAAGTACTGGTGCAGGTATTTCACCTTGCTTTGTGTCAAAAGTAGTAGCATCCCCATTCTATGGCTTAATAAAGAACTGTGTTGTGCAGTTTGAGATGGTGCAGAAAATCTGTATTAAAACTGGGATGATTTTTGTGCTTATTTAAAGATACATTTACATATTTTTGTGTTGAATTGGCCTATGGAGATGAACAGCTTCATTTTTCATTAGGATAACTGTCTTGAGAAGGGGTTTGGAAGGATAAAAATGTAGGGGTTTTTTTTGCATCTTCACTGCAAACTGCATTGCAATTGTACTGCAGGAATGCACTTGGCTCGTGGCATTTGGTGGAATCAAGATTTGACTCTGTGTGATAATGGCAGAGCAAAATATATGAACAGACGATTGCCAGCAAGTTTATTTACCACAATAAGATTATAAATTATCACTTGGGCTATAGTAGTTTGACTCTGTGATCTTTCTTCATTGCAGTAAGTACTAAAACGTTTGCCTAAGCTATCAGGAGGTTGCTTGATTCAGTGTTACTGTGACTCAGCTGGCAAATGGTAACTTGTTAATTGTGGTAACTCAATTGCTTATTTCTGTGTTGGTAGCTCTTGAACTGATTTTGGTGGGTAACCATTGTCAATGGAAGGCAAATGAAGGGAAAAGCCTGGGATTTACCTGGATGTAATCACTATTCTCTGGATAGTCTGGATAGAAGCAGATCTGCTTGTAGAGATGATGGCAAAAAGAAATGGGAAAAGTTTTGTCTGTGTCTATGTTACTGACCTACTGAAATAAATCTGTTACCCTCATCTGAACTGTGAATTTTTATATTTAGAGTTTTGGCTGCAAATGGACAAAGCTGAAGGAGGTGTTATATAGGTTAGTATTTTAGTCCCTATCCTCCCACAGCTGGAAGACTGACTCTTTGTGGAAAAGGTGGTGAGCCTTCCCCTTGTTGAGAACCAAGCTGGGCTTTTGGGCAGCCACGCATCAGTCCACAGCTTCACGTTATCCAACAGTGCTGTGTGAAGTCAGGTGGCTCCAGCCTATGCAAAATGAACTTGTGGTCTGTGCCCAGCCCTTGGGCTGCAGATCTTCTCCCTAAGGTCTAAAACCCTAAAGTAGCCCACATTCAGGGTCTCCCTCTCCAGGAGGAAACTTTGCTTTCAGTGTAAAACCACTGGGCACTTACGCTCTCTGATGCAAGGAAGTTGGCATGCAGTACACTGGGGTGTGAGTTTATGGCTCCCCCGCTGTTCTTGACTCTTCTGTGTGGGTATTTTTCATATGCAGTTAAGAGCTGAGCCGCTTCCTCCAGCAGCGTTGAGTAAGAGTGGCTACGGCGTGAGTCGGTGTGCAGTGCCCAGTGTGCCGTCCGCTCAGAGCCCAGCTTATCGCTCCCTTCCCAGGGTGAGCAAGCCCTTGGGAAATGTTTGGATTTTACAGGAGGCCATGCAGGATCAGAGCAGCAGCAAGGTGATGGGGTGGGACTGTGGGGCCGTGAGACCGGCAGGGATGCACGTGCCGTACCAGACACAGCTGGGATGTGTCGGGCTTAAGAGTGCCCCGGTCAAGGCAGGAACATCGGTGATGCAAGTGGACAGTGCCTGTGTGGGGATGGGGACATCGTTCTGCAGAGCCAGAAGCCAGGGGAGCCTCCGGATCACGCTGGGGGCAGGTCGTACCGGTGGGACCTTGCCTCTCCCCTACCTTTGCCCCACGCTGCCTTGGCAGAGCCCACGGGGAGGCCGACGGTGCTCGGCGGAGGAAAGAGGGGAGCAAATGCTTCCCGCGGTGAAGCACGAGCTGGCATCTGAGCAGCCTCACCTCTGCCCCACTGGCTCTCACCGGCCCTTCCTGGCTGCCTGCCGCCTCTCTCCAGCTGCCAGCCAGCCCCCCGCCCGCTGGCAGGCACCGCATCCCCTGCCAGGGCTGGGAGCAGGGAGGAGAGGGGTGAGCTGCTGAGAGGACCAGCTCCCTCGGGCCCCTGATCCAGCCCAGCGGAGCGGCGGGCTGCTCCCCGGCCCCCCGTGTCAAGCGCGTGTTTAAGCTTGTGCTAGTCTCCTGGACACCTTCCCGGTGAGTTTTCCAGAGAATGACTACAGATGAAATGCAATTAGACACAGATGGAGGGGGGGTGGGGGAGGGGTGGGAGATGAGCCGAGTTTGAAAATGGGGGGAGGGGAACGATTGATTGCGAGGCCGTGAGGCAGGACCGGCATGTGCGGGAGAGATGAGTGCGAGGATCAGAGGTCCCCGCTGGGAAACGCTCGCTGGGCTGGGGCCGGGAACCTGAGGAGGTCTCCGTGCTCTCAGCTGCTGCTGCCGCCGCTGTTGTGGTTGTTGGAGAGCCAGAGGGAAGCAGCAGGCGTGTCTCAGGGATGATTAATCATGTATGGCAGCAGTGAGGAAGGAGGACGCGGTGTGCACACGGAGACCAGCACCTCCCCTAGCCCTGCGCGCCTTTGGCTCGCTGACAGCGATCTCTTCTGCTCGGAAAACCAGTCCCAGAGGACGGCAGCCAGAGGGGGACCGTGTTTCGCCTGAGCCAAGAGACCGCTCCTTACCCACCCCATCCTCCGGGAACTTTAAGACTTGAGAAACTAAAATCTCCTGGGTCTGGAGGAGAATGAAAAAAAATGTGAAAGCCGAGAGTTGAACTAGTCCAGGTGGGAGGAGAGACAGACCTGACTGAAGGTTTAATTAGTGAGGAGAATGGAAAAAATAAAAGTAGGTTTGGCAACAGCAGGCTGCAAGTGCTTCCCAGTTGGAGAGGTGGGGACAGGGCATAGACCAGTCCCGATTGTTGTTGCAGGTCTCTCTTTGCCTCAGGACTTGTCAGCCGCCTCTCCTTCCACACCTCAGCAATACCTGAAGGGAAAAAAAAACCCAACTAATAAAAACATAATTTGGCTTTCTTTTGGGGAAAACGTTTGGGGAAAGCATTTGGTTTTAAATCTCCAGGATTTGACTTTTATTGCTGTAAAGAAAAGCTTAAGAAATAGGAACCTGCCTTTTTTTCTGTGTGTGTGCATGAGATTTTTTTGCGAGGTCAGAGCCCCATACCAGGTGAGAATATAAAAAACTTCCAGAGAAGGAGACAGGGCTAAGCCAGGACCACTGGCAGGCCTACAACTTTTTACCAGGCTCCCCAGTCCAATGGCTATTACCTGCAGTGGTCTACACTCACATCTTCCCCTTTTAATTTCTCCTGCAAGTAGGGGAAAGTGTCCCCTTTTCTCTACATCCCTCATAAAAGATAAGGCAGTATTCCTCCCTATAATTTACAGTCCCTTTAACCTTAAAGACACCCCTTTCACAGTCTATAACACTTCCTTTTGAGAGCTTTGCACTGAAGGAAGGTGCTTGATTGTATTATCCTACCCCTATTTCCCTCTGCTCAAGACTTGCTCAGGCACCTTTAACTACAGTGCTGTCTTCTGTCACTGAGGTGGAATCACTGAGCTAATTTTTGTAAGGCTGCTTGGACTCACTACCTTTATGTTTGCTCCTGCAAGATTGCTAGAGAGTGTTATTGAATGCTTATAAACAACTCCACATTTTCCACATGCCACTTCCTCATGCAGTGCAGAGCTGTGGTCAGAATCTGGAATGTACTAATTTCTTTATTTTCCTCCTTTTTTTCCTTAATTGTTCTAAATGTAGCTAAGTAGTATTTCACAAAGCTAAATATCATCACAAAATAAGAGAGGAGTAGGGCATAGATTGTTCAGAGGTAGGACTGAAATGGATCTCTCCAGACATAGTGAAGTTTGTTATGAAATGTGCGCTGCAGAGCTACAGAAAGCTAGGCTACCGTTGGGGAGATTGGAGGTACCTTTGTATGGTTGTTTTGGGATCCCTGGATTAAAAATAAAAAAAGCAGTGCAATTTTTCAAGCAGAATCAAACACATTGGTGGCATCAGAAGCTAACAAACCAAGAGCTGGAATAAATACTTAATGCTCCTCCCTGTGAGACCTCTGCTCACAGCCAGTAGTCATGGAAAACAGGAGAAAACAGATGTGGATGCCCAAGCAAGTGAATAGTACTGCTTCGTTCATTGCTGTTTTGAAGTGAGATGTTTTCCTCTCCTCACCAATTTGCTAAGCTTCTTTTGTGGTTTCAGTGGCCTGGGACAGTGGTGGGAAGAAGGTGCTGGAAGCAGCTGGTATGTTGCACCTACACCAGCCCAGCAGGTCTGATTTTGGGATCTGGGCAGGGCTCCTTCGCTGAGGATGTGTGGAGGGGTGTCTCTGCCTTGGCTGAAGGACCCATCTACTTGTTTTGAACGGATGGATTGAGAATAGGTAGAAGAGCAGGAGGGCATCCACAGGCTGGTACAACTCAGCACCATTTGGAATTTTTCCTGAAACCCTTTCTCTAAGGGTGAGCAGCAAAGGGTGGGGCAGCTGGTGGTCTGTGGTGCCTTCTGCATCTACCAAGGGAGTGGGGGTCATGCTAAGGCTTACCCCACAGTATATATGTAGTTCAAGAAAAACCAGAGACAAGTGGATGTATTTTGTTCACTCAGCTGGTGGATGGGCAGCAAGAGGAATGTGTTGCTAATTAATGTGAACTATTGATCCCATTTGGACAGAGGTGATGCTGTGGAGGGGAGTAGTGCCCACCTTTGTGCTATTGGACCATCCGGGGGTTATTCAGTCCTTTTCCAGTTCGGGGAACATTTTGGCAAGCCCTCCAGCTTTGTGCTGCCTTCCAGCAGCAGTGCTGGTGGCAGTGGCAGGGTCCTTGGCTCCCTGAGGACTGTAGCCTGCAAGAGTGGGGGTGGGCAGGACTCCCCCATCTCAGCTGGCACCTTGGGAGCCACCTGGTCCCCTCCCCTGCCAGGGGATGCTTTCTGACTGTGTAAGGGGAGCTTTTGGAGGAGCCAGGGGCTGGCTGCCAGGCTTCCTTTAATTCCCCCAGCTGGCAAACAGGAGGCCTGTGTCGGTTGCCGGGGCAATGGCGGGAAGCTGTGTTAGTTTAATGAAGCATTGGGAAGGCTGCTGTTTATTTCAGGGGAGCGGGGGCTCTCTCGTCTGCCAGGATGCTTTGCCGGGATGGAGGGGCAGCTGCCAAAGGACTCCTAGGCCACGACTGCCATGCTTTTCCCCTCGACTGCTGCCCTCAGCCCTTCCCAGGGTGCAGAGGCCAGCGTCAGGGCCATCCCTCAGCACTGCATGCCTGTCTCCTCCTCTTCCACTCGAGCCCAGCATTTTCAGTGCCGTGCTGTCAAACTTGTCCTCTTCCAAAAGCACCTGCTGTTTCCCAGGGAAGACCCCCCCAGTCCCACTCGTGTGTTGAGGACCCAGTGCTTGCCTTAGGCAGGGTGCCTCCCTCCCTGGATGTCCCTTCCCGTTCATTGCCTGCCTGGGGTACAGTGGTTACCTGATTGGGGTGTTGAACTTACTCCTTTATTTAAGCAAATGAAGACTTGAAGCATCAATGTAATCATAGTAAAGGTGACCTGCAAAGGAGGAAAGAGAAGAATGAAGAGGGGGGAATGGGGAAAGTGCCTTGCATTATGCCCCTTTTCTAGTGTCTCTTTTTTATTTAAAAGGGATCTAATGGGGGGCTTGGGCTTTTTTATCCTTCTTTGCTTCTTTTCTTCTCAGCGTGTTATTTCAAATACAAAAGGATTTCTGGTCTTGTTTAACCTCTAGGGGGGAGGGGGATTCGATGCACAACTTGAGCACTAATAGGCTTATGACTATTCAGATAAAACTTCATTAACCGAGTGTTTAAAAAAAATAAGCCTTATTCAGACCTGTTAAAAATCAAGAGAGTGTAAATGGGTGTGAACAAACAAATACTAGGTGGAGAGGCTGTCTGAAAGTTCAGTAAGCCGTGTCCATTTAATAAAAGGCTAAGAAAAAGCCTCAGGCCACAGAGCGATGAATTTTCACACAAAAAAAAAAGGTGAAGTAAGACTATTGTCTTGCAAAGGAGGAAAAAAAAGGCCTTTTCAAATGTGAAAAGAGAGACGTATTTGATGAAGATACACGAACAGAAATGCACCAGATATTTTTTTTCCTTTTCTCCCCTCCCCCCTTTTCTGGTTCCCATTTAAAATACCGTATAAACAAATGCTGTCCTGGATGATGCTTCCTCAGCTGGTGTTGCAGCACATCCCCTTGTCCTGCAGGAGCAGCTTTCCACACTGGCCCTTGCAGGACCAAGTCCCCCCTCTCCCCAAGCACGGTGGCACATTACATGTGCCCGTGCCCAGGGTGGCAGTGTCCCGAGGGGGTTTGCAGGCTGCCTGTGCCAGCCTCCTCCAGCACAAGGAGCCGTCTCTCGGCTGAAGCCCACATCAGCCCAAACTCTCTGACGCCCTGTTGCTAGCCCGCCTCTCTGGCCCGTTTCTCCTAGATGTGCGAGTCTCGTGCCCTGTGGAAGGCTGGTAATTAAAAAAAAACCGTGGAGGGGGATATTATTGAGTTAACAGTAGTTATTTGTGAGGCTGCTGGAGGGGGGGGAGAGAGATCTATCCCCAGGGAAAGCTGCACTGACGAGGGGTGGGGGGGAGCAGGAGGGAGGAGGAAGTGGGGGCGAGATTGGCAGGTGACTGCCAGCTCCGAGGAGATGACAGCGGCAGCAGCTCCGCCAGTCCCACTTGAACACTGCACTGCAGGTACTGGGTTAATGGGTGGGAAGTGGTGAAGAAGAATATCAGGGTGGGTGGCTGGAGGGAAGGGTGTTGGCATGGGGGAGTTGATTTCTGTTAAATGCCAAGATAGAGATGACTCTCTATATACATGTAATCATTAAACTTCATTCCCAAGAATATTTTCCTTCATATATTTTTTTTAAATGCAGAGAAAGCTTTCCCCAAACCTGACAGTATTCTACCTACAATCACTTTCCCCTTGCCAAATACTACCATGCTCTACAAAAACGGTCTGAAATGCTGTACTATTTTTGACCATTGCATTTGGGTTATTTGTAGTGAAATTTTAATTTTTACGGTGCTAGGAATAGGCTCCTCAGTCCCACATCGTCTCCATGTAGCAAGGCCTTTTTACTGAATGTGAGACTGCATTAGAATCTAAACCTCACAATTTTCTTGTTTGATAACACTGACTATCCAACTAGAAAATTCATGTATCCTCCTTTTGCAGGTCTGGCAGGTTAGACCTAGGCTGAAGTCCTGATTGACATCTGCAGACAGCATTTTTGCTCATGCTCATGCTCTCTCTCTCTCTCTCTCTCTTTCCCCTGTGCTCATGCTCTCTTTCCCCCCCTCTATTCCTTTTCAGAGGGCAAAACATCTGTTTGCAAAGGGCTGAGGACACATACTGCACAGGGAGATAAAAAGCAAAGAGCCCTCATCCCATGTAAGAGTTCACAGATCTGTAACTCAGGGGGCTGGCGACAGGGTTTGACAAGGGTTGAAATCCTTCTGTCTTTCTCCCTTCTTATATATTTGAGTTTGAAAAACAAAACCACCTGGGGTTATCTCAGGTGTGCAATATTGAGGATTTAGATGTCAGCTTTGCTATCAGCTTCATTCTTTGTGCACAAAGAGAGAAAGAGGATCACAGATTTGCACCTAAGCTACACAGAGTGATGCCAGTGCCTTGGCTTATCACAGTGGAGGAAGCCCATGCCTCTCCCTGCCTACTACAGCAGAGTTAAGCCCCAAGGGCCTTACACAGACCATGCCTCAGTTGGAGTCCTGTCCTTTCTCTCCCTGCAGCAGAAGCCAAGTTTAAAGAATTGGCTGAGAGTTCAAGGTGCATGTATGATTGTAGACCTGCATGGTACAGATAGCAAGAAAAAGAAGCTTCAAAAATGTTGCTATCCTCTTCTCTCCAAGCAACAACAGCCCCCTGTAAAATATTTAGCCATAAAGATATGACTTTTCTTTTTGACCTGCCATGATTGTGGAGAGGGCCACCACCTATGCCTGTGCACCTGTGGTGTTACAGATTTTAGTCCAGAGACTAGGTAAGGTGTTCTCAGCTGTGAGAACAGCTGATGGGATGGTCTGAACATCCAGTTTAACCTATGACTCAGAGATTGTACTGGTTTGCTTATCAGAAACACCGGCAACAAAAGGGGCAAACCCCCTTTGATTTTTCAGTGCTGACATAAGTACACTGATTTACATTACATGGAGATACATATTTTGACTGCATGACAAAGAAAATCATGCCCATGACAGCTTCCTGTCAAGCAAGTAATCCTACTAAATGGAAGCATGACCAGCACCATCCATTTTTGAGGTCTCTTCTGCGTGGTAATTTCCAGAATCCTGGTATGGCCAGTTTTAGGGAACTGTTTTAATCTGGTGACGACCTGCAGTCTTTGCTGAACAGCACTGGAAGCATTGGGCATTTAGTAGCTTTGAAAATTACATCATAGGTATCTTAAATGTACTTCTCAAGCGTGCATTGGTTTTAAAGCTTAGCAGCTGGCCTTTTGGCCATATATATAGATCACACACACTCTGACTTGCTTATCAGGAATGGCAGTTAGTTGAATGCAAAGAAAAATTATATGTTTCTCTCCTACCTTCTCCTTTTATGTTTTCTGTGTGGAATGAGGATCTTGGGGATGCCTTGAGCTGGACCATGAACCACCTGGCCTGTCAGTTTTGCTAGGGATATAGGGGACTTGTTGTGTAAAGTGCTACAACCTGCTATATTTTTTACTCTTACTGCTGTGTGGCAGCAAGAGTTTTAGATGCATGAAGCCTTGCTTAGGGGTAAGGGGGGCTGGGGGAAGACACCAGAAGAAGAAACCGCTAGTTCAGAACTCACAGTTAACAGGACTGAGATTCTGAGCAAGTCTCAGGGTAGTGGGAATGGGTAACACAAAGCCAGCACTGGGAGCTCATTTTAATTTCAACCATCTTGTGCGTGTGTAGTTGGCTGTCTTTGTTTAAAGAACTTGGCCTTCAGGTAGATTTTATTTGGACGGCTTGCTTATCCAAAGAACATTAATGACTTTCCTTGAGGAGTTGCAGCCAGTACCTTTGCACCCTGGTTCTCCTCTAGCCCTGTTTTCTCTTTTCCGTAATCTCCCGGTGCCCGGCAGCAAGCCTTTAGGGTACATGCGCAAGCAAAAGGAGCTCGAGTTGGGGAATTAATATTCCTGGAACATAACACCAGCAGCATGCACACGCTGAGGAGAATATTAGAGCTATTAGCGGTGGGAGTTTGGAGTGCATGCAATATCTAGATGGAGAATTCAGTGTGATTAATCTGCCTCTAAGCAGCAGCCTCCGGGCTCTGGGAATTCTGTGGCACGTTTGAAATCAGAACTTTTTTTAATTACCTTTCCGCATCAACAAAACAATTGCAGTTGTGTGAAAATAAGCCCATTCAGTCCCTGCCCTGTCTCTGTTCTTTTTTTTTTCCTTTTTCCTTTTTGGATGAGGCACGCTGCCGGAGCCCTGAGTATTCACAGTCCCGGCAGCTCTGACAGCGTTTTGCACAAGTGCAGAGGGACTTAACCTGGGAGGCTTGGCCAGCCTCCAAGTCAGGTAATTGCATCGTGGGCCAAGCCGGAGCAAGCCCATGCTTGCGGTGTGTATGTGTTAAGATTCCTTGCTCTTTCCCCCTTCTTTTTTCCTCTTCCCAGCAAATGCCTGTGCCTCCCTTTCTCCCCCATTCACCTTCTCACCTTGCATCCTGGCATGTTGGCAGCCATGTTGCCTCCCTGCCACAGGCAGGTTGAGAGAGATTCCCCGAGAGAGGAGGAGTGGGATAAACATGGAGGTTTCCTCTCATGCAGTCAGCAGGGTGGAAAAAAATAGTTAAAAAATGAAAGGAGTTGATATAAAAATGGTAGTAAAGTTGTGGCCAAACAAGGAGCAAGACGTGCTGAAAGATATGAGATTGGATGGGGACCTCCCTGCTTGCAATTCATACCATTTCCCTCCCTCTCACAAGCAGAGGCAGGAGAGTTTATTCCATCCATTGCAGCCTGGTTTATTGCTGTACTGGCATGGAGACACTGTTAAACAGCAGGGGAAATCTTCCCTAACACAGTGGCTCTGCCAGAGCTGGGATGATGCCCTAAGGCACTGGGATTCAGAGTTGATGTGGGAACAAAGGCTTTGGCCATGGAGCAACTCCAACCTGAAAGACCATCTTCTGGATGCCTGGATTTTATGCTGGAAGCACAGAGAGCTGCTGGGGTGCAAAACTTTCCGACAAGTGTCTTGGGTTTCCAGTGCTGGTGCCAGCCCTCTGGGGCATCACAGGCACTCATGGGTGCTCCCACTGTCCAGCAGCAGCAAGTTGGGAATGTACTTGCCAGCTGGCTCATGGCAGGGATCTGGATTGCTTCCTCCTCACTTCTTGCTCGCTCCACATACAGATTTCCCTCCTGCCTCACTGGCAGGTTGCCGAAAGGGCAGGCTACGATGGTAGTGCTGTTTTCTCCTCCCTTCCAGGTTGACACGGTGATGGGAATTGCTTTGCAGGTCTTGATGAGGGCAGGGATGGAGGTTGGAGAGAGGAATGGACACACTGTGAGGATCACAAGCTGTCTTCCTTTTGGCTCTGCAGTTCCAATAACTTCATAAATATAGCATCTGCAATTAGCACAGTTTAATTTTTTAAAATTTATTTTTAATTTTGCTTGGCTTTGCCCTTGACTTATTCCTCTGAATTCCTGGCCTTCAGGCATGATTAGCACAGTATGTTTGAGCTGCCTTGCTTCAAAAGGTGAAAAAAAAATCCATTTTAAACACAAATAACAGATTTTTATTTTTTGGCTTATTTACTGACATATTTGAGGTGGTGTTAAATTTTGAGAAATGGATGTTAAAAAAATACACCAGCTGAATAAACAAAAAAAAAACCCAAAAAAAAAAAAAAGCCCCTAATCTTACAACTTTCCAGGTCACATTAAGCCAATAGCTACTTAATAAGCCTTTTTTTTCTTCTAGGCTTCATTTCAGAAATGACTGCAGAAGTCTTATATCATCAGCTTTTGCTCCCAAAGCAACATCCGAGCATTGCATTGTACTGGGAGTACATCAAAGTCTCCTGGCCTTTCTTTCATCTACCCCAGTCTGTCTTCCCCTCCCCAGGGCACCTAAAACCTAAAAATACACTAGGGAATCGAAAACTCCACTCTTTTCCTTGTTGCCTTGCTTAGGCCTTACATACAACTCTGTTACCTTTACTCTGACCGCTTTTTCTTAAATTGTAGTTTAGTAGTGATTTCAGATCCTCGGGGGGGGGGGGGGGGGGAAGAAACCCCAAGTGCCCACTGCTGAGCCTTACCTCTGCCCGGCCCACAGCTCCCAGAGCTCTGGCACGGAGTTGTGTTCACTCTGTGTGGCCCTGCTTGCCCGGTGGCTCTCAGCGCTGCCTTCCCTGCCTGTCTCAGGCACAACCCAGAGCATCTGCCTGTTTCCATCCTTACCCTGCCACCCACCTCTGCTGTGCCCCCCTGAGCCTCTCCTGTGGCCACTGCCACCCCTTGAGCTTCACCCCAGCACCTCATCCTGCTCCAGTCCCGGCAGGTCCAGAGGTGCCACGGCAGGTGTGCTGTCCCAGAAGGGCTGCTGGTGCCTGTGCTGCACTGGGGGATGGCGCCTGGACTGGCGCTTGCTGTCTGTCCTGCCCAGGCCACTTTTAGAAGGTATTTCCACTGTGGTCACAAAGTTTATTTGTGAAGAAAAACCACAAAAAAAAAAAACAAAAAAACAACCAAACCCACAACAAAAAAGGGAGTATGATTTATTGGAAAAAAAAAAAAAAGCCATTTTCTTGGCCAGCCATTTCCTGAGTTCCCTTTGTTACTACTGCAGATATGTGTTTGAATAAGAGCCTTTTCCCCTCCCCTCTCCTATTCCTCCCTGTTCTACCCTGCAGTGAAGTCACAATCCGGCGTTTGTGGGCTCTGTGTGATGTCAGAGACTCGGTCTTGTGACTTCACCGGCGGGCTCAAGCAGAAGGTGCAGACGAGGCTGAGAGAAGAGAAAAAAAGCCCCCTCCTCTTCTCTTCCCTCCCCCCCCCTCCACCCTCTCGGTTTATAAAACCAGTAGCTGAGATAAATCGGAAGGGGGTGGGGAGAAGCAGCAGGGAAAGCTGAGAAAGATGCCAGAAAGGTACAGTAAATGGGCTTTATCTCTCTCTCCCTCTCCCTGAAAGTTGAGAGTGGAAAATTGCCCTGCAGAGGCCAGCTCTCGCCGACCACGCGCGGCGGCGGCGGTGGCGGCCGTGTGTCTGCGGCGCCCTGTGCGTGTCACCCGCCCCCGCGACGCCGCCGTGCCCACCCGGGGTGCCCGCGGCGGGGTGGGGGGCTGGGGGCGGCCGGGGAGGGCTGGGGGCGGCGGGGGCAGCCGGAGCCCGGCGTGGCTGGGCACGGCGAGCCGCTCGCCTTGTCCCTTTTCAAAGGCCCCAGCTGTTGGCTCCTCGCTGCAGTCTGGCTCCTGCGAGACCGACATAAATGGGTTATGGGGTTTATGCATATGCCGGGGGGGAGGAGTCCCCCCCCTGTTTTCTTCCCCATGTATTTGGTGATTTTTTTTTTAATTTATTTTGTTTTGGTTTTGGATGTGATTGTTTTTTTTCCTTGCTCTGCAGGCTCAGAGTAGCACGGGGGTGGATGGGGAGGGGGCCTGCCATTCCCCCGTGATATGTGGGTGCATCAGGAGGGAGAAGGGCAAGGCCTCAGGGTCACATTCTCAAGGGCTGTGAGATATGATTTCTTCTTTAATTTCTTAATGTTTTTTTTTGGGGGGGGGTTTGGTGATTGTTGTTGTTTTTTTAACTGACAGCTGCACAATAGCAATGTGGGTGCACCAGCAAACAGCAACCTAAAAATATTTTTAAAAAATAAAAATTTTAAAAGAGGAGAGGAGGAAAACGGCGGGGGGGGGGAAGTGGGAGGTTAGCTTGCCCCTCCCTTCTTTGGTAATTTTTTTTCCCTGTGTCAAATTTACTGTTCACTTGAGATTTTGGACAAAGATGGGGGCAGTGGGTGGGCTGCTTTGAGTTTTGTGATATAATATGACTGGAGCAAGAGAGTAAAGCGCAGACAATTAAGGATCAGTGCGAGGGCTTTGCTCATTCAGTCTGTTGAGGAAGCCGTCATTTTGTGTTAGTGTGTGTGTCTGGAGGAGGAAGGATAGTGGAGAGTGACAGTGGAAGGATGCCTAATGTTGTGGTGTATTTGTACTTGCTAAATGCCTGCTCCAGGAAAGGAGGGCTTCAGAAGAAAGGGATAAGCGAAAGGGGGTCCTTCTGAATTTGCCCTTTGGTGAAGCCACTTCGGACTGGATTTTCACTACTGGGAATGTGATGTTTTGTTGCCTCCGTGAAAGGGGAGGTCTGAGAAACGAAAAGGGCAGGTGTCAGACAGGCTCCTTGCTGCCACCGCTCTGCCTACACATGTCACCCTGATCACTCCGATGACCGGTGGCTTCTCTGCTGCTCTGATTCGTGAAGCTCCTGTGAAAAGCGCTGCGTCCCGACTGTCTGCAGGGCCAGGCTTCTCTCCGCTCCCGGGTCACTTGGGTCCTGCTGCTGCACTTCACTCCTAAAGACCCAGAGCACCTCCTGCTTTTGTAGTTATTTATTTCTTTATTTCAACTACTGGACCCTGGCTGTCCTCTGCCAATACGTTTCAAGGCTGATGAATAGCACCCCCTGCAGTTATAGAGCTGATCTTTTGTAGCACAGATGTATAATTAATTGTGCAGCACTTTTGCAGTCTGAACAGGCAAGTGGATTCTTGGAAGACACCCATGTACTGCCACCTGCTTCTCAGAGCCCCAGCTCCACGGCCCTTGGGGAAGGGACCTGCTGGCCACAGCTTAAGAGCCTCTGTCCTACTGGAGTGATGTGAAACAGGATTTGAATCCAGGTCTTTGGTGTAAAAGCCACAAACAGCCTCAAACCCAAAGTGCCGCTGCACCCCAGGACTCCTCTCCTCTGCCTCTGCTCCAGCATGAAAGAACTTTTAGGCATTTTTGCATCTCTGTTCCATCACAATGGTGATGTTTAGGGATTTTTGTTTTCCTTCTTTTTTTCTCTCAGAGGGGAAGTAAGGATTTATAAGTTTGTAAAGCACTTTGAAGATAAAAATCGTTGTCTGTGCAGAGTACTGTCTATTGGCTTGTCTGAGTCACTACCTAGCTTGCCTGGGAAATGAAACCTAGAATCCTTCCACAGGCCGCTTGGAGAATTTAGTCAAAAGAACCATTGAGGCTCCTCCTTTGGACCTCTGGCCTTAGGGAGAGCAGAAGTGGGGGTGACCAAGTGGGACTGGACACTGTGTGTGAGTCTGGGAGGTGGGGGGCGATAAGTGAAATGCACCCTGCAAAACTGAGAGCAGAGGACATTGGGGATGTGATTTAGCTAAGGTTAGATACAGAAGAGATTTTAAGCCTCGTTATTTTGTCTGGGTATGGCAGGATTATCCCCTACAGGGCGTTCCTCAGTTCTTTATCTACACCTGCTTTTAAAAGAGCAGCAAACAGTGGAGAAAACTCTTTCCTTTGATTTCTCTTCAGCTGGGGACATCCGTCACCCAGGACTGCAACTGTAGGGGTTCAGGTCGGGGGGAGATGTGCATCACTTCAGCCCCATGCTAGGACATGAAAGGATTAAATCTCTTTCCTAAGCAAAGTGGAACGTCCCCAGGTGTCTTCTCTCAGGTTCAGAGATTGCAGTGGGAGAAGGAAGCAGGATCCAGCTGGGTAAGAGACCTCATCAAGAGGATGAAAGCATTTAGGGTAAAGGACAGTCTGTCTCTCCCTGAGTAGGGGAAGTAATCAGTGAGGATGTGCAAGGGTCTCTCAAAAAGCCCTAGGCAGGCAATGTGTGTATCAGAAAAGAATTTCCAGGCAGTGGTGAAGGGGCACCAGGGGAAATTGTTAATTAGTTCTCCCCGCCCCTGTTTCTGTTAAGATATTCCCTTTCTTGTAACCACAACTGCTTTTTGTCTTTTCTACGTGTTTCTTTTTTGAAACTTGTGTCCCAATGAAAAGGACTGTTAAGGAAACCCCCTACTTATCACCTGAGGCTAGCTGCTGACTTACTGTTTCTCGAGAGGAGATAATGCTAGCTGATTATAAATCGGCTGACTACCCTTTTTCATCAATATTAGGAGTAAGCCGACACCTTGATCTTTAGCCTGTGGAATGAATCACGCTGCAAGAGTTGTTATTTTTGGAGAGGAGTAGTCATTTCTTCTCTCACTTTTGCTCCCTGCGACGAAAAGGCTTGGCCCTGATGAGGGGATCCTTGAGCTGGGGGCGGGTACTCCAGGGTATGTGAAATTTCACCCTGGTGAAATGCTTTCTCTCCACAATGTAACCAGTGTCTCATCATGAAACCTAGGTTCAGCCAGGGTGGTCAGGGAATGACCTCCCCCCGACAAATGCTGCTGGTTCTAATTGAAAGTGTCAGTGTTGGGATAGCTTGTTTCTTATTTGGAAATTTGGCTATTTCCTAAACTTGCTAAAACCAGTGGTGACTTACTGAGTTGGTAGTTGGACATGAACTGTGCTTGCTGAGGTATCTGTTCTTGCTTCTGCTCTCCTAAGAAGTGCTGAGTTTATTTTCAGAGCCCTAATGGAACTGATAGTATTTTGTTTAGGTCTAATTACTCACAGGACATTTACAGAAGTTAAATGGGAGACCTTCAGTCCCATCTGCAGAAGATAATTTCAAGAGGAATGATGAAAGCCATGATATGTAAGCAGAGGTTTTGTTAGTTTAAACCTGAACTTAAGTAGGCAACTGGAAGAATTCCTCAAATCTTGAAACAAAACCAAGTTACTTAAGATTTTACTACGTGGCTTGGACTCTCTAAAGATAGATTTGTCCAGCCTTTAAAAATTCAAGACTCATTTTCTTAACTGAGGACAGTTGTGTCTTTGTGTTTGTTAACTAATCGCTTTTAAAGCATTTTCATCACTTGGGTTAGGTAATGTGAATGAAAATATGCTACTTTTCCCCATCCCCAAATGTGTCAGTAGCGTTCATAAATAGTGGAATATCTTGTATTCAAAGCTGTAAGTTCTATATGTTCTCATGTGCCCTATCCTGATTTGGTTTTGAGTGCAACTTTAAAGTAATGCAGAGCACTAAAATAAGACATTAATAACTTTTTAAATGTAGAATTAGAGTGTTTGAGCATTGAATAAACTTTAATGAATCTCAGGATACAAAGTAATTAAAGTGGTTGTGTTTGAAGTAGGTTTTTTTCCCCTCATGTTTTGTTAGCAAGAGGAGATACGTAAGTAAACTGTGGTGGAACTTTAAAAATATTTTCTATAAACCAATCTCTCAGATGAATCAGGACCAGAGAACATCACTGCACCTAACCAAAAAAAAACCAAAAAACAAACAAACAAACAAAAAAACCAACAAAAAAAAAAAAAAGGAGAAGAAGAAAAGCACAGAAGTTGATTTCTAAGACAAGAAGTAAATGAGATTCCTTGCAATGTCTATCTTTAGTAGACCCTTAGGTTTCTACTACCCAATATAAGTGCAGACTTCTTACCAGATGAATATAGAAGACTCTCTTGGTTTTGATCCAGTCTGATGCTTTCTGCATTGGCCTCTTGCTGCTGCAAGCTCTTCTTATGTGCTGTTTCATGTGCCGGGAATTCTGGAGCGTGGTAGCAGCAAGGTGACTGGAAGAACTAAAGCTGTTCCTTCAGGGACCTTTTTTTTCTCTCCTGTTGGAACAGCTGAGATTCAACAGCTATTGCATACATCAGGGAGGAAGCCAACAGGGAGCAAAGTAAGAATCAAAACCTTAGTTGCCTCTAAAATTTGGAACTATATGTCATGGGGATTTGTGCTTATTAAGCCCAGAAATTCCCACTTCACTGTAGGCAGAAAAAGCCACCCCAGCAAATGAATCCTCCGTAAAGGGCTAGCAGAAGTAAGAGAGAAAAAAATCCCTTTCTGTAAAACATGTTCAGACAAGGCAGAGTTGGTTTTATGTAAGATAATTTAAAAAGACAAGTTCTAATATTTGAATTTCTACTTTTATTTAGATATGCTTAGCAATTCAGATAATGAAGATTTATTGATGGACTTTTCTGCCTTGTTGGAGACAGTCTTGGAGGAAAATCACATTTGTATGGCTTTCTGTTTTAATTTCCACCTTTATTACTCTGGGCATCTGCATGGAAATTTGATTGGCTTTTCCTTAAAAGTTCAGCTTCTGTTGTTTCTCGCTTTTTCTGCTGGACTCAGATTCTTTTGTCTGCAGCATCACAATCACTTTCACAGCAACTAATTCTATTCTGCCAGAAGCAGCTTTTTGGCAGGAAGCAAAAGGAAGAAGCAGAGGAGGTCTTAAGGTACAAAGATCTTATTTTCATGAATCAGCTCTTTGTAATGGGAAGATGAAAAGGCAGAAGTGTTGCAGAGTTTTAATTTTTTCTCCTGCTGTGATTCACACTACCTACCTTCAGCTGCTTTGTCATGTTCCTTCCTTTGAGATGCTCCAAAGTCTTTCAATCCAGTTGTTGTTCTGCTGCAGGAAGGGGCTGTAGGACTTAACACTATTGCTTTTTGAGACATTCCCAGTGTCTGGAGAAGAGCAGCTTCCAAATGATGCACCCAAGACATGACCATCAGTATACTGAAAAATCTATGCTTGTCAAAAATATTTTCCAGCAAGCACAGATCCTTTGATAGTCTTAAGGGGAAAAGTTAAATATCAGTGAATTAATGAGAGGAGAGCCCTCTCTGTCTTTGCTGCAGTTCCTTGGGAGATGTCTGATACTGCTTCTCCCTTGTGTATGTTCAGATGTAACACTTTTTATCTGAAGTTAAGTGTTAAAAAAAATAGGAGGAAGGTATGGGAAATCCTGGGGCTGGGTAGGAAGAGAGGTAGGAAATGTTAATGAATGTAGCCATGCTGATGTCTTTCTCGGAGAAAGAGAAACAGGTGAGCTGCCCTTGCTTTACTCACTTAAAGATGTATCTGTCCCACTGTGAATATCAGTTTCAGTCCCCGGTTGTGTGACCTGTAGATGCCCAATCTTACTGTCATGTTTTGTATTATCTGTCTTCAAGGTAATCACTAATGCCCATTCCCATAGCATCTAAGAGCCTCTAGATGAAAGCTGTAAAAGTGCAGGAGTGAGCCTGTGTGTGACATGAAATTGTGTAACAGGGGAAAAGATTAGGATAAGGGTAATACTTCGAAGGGACGGGTGCCATGCCTGTGAAAAATCTGTGTGCCTGACTCCATGGAGGCTTCACCTTCCTAGTGCTGCATCAACAATGAAACCTTTTGTAAAGAAGAAATCTCTCAGAGGACTGCAGCAGCTGCATTCAGAAATCATGTTTGCTCTAACAAACACTGGGGTGCTCAGAGCCTTTCCAGCCTATGTTACCTGCAAATTTGTTCTCAATTCCCCTCCTGCATCACTTATTGTCCTCCCCGCTTCCAGGCAGAGGGAGCTCAGGGAGTGTGTGAAGACGAGAGGTGGTTGAGGTCAGGAATGGTGTCATCCTTCTGTTCCCCTTCCAAGCTGCTAATGCATGCTTCTGGAGAGCCACACAAACTGAGTAATTACTGAATTATGGCTAGATCAGAAGTGGTGACCTCAAAGACAGAAGGAGACTCTCCATCTCCATTTGTCAGTCCCTTTGGGGTCAGAAGGACAATTTTTCGCTGGGATCTGTGAGTGGGGGGAAAGGGAAGTGCAAGGTAAGCCTTACATTAAGGCATAACAGGGAAAAACATTTGCTTTAGCCATTGCAGCGTTCATGTGCAGTAAGATGCAGCATTGCTTGCATGTGTGTAATGACAGCAGCACTGGTGGGAGCAGTGGCACTGACCCAGAGGGCTACTCAGGGGACTTTATTTTGCTCAGAATCACCCATCCATCATAGAGGAGGGTGCCAAGTCTTGAGGCCATTTTCCTGCCTTATTTGTGCCTCTATCCTCAAAAGCATTTTGTTTAGGAGATGGCAGGGAGGATTTCAGGGAGGAAGCAGGTAGGATTTGGAAAGTTTCTGTTGTGGTAGTACCATGGTGGCTCTGTACAATAATGGCCAAGCTGATTTTCTTACAGAAAAGAGAGACTTCATTCTTTCTTATGACTGTGCTGTAGCACATCTGCTGAATTTATAGCACTTACTCTTGGATGATGGAATGTATTTGCTGGAAATTTACATTCAAATCTCTTTAGTTTATTGTGTTGATTGTAAAATTGATCCTTTACGTGGGTTTTTTAAAATTGTTTTTTGGGTTTTTTTTGTGGTTGGGTTTTTGTTGTTGTTGGTGGTGGTTTTGTTTTGGTTTTTTTAACCATTTTTGGTTTTAAATCCCTGGTGTTTTTCTTCTTTTCAGAATTGAAGGGTGAGAGCGTATAGATGCAACTGAAGACTTTACCCTGAAGTAGAAAGGCTTGCATGGGTGTTAGATTTCCACCCTGATCGTGTGTGTGGGATTGTAGCCCTAGTAGCATGATGGGGTTACTTTTGTCATTAGTCTAGTAATAGTTTATATATAACAATTTTTTTTTGTGGAACTGACAGTGGTCAAGTAGGTAGATGTCACTGAACGGCCAAGTCCGAAGGTTGAATTTCTTTCTTCTGGAAAGAAAATGAAATGTTCAGTGGCAAAGGAGAACTTGGCAATGTGAACAAGGTGTACTAATGACAGTGGTTTTTCATCCGGAGTCTGCAGACAGCCAAAAATTAGTTTCTGAGAGAATTAAATTATCCATTAAACTCAGTGGGGTTGTATATTGAAGCCTGATATTATCACTTGGAAAGCTGCAAAGGATATAGCATCTCTACTTGTGTGATATTTAACTAATATAGTTTTGGTGATTTTGTTTACATTCTGCACTTAAATTGACCCTGTGTATTGCCAGTGATGTCTACTGTAATGCAACAGCTGACGATGGTGTGACAATTGCCTGCATTTATAGCATGATCTCTTTTAAAACTTCAGTTCATCCTTCAAAATCAGCCATAGTTTTCAAGCTTTTAAATATTTTAAAAAGCAACTCCTGTTGTATTTCCCTTGTAACACCTACAAAGTAGTCATAACAGAGATGGGAAATGCTGCTCTGCAGCAGGCTTGAGATACAGATATTTAACTTGTGAATTAATTTATTTTTGGTCCTTTGAGAAATGTTTGACTTGGGAATGTTTGCTGTCCTTGTATTTTTATATGTGTTTTTGAGCATTTTACAAAACGCCTGCTATTTATGCTGCAACTTCATTTTAGACATTAGGTAAAAAATACCTTGATATAACAAGCTTATCTAGATAAGCCATGCTGTCATGTTTTTATATATACCAAAGGGTTTTACCTTAAGGTAAGTTTAAGTTTAGCTTAAGTTAGAGTGCTCTAAGCACTCCTGCCTTATAAATCTACATAAAGGATTGACCTCAATTGATGCTTCACTTCAAAATCAGAAAACAGATAATGGAAAACCAAATTATAAAAATCTTATTGAGTTCCCCCACCCCATTACAGCTTTTATCACAGTCCTGGATCCCCAGGGGGAATGCTGCTCTAACCAAGCTCTTAGCGTGCCGTGGCAGTCAACAAGATTAAGGCTGTTTCTGACGAGAGCAACCCCGCGGTTTGTCACGGTGAATGTGCTGTCGGAGCCTCTTCTCTGGGCGAGGGAAGCGATGACCTCCACCTCGCGTGAGCGAAGCACCGTGCCCGAAACACCACCTGTGAATGGGCAGCCAGTGCCGAGGAGAGCAGGGCGTACGGTACTACGAGAGCTCGCAATAAGGCAGCGCCTGTGTGCTCCAGCTGCAATTTCCAGGGAGCTGATGCGGAGCGCATCGCAATGTTCTCATGTGAAGGAGACAAGGCATAGATCACAGCAGTAGACTTGCCTCAGAAAGGAGCCAGTGCCTCTCAAGTTCCAAGACGAGTGAGCAGAGGAGCAGGCAAGTCTTTCCTAGATACTCCAGGTGCACAATTGCCTGACCAGCAGCTGGGGAGTCCCTAACACCCACAAATTGTTGACTTGAAAGAGAAATGGTAGAAGCACATGTAATTGTTGTCTGCTCTGGTTGTTTTCCCCAGACTACTGGCATCATTTTAGGCTTATCTAGATGGAATTTCAGCCAACCTCCAAATTCTTTTTGACAGATAATGCATGGTATGAGATGTGGTGGTTTGTATTTATTTTTCATAAAAAGCAAGTCACCTGTGGAGGAGCCATCAGTGAAGCTGTCAACTGGCTGTGCTTACAACACAGTCCTTCTCAGCAGTTCATTGTCTTTTGGATGAGCTCTGAGCAGAGGCCTTCTCTTGGAGTACGCCTTGCTGAGGATCTGGGAAACAAAGCTTGGGAAGCAGGGCAGTTATTGAAAGTGTCATATCTGCTCAGTAAAGTTCTGGCAAAGCAAGTTTTAAATGCTGCTTGAGCTTTCTCTGCCCAGCACTTAAGAGCTTTGCAGACTGCCAGCCTTACTGCGTTTTCACGTGAAGTGTTCTGAGTGGCAGATGGAGAAAACTGTAATGTCATACAGAGCTTCCTTTGCTGGCATACGGGCTTAAATGAAGAAGGTGATGATTTGACAGGCACTGCATCCTTGCTCTACAGCTGACCCATCCACCAGCCTCCTTGCCCTCTTGGTCTCAAACCCAAAAACTAGTGAATGATCTGGAAAAAGCTTAATTATCTCTCCAGCACAGAAGTGCAACTAGACACACCAGACTCCCAAATGTAAAGCCAGTGGGGACTCGGATGGCTGGCAGTGCCACTTCCGATGGCCCGAGAGGCTCTGGGCTGGCGGAGCGCGGCCAGGCGGGCTGCGGGGGCAGAAGAGCCCGGGCACTGCCGCCTCCATGTTGTTTCCTGAGATCCCCGCGCCTCCGCTGAAGCACCTCCGATACGGGGCCCGCCCAGCCCCGACGTACAGTCCGACTGCCGCCTCGAGGTGTGCTCCAGGGCGCCGGGCCGGCTCAGGCCTCGGCAGTCGCTGTACGCGCTGTGCCTGGCGGGGAGGCCGGGCGGAGACAACTGGGCAAACGGAGCAAAGCCGGTTCTTAAAATGACTTGGGTGAGGGTGGCGGTGGCGGGGGAGAGAGGCGGTATTGACTTACGAGGAGAGGGAAACGCGAGCTGCCCCGGTGCCGGGGCGGAGGGGGGCGCGGAGCCCCGGCCGGGAGTCCCGGTGCCCTCCGCAGGGGCGGGGTGGTGCAGCGCGCGCACCGGGCGCGCCTCGCCCACGTGCTCCGAGCGCGCGGGACGTCGCGGGGGTGGGCGCGCTGGCGCGCGGCTCCTTTAAGCGGGCGCGTGGTGGTGGGAGGGGCGGTGGCTCCCTCACGCGCCCCCCCCCCACCTCCGCGCGCGCGCGCGCGCGAAGGCACGTCCCTGCACGCGGGGGCGCGCGCGCACGCGCTCCCCCTCCCCTCCATCCCTCCCTCGCCCGGCCGGGACCCGCCGCCTCGCGCCGCCGTTCCCGCTGGTGCGCGCGCTGGCTCCACCGGCGGCCGCCGCCATTGGCTGTCGGGGGTCAGGTGACCCCGTGTTATTTCCTGTGTGTGTGTGTGAGGTGTGAGTGAGGGGAGGAGGATGGAACCGGACGCCCCCGCGCCCCCGCCCGCCCCCCGGCCCTGCCGCCCCGGCTGCTGAGCCGCCCCCGCCCCGCCCGCCCCGCCCGCCGCGGCGGAGGGCGCCGGGCACGGCGGCGGGGGGGGGGGGGTCTCAGGTAAGGGGAGGCCGTGCTCGCCCGGGCTGTGTCGGTGTGTGTGGGAGGCCTGGGGAGGGAGTGCGAGCTCCTGGCGGGGGAAGCCGAGGTCGCCTGGGTGTGTGGGAGGGGATGTGAGGGTCTCATCCGTGAGTTGGAGGGCGAGCGCTGGGTACGAGGGGGCTTGTGAAAGGGCTCCTGGGAAGTTTAACCTTCTCCTTCCCCCTCCCCCCCTTTTTTAAATTTTTTTTTCCTTTAAAGAAAAAAATGTTTGTTTACGTTTGTTCGAAGACGCCCTCGTGCTACCTGGTGGGGTGCCCACCTGTTTTCCTGTCCGGGAAGAATGTTTTTTTATAAGAATTGTGAAGTTTTTGTGGGATTTGGTGTTTTCGTTGAAGAGATAAATGATTAAAACTGTTGGAGATGATGGATGCACAGTGCTCGGATTGTAGTCGGTAGACAGGCTGTGTTGGGAATGCTCGAGGTTTGTAGTGCCTCTGCTTTTTGGAGGTTCAGCGTAGCTGTTGCTTATCTGCAGAGATGATCAGGATATAATGCGTTCGGGCTGCTGTGAAGACCAGCTTGTCTTTTCTTAATGGTGCTTACCTTGCTGGAAGTTGTGTTTAGGGTTGCAGTTGGAAGTTATTTTTCCTGCCTTGAGGGAAGGAGTAAGAGAAAGTTATGTAACATAAGTGTTCTAGCCTATGTATCAGAGCTGCCTAATGGTACTGGGGCTCTGTTACTAACCTGAAAATAAGAGCACGTTTGTTTTTGAATCAACAAGTCTCTATGAGTAGATTTGGCTCCACCAGAATCCTTGATTTCTTGTGTATACTGCCTTTTCCTTCATTAAAAGGGCGGGTAGTTTGATTAAATTGCAGCATTGCTTTCTGTGCCATTCCGTGTTTCTTAAGTCTTCCTTTGAAAACAAAAGAAAAGTAAGAGGTACACCTGTGGGGGGATTGAGTTTCAGAGCTTTCTGTGTTTAGGTTAGCATTTTGAAAGCTATTCATGTCTGTGTCGCTTGTTGCCATCTGTTGCTGCGTGCATGGGTAATTCTTTAGAGAGTATGATTTTTAGCATGCTTCCTGACCAATAGATGTGCATGGAGCAGTTGGATCACCTCTACTCAGATTTTATAGAACAATGAAGTGACTGGATGATGGAGATGCAGCAGCTTCTGGATTAGGTTTGTAGCATGTTGGCTGAACTCAATTCAAGAAGAGCTGATTTCTTTTACACATTTTCTAGACTTCTTTTCTCAGATTACCTTGTTTTTTGAGGCTTATTGATGGGTATTATGTAGCCTAACCAAGTGCATTTGGTTAAGTGTATGTGATAAACAATTTTTAGGACTGCTATTTGTGTTTTAATTTGCCTGAAATGTTTCTGATTGGGTTTTTGTTTGTTTTTCTTTAAATCCATATCTTTAAATAGGATTCTGTGTTATTTCACTTTGAGTTGTTTGAAGCTGTATTATTTAATCTTAATATTAGATTCCACTGGCATTTAAAAAGGCAGCTGCATTAGTATACTGCGGAGAGAATTACTATTAAGAAAAGGAAAAAGATTTATTCACTCAGTCATCTGTTGCCTAAACTTTGTTAATGCTACAAGGAGAGGAGGATAGTCATTCCTTATTTCTGTAAATTGCTGTTGTATGAAATGCGTATTGTGTATTCTGGTTAAATTAACAAGCAAGTTACTATGCCATTTGAGTGAAGGTGTGACAACACTTTTTATATAAAAAATACTACTTTTCCGTTGTACTCTTTTAAATCTTGTCATTTTGGGATAGCTTTTGGGCTTTGTATTGTTAGGTTTAAATGTCTGGGGGAAATTCTTGGACTTTTTTTACTGGTTTGGTATTCTTCAGACTACATGGCTTTAAGTCTGTTAGCATCCTTTCTGGTAGAATTGTGTGTATTTTGACCTAGAAATCAGTTTTCAGAGGTTTTGGGCTTGATGAAACATGGATTTTTGCTGAAATGTGTACTATCATATACCTTTGCAGCCTGGAGCAGGTTAAGCATGGTTCCCTATACGAAAGCTTCATCAAAGTAGGGGCAGCTTCATCATTTGTGACTTTGACAGGAGATCAGGAATTTTAGTTTTGTTGTTGTTTCTTTTCTTTGTTACTAATGCTACATAAAAATATCCTTAAGTGAATTTTTGTTACAGGAGTAAATCTGTTTGTATGATGCATAAATAAGAAGTGAAGGTTATTTAAATGAAAGAAAACTTATTTGTGTATTAGTTGTAAAGGAGACCCCTTTTTAATGTCAGAAGCTTCCTTAATCTTCAGCTGAAGAAATAATAGGCTGTTACCAACCTGCTCGCTACATTTTAAAGTAGTCGGAGTGTAAGTAAAAACATTCTTAATGGTTCTGTCTGAGATTGATACATGTATAAAGTTTGTCGGAGAAAGAGTGAAATGTGTAGGATTTTTGAGGTTTTTTTTTCCCCTCTCCCACTTCCTGTTGTGAAAATGTGTGCAAAGACAACCTTTTTGGTCTCTTAGCATAATGTTAAAAAGAAAATAATTGCACACCCCTTTTATCCCTCTTTAGGTCACGTTTAACTCACCCACCCAATGGGCACAGCGAAATGGCAATAATGCTGCTCTTGGAGGGGTGCCCTTGTAAGAGTTGCAGTGCACATGTCCTGTTGCTATTCTACCAGCTTGGCGTGCTGCTATCTGGAGTGAGGGCATAATATGTAATAAACTTGAATAATTTCATGCTGCTTCCTTGGCTTCTCTATAATTTGAGATAAGGATATTTAAGAGTTTATAGCTGGCTTATGCATATCTTGCCTTTTGACACAGGGCATGCCAGATCTTCATTTGAGTGGGATAGCTTTTTAATTAAAGCATGTGTTTATTTTTTCATACCTTGTTCAGTTATGTTTTATACTTATGAAAGGTATTACACTCACGTTTTGGGAACCTGAATTCTTATAAGTTACAAAGATTTAGTAACGCTTTTGGCAGTGCTGGCTTCTCAGACTTCAGAGTGTACCTTAACTGGCTGTGTGAGAATCTCTGTTACTTAATCCCATGGTTGGCCTCTGAAATGGGGAAGGTTATGGATGGCAGTTTCTGAAGAGCCAACTAACTGCTTTGTTGGTGGAGACTGGACTGAGACCAACCAACTCTTCCCATTCAAGAAATTAAAACTGCAGTTTGATAGCAAAATATGGTTTTTATTGACTGCTTTTGGTGAAATCTCTTTCAAAATAACAATTTCTGGTTTAGCTTTTGGACTTCTAAAATCAAAAATAAAGGCAGTCTTAAGTGTTTATACCCATTTCTCATAGTGTTGATATACTGTGTAGAATTTTCTTTATCGTAGAAAAGCATTTAGTGTTACTGAAAGAGAACACAAACATAGTGTGAGCAGAGGTGTATACTTCTCTAAAATCATGCAGGAGAGGCTATTCCTGTAGTGGGATCCTGATGTACAATTCTCCTCCTGTCAAACCTTTCTTACTTACAAAAAGAAAAAAAAACCACCAAGTGGTTCAGTTATTCTTATTGCTCAGGTCCCATTCCTGATGGTTCTTGACTAGACTTAAGTCTTGACTGAACTGGGAAAATTGAAGATGTCTTCAGCCATGTACAGCACTACTGGTGCATCTGTATCACACTGCTGTCTGGCTGCACCACTCCTTGATTGCTTCAGCTGAGCCTTTCCACTGGTGCTTACCACTAAGATATTTATTGATTTGTTTGGAGTCACTTGGCAAAGCATGTTACGTTCTTTATTATGCATGTACATGAGTTTCCTTTCATTTTAAGAACAGGAAAGGACAATAATTAGAAGCAAGACCCAAAGACTCAAAAATCAAGACTGACATGTAGTCAGCAGTGGATTCTGTTTGGCCCTGTTGGAGGATAAGATCTGCTCTGGATGTTCTGTGCTTTGCTGCCTGTTTGCCTTTTAAGACAAAAAAAAAAGTATCATTGCATTTTACCAAGTCTTGAACTTCTTGCTGCCTTCACGAACAACAGCACAAACAGTCAAACCTCCAGTTTTGGTTACAACAGAGCAGTGATCTTGCAGTAAGACTCCTGTTTCTTCTTGCCTCTTACCAGTGATTCCTCAAAAATGGAGCTAAGCAGTGGTAGCCAAAAGTGCAAGCATCCTCTTGTCAACTCAGCCTGGTGACAGTGAATAAGCTTGTGTTTTTTCCAGTGCTTTTTGTATTTCTCTTTTAGCACAGTCTTTGTAACCTGTGGTGATATTGGAAGAGGGGAAAAAGTGTTACCAGGTTCTTTTTCAGGGAGCCCTGGCTTGAGTCCCTTGAGATTTGACCTGTTTTGTGTTTGGGAAGGCCGTTATTTCTTGCCTGAATTGTGATGCAATGAATACAAAAAAACTAGGAAAATTATTTTCTTTCCCCTTACCTCTTCATTACAAGCACCCAGCATGCCTGCGTTCATACCAATAACTGTGTATGAAATTCATTGCCTATTCTGTACTGGAATATGATGACTTATTTTGTAGTATTTTACTAGTATGAACTCAATAATCTAATTGCTAGTAAATTGCAAATCCTAAACAGAACTCTCTGATGAGCTCTGATAAGAGCTCAGTACTTAGCTAGAAATTGTATAGGGAGCTGCTATGCTGGAAGCTTTAGTACAGTTTATTGGAAGTATTGTTCATATCACTTTCCTTGTAAAATTAGATGCTGCAAAGTGTCTTTGTAATAGCTTTTAACTGATCTGAAGACTTGGTATTAGCAGAGCTGACTGAATGGCTTGTGTCCATGTACAGCATCACTAATGACTGGGAAAAACCATACCTAAAACTTAATAGCTGAAAGAAAAATACGTGCTGTCATACTTGCCAGAATAGGCATAAACCTTTGTACACCATAATGAAATGTTGTTAATCAGCCTTCAATTAGATATCTGCAGTTTGCTGTTACCTTTGGTCATATGACTGGATACACTTGAATTTCCCTGGGATTTGATTTGTTTAACAGTGATTTCTATGAGTTCTGGAATAGTGGCAATGCTATATGTGATTTTTTTTAAATTAACATAAATGGTTATATGATAAATGTAGGGAATGCTGTGTGATTAGCATTATGTTTTCTGCTGGAAATACAAAACATCAGGGCAGAAACAGTCTGGGAGGTTCCTGGAGAGTGTGTCCCCTGACACAAATGATGAGGTTGAAAACTAGGGAAGGCACCTGCTGGGCATGTGGTTTGTGAACAGAGAAGGACTGTTGGGTGATGTGACGGTCAGAGAACATCCTGGGCAGAGTGATCATGCAAGGATAGTTTTCAATTCTTGGGGAAGTAAGGAGGAGAATCAGCAGAGCTTCCATGTCAGACTTCCAGAAAGCAGGGAAGGCCTGGCCTGTTCAGGAGTCTAGTTGACAGAGCCCCTTGGAAGGCATTCCTGAAGGGCAGAGGAAGGTTGGACTTCTTCAAGAAGGAAATCTTAAAAGTGCAGGAGCAGGCTGTCACCATGTGCTGAAAGATAAGCCAGCAGGGAAGACTGGTCTGTCTGAACAGAGAGCTTTGGCTGGAACTTGGGGAAATTAAAAAAGAGACGACCTTTGAACCAAAGGGCGTTAAATTCAGGATGATTAAAAGGATGTTGTGAGGTTACACAGAAAGAAAATTAGAAGTCTAAAACCTAACTAGAACATAGTCTGGCTGCTACCATGAAAGACAATAAAAATGTTTCTATAACATACATTAGCAACAGAAGGAGGGCCAAAGAGAGTCCTTTATTGGATGTACGGGGAAACAAAGTGACAACGAATGGGGAAATGACTGAGGTGCTTTTTTTGCCTCAGTATGTAATAATAAGACCAGTTGCTCCCTGGGCATCCAGTCCCCAGAGCTGGAAGACAATGATGAGGAGAAGAAAGAAGCTCCTGTAATCCAAGATAAAATGGTCAGTGATCCTGCTACACCACTTATGGGTACTGATGGACTTGGCAGAAGTGTTCCCTGAGCTGCTTTCCATCAGCAGTCCCAGCTACCTGGGGAGGTCTCAGGTGATTAGAAGTTGGCAAACCTGGTGGCCATCTACAGTAAGGACTGGAAGGAGGATCTAGGGGTCTACAGGTCTGACCTCTGTACCAAGGAATGTCATGGAACAGACCTTAAGTGCCACCATGTGGCACGTATGGTTCAACCAGGTCTAGTGAGCCCATGTTTAGTAAAGTCAAGTCCTACTTGATCAACCCGATCCCCTTGTGCAACAAGGTAACCTGTTTAGTGAATTAAGGCAAGGCTGTGGATGTTGCCTAGCTGGACCTTAGTGAAGCTTTTGATAGTGTTTCCCTGGAATTCTTCTGGACAAACTGTCTGCTCCTGGGCTGCAGGGGTGCCCTGTTTGCTGGGTGAGAGCTGGTTGAATGGCCAGTCTCAAAGTGGTGAGGACTGGAGTTGTATCCCACTGATCACGAGTTGTGTTCCCCAGGGCTCTGTGCTGGAGACATTCCTGTTTAATGTCTTTACTGATGATCTGGGTGAGGGAATTGAGTGCACCCTGAGGCAGTTTGCAGATGACACCAAGCTGTACACAGGAGTGTTGATCTGGTGGAGCACAGGAAAGCTCTGCAGAGGGATCTGGTCAGACTGGGTTGGTGGACCAAGGCCAGTGGTATGAGGTTCAACAAGGCCAAGTGCCAGGTCCTGCACTTGGGTCGCAACAGCACCATGCAGTGGTGGAGACTGGGGGTGGAGTGGCTGGAAAGTGGCCCAGTGGATTGACAGCAGTTGAGCACGAGCCAGTGTGTGTGCCCAGGTGGCCAAAAAGGCCAGTGGCAATACGGCTCCTATCAGATACAGTGTGGCCAGCCCCTGTACACTTGTGAGGCACCTTGAATCCTGTGTCCAGCTTTGAGCCCCTCACTACAAGAAGGACAGTGAGGCACTGCAGCGCATCCAGAGAAGGGCAATGGAGCTGGTGAAGGGTCTGGAGCACAAATCTTAGGAGAAGCAGCTGAGGAAGCTGGGATTGTTTAACCTGGAGAAAAGGAAACTCAGGGAAGACCTTATCACTCTCTACACTACCTGAAAGGAGGCTGTAGCCAGGTATATTCAGTCTCTTCTCCTGAGTAATAAGCAACAGGACAGGAGGAGATGGCCTCAAGTTGTGCCGGGAGAGGTTTAGATTCAATATTAAGAAATATATTTTATCTGAAGAAGTCAAACATTTGAACAGGTTCTCCAGCAAAGCGATGGAGTCATCATCCCTGCAGGTATTTAAAAAGCTGTGTAGATGTGGTGGCTTTGTCAGTTCTATAAGAGGCATTGGATTTGATAATCTTAAAGGTCTTTTACAAGCTAGTAGATTCCATGATACTATAAACCATGTCTTTCCCTTTTGTTTCTCATCTTGCATTCAGGGGAAAAAGAATGAATTCAACAGTGTTCTGTCATGTTGTGTAAGTTGGTTTGCCCATTATAAGTTTACTTTATTTCACTTCATATGTGGAGATGGGGGGGGGTTTTCTTATCTCCCTTCTCCAGCATTTTAGCATGAAATGTGTACATCTAATTTTCTGATATTCTTGATCCTGATCATACCTTGTGTGTATTGCTACATAAAATTGGTCTTTTAGCTAGGTCTTGATAAGTATAATAATAATAGATACTCAGAAGGCAGTAAATTAAATGAGTTGGGCAAAATTGTTACAGAAGGAGGTAGCAGATTGTCTTTGTATTGCAGGGCATTGCTGAGTGAGTGGCAGATTCTTTTCTGTAGCATTGGAGAGCGGAAATAGCAGGAGCATAACTGAGAATTGCTCCAAAGTGACACTTTTTATTTTGCATGAGAAAACTGAACTGTGCTGTTCTTATCTCCCTTCCATCTAAATCACTGCATTTTAATGAAAAACATCTCATCCCATGTTACTCTGAGAGTGCATAAAGAGAACTCTGCTGCAGAATTGTTTGTTTAGCAGCTATGGTAGGGGACTGGTCTTGGTGATGAATTGGGGGTCCATTGCAGTGTGGTATTCTGCACCTTTACAGTTCCGACTTCAACTAATATCATACTTACTTTGGAGAGAAGGGATTCTTGCATTCTGGCCTTTTTTCCTTTTGCTCTGTGTACTTTTCTACATTTGGTGTCTTTCACCTTTTCTATATTAGGTATCTCTCGTATTCTGATTATCAGAGACAAAGACACAAAGACACAAGCTGTGTTCTTGCTTGTGAATAGCTTGGTTGAGTACATTTTTATTTCAATGATGGTAGTATCCTGCAGTTAGGATATAGAAATTTGACTTGTCATGTGTTCATTTTGTTTGTTTCCTTGTCTTTTTGCCTTGCATGACTGCAGCTTGTTTTATGTTTGAAATGGAGAATTCATGGAAAACCAAAGGGGAGTGTATATATAATAGAGCTGCTGAAAATAGCAAGGAGAGGAGAAGAGGTTAATTATATGTATACTCTGCAGCATAGTCAAAACCCTGTTAAAGCTGGTGGAAAAAGAAAACTTCCGTAAACCTGGGTCAAACTCACCAGCAAAAGTACATCTCTTACCTCAATGAGAAACAGCATTAGGGAGTTCCTGAAAGTGGAAGGGAGGAGGAGGATTTAGGAAATAAACTTCTTTGCTTATCCACAGAACTGTAATGTTTATAAAGACTTTGTTGGTCTGTGTTTACTCATGGAATTTTGGCTCTATGTGTGCGTTGCCTTTCTGGGTTAAGCTAAGGAGTAAGGTCCTTTTGGTCAGTTGGTTAACAGGACTTGAAGAATTAAATCAGGAGCAATTCTCAAGGTGAAAGTCATTTAGTTGCCATTTTTCTAGCTGAAACAAGGTAGCAAACTTCATTTTTTCACAGAATGTTGGGATGTTTTAGAGCAGGGGTGAAAAGCGATCTAGTCCTTCTTTTCTTGTACCAGAGCGCTAGGACTACCTTAGCATTGTGAAATGGTTATAGGTTATCCATCGTGTATGGTTTATGTTAATTGTACCTCTTTATTTAGCCTCCTCGTGAGAGGAGATAGGTGGAGACAGAAATGGTGGTGTCTTCTGGTTTTGTTTTTTCTCTCCTCCCTAGTGTAAAAGATGAATGACTGCAGGAGTGTGAGAACTTAAGAGAATGATGGGACTGATTCTGAGAGTAGTGAACCATCTAAACTCCCTCTTACTTTCAAATGTTAACTCTAGCATTTCCAAAAATTATGCTCTGACTGCAGTATCTTTGTGATCCTCCACTAACCAGTATTTACAGAGGCTTTTTTTCTGCTCTGGTTTTGGATTCATCCCTTCTCTCTCCTTTCAACTGCTGACTTCCTTAAGAGTATATCCTCTAGGATATGACATGGAATACATGCAGTGGAAGCTTTGTCCATCGGCTTTCCAGCTTCAAACACTCCTGATGCTATCACTGTGGTGATACAGAAATCCTCTGGGAAAGGAGAAAGCTTTAAAACCTGGTTGTGAGAAGATCTCTAATTGTAGGTTGTTAATTTCTCTGAACTGCTTATGCTCATTAGAGTTAATTTTGTAACTGTGGTGTGGTCTGACTGCTGTTGACATTCCCTACCTTTGGCAACAAAACTTGGAAGTGTGCAGTTTGTTGCTTACAGTGGCTTGAGTTTAAAACCTAGATTTTTCAGACATCTAACTGAGGTGTGTTAGGAGTTTAATCGCTTTTTTATGCATAAAGTTGACATAGAAAGATTGCATCTGAAAGGTTTTGACTCAGTGGGGGAGCTGGTGAGAGTTGAACCAATTTAAGTGCTTTAGGCCAAGGCTAAGTATAAACCTCAGGAGTGAGTTCTGAGCTGTTTGCTCCAACATTGCTTTGTGCTGCCTTCTCTCTCTTCTCATCTGTCTGTTGGTTATGCCAGTGGAGCTACAGTGGGGATGCATAATGAGGTGGTTCAAGAAACTGGTCCAATCTGAAAATTTCAAAGAAAGCCTGCAGGGGTGGGGATGGGTAGATAGAGGAAGGGGGAGGTCCTCCTTAAAATTGTCCTACCTCTGAAGTAGTCTCTTTGTTGAATTATTTAAATGTATAAAGTTATTTTGTATTAATCTAAACTGTTTCTCCTGTCTCCAAGTAAGTGTGGCTGTAGTCTTAGTCACTCCCTGTTAGTCTCAGAAGACAAAAGAAGACAAAGCTTACTGTAAGAATGTGTCTGCTTCAGTTTGTGGCTTCAACATGAGGCAGATGCTGTGGAATCTAAAGTATGGAGAAATGAACAAAGAGTTTAGAGGACATAGGTTGTAGGAGACAAGGAGAAATGTTAGGCAGAGAAAGTTCTTGTTCTTCTAGTGTGAAAATCTTACAAATGCTTTGAATTTTTTTTTTTTTTTTGACAAGTTCAAACAGTTCTTATGTTTGGGAAAAATAAGGTTTCTCTCCATTTTTTTTTATCATTAAACTTGACTTGGCTTTGACTGTATTTTCTTTTAAAGTGTGCCATAGCAGTAGTATTTGCAGACCTTCTACACTCAATTTCCTCTTAAATCTGCATTGGTTTAGGGATATGAAGTGCTGAATTAATAGGAAGAATGATAACCTTGGCTAGTGAAAATTGAAAGTGTTAAAGCTAAATTTTTTGTCTTACCTTAAAGGAACAAAAACTATCAATAAGATGATTGGAAGATGTAAATTTGAGTACAGCTTTTCTGCAATTGAACAGTAATTCTTTCATTTGTTAGTTTAGATGGATCAAGGTTCTATTTCTACCTTTTTCTATTTTAATGTTACTGCATATAATGTAAATAGGTGGTATTATCTTCAACAATGGTTTTACCTAATCAATGGATATAATTCTTGTGTACAATGCATAGCCTCTATTGTAATGATAGTTGCACATAACTGATACTGATTTTATGTCAGTTTACTTCATTTGCCTTGAGGAGTTCCCAGGAGTCTTAGTTACAGGCTCATTGCACCAGACGTTGTAAAAAAAGAATAAAAATATTTAATTGTATAGACTATGCTGAATAGAAAAGACAGACATGTTAGAGGTACTATTTAATATGACCCTTATAAGAATTCATCTTAGCAACTTGTCATCAAGGGTGGGGCTACAGCTTAGTATGAAAAATGATAGAAGTTAATTAAAAATAATGTGTTAGGATGGTGGGCTTTTATTTCCTCCACTGTGTAGTTCTGAGTGTTTTAGATACTGGATAAATTTCTGCTCAGAAAGTGGGAGCTTGGGCAGATAGAACCTGACAACACTGCTTGCACTTTACTGTTTTCCTCTTGCAATTAATAATTGACATCTCTTTTTCATTGTTTTGTAACTGAAAGGTGAATATTTAGTGAGAGCTGTGATGCCTCTGCTGAGCTTCCTGTCTTGCATGTCTGAGGAGGAGCAGATCAGAAGTGGTTCTTGAAGTGGATGTTCAGATTTTGCTGTTCTGCCAGAGCAGATATCATGTTTGACTGCTTGAAGACATAGGGGGTATGGACACGGGTCAATTTGCAATAAGAGGTATGTAATGAAGTGATGAATTGCCAAAATTTTTGGAGGACCAGTGAGGTGGATTAGGATGTGCAATCTGCTGATCTGCAGCTTAGAGGGAAAAAAAAATGAGCTGAGGGTTCAGTATTATTTTTATTTTGGTGTTAGGAAGGGTAGTTCAACTACTGTGTAAAGACCAAAAGCCTTTTAAATATGAGCTCCTGATTTCAAGTGCCCTTCAGTAGCCACACCACTTAAAACAGTTCCTGCTGTGTCTGTTTTGCTGGTACAGATGTTTGTGTAATGATACAGTGAATGGATCTGTCAGGTCAGAAATGGCTTTTCTCCCTCACAGAATTTTCTTGACCGTGTCAGTTCCCTGATCTGACTTGCTTGTGAATGGCTGTGTTAACACCATAGAGAAGGCTGGACCTCTTCAACTGGGCTAGAGAAGACTGAACCTATATGTGGGTCCAAAATTGTTGTTTTAATCTTTGACATAAAATGGAATGTGACTGATTTGCATAGATTCTTATTAAAATAGCAGTGTCTGTTAAAATTTTGGATGGATAACTTTCAACAAGAGGTTGGTAGATTTTTGAAAGCTGTTTAAGTGCATCTGTGCTGTTGATTGAGACTGAGAACCAATGGCATAATAATAAAATCAGATACATACCATCAGCCAAAATTTTGCTGAACTTTGATTATTTGTTATATTTCTAGAAATACATGTTTTCATAGTACTGCAACTTAAATACTGGCTTACAACAGAAGTTGTTCTTGTCAAATTTCTTCTTCCTTCATGTTTAGGAATATGTATTTAACAGTACACTAAAAGTGCAAAGCTAAACTGGAGATGGCATTTTATTTTTTTTCACTTAGTGAGTAAGGAAAACTTGCAGATGCAATAAAGTCTGTGTATTTCTGATTTGGTGTTATACAAATGGTTTTTTACAAAAATATTTTGGATGTGAAGGAAGAAAGCAGCAGCCAAGTAATAGCCACATGCAAAATTTGAGCTTTTTTTTTTGTTGTTGTCGTTTGTTTACATGATGCCTTTTATTATAGCAGTTGAATGCTCTGAATATGTCTGCTCACATCTCCCCTGTGAGACAGGAAGGTACACTGACTCAGGCTTACCGTGGTTGGGCTTTTTCTGTGGTCACTTAAGGAAATATATGAAAAAGATGTGAATGTAGATTTTATGTAGCACAATAATCTCCAGAGCATTCCCCTCTCTCAACTGACAAAGCTCACTGTGCTCCTTCTGCCACGCTCATCTGTTCCTCACCCATTCTGTGAGAACCATTTCCTTAATTGTTTGGATTTAAGCTCATACATACTGACATTCTGAAAAGCTGTACAGACATTTTGGTAAAGAAGGCATAGTGTGTCTGTGAGATGATGGAAGCTAGTTACAATACACTTGGCCAAGCTGTAGCTCATTTGAGGAATTTTTTGATAAAAATTTTTATTAGGAAGGACAAAATTAAGTTTTGGTGTAGTTTTTTTTTTGTCAAGACCAGGATTACCAATGATTTGCAAGACAAGTTGCTAATACATGTTATTAATAGGTACCTAAGCATGTGTAACCACTACATGTGGTTTCTAAGATGTGCTGTGACTTTTTTAGAATGATAAAATTCAGTTTCCATTAATGCAGTATTCTGGGTTTAATTTCGTTTTTGTCCACTTTACAAGATACTTTAGTTTAGCTACTTCCATAGTCTGATGCTCTCCGTGGTAATTAACTGTATCCTGTTTCAGGTTTGAGTGGTGTAGTAAGGTTTGTTTGACAGAATATATCGTGATGGCTTGGTGAGAACCAGATCTGACTGTAGTTTTCTCTAGAAGTGTGGTGGTGAATAATATCAGAAACATGACTTTCTGAAAGAAGTGAGCAGTGAATGTTACTGTGTGGACAAACTGGTGACTGTTTGACGGGCTGACTGTCTTGGTTTACTTCTATAGCAAACCTAATGCTGAAAACAAGTCTTAATTATTCTCCTTTTAAAAAGGCATCAAATGTAGAAGAAATAAGTTATATCTGTTACTTTGTTAAATGTAGTCTTAAGTTTGATCTTTAAATTCATCTTCTTGTAGCGTAGGTGGCTGATTTGCCTTTTCTTAAAAGCAGCAGTGTTCCTCCAAAACTGAACCAAGGTCAGTCTATTCCCAGCCATTGATCAGGTGTGCAAGTAATAACTCTGTACCTGCAGAAATGGTTGATGAGGGTTAGCAAGTTGGCCTTGACAATAGAAATGGTACTCAGTACATGGGAATCCTTTTTACCTCTATTTCTGGCTGAATTTGGAGCGTGGGCATTATTTCTTACAAAATATATTCCTGAATTGCTCATACTCAGGTTCTGGCTTTTGAGATTGTTTTGGTTATGTGTGTTCTCTGCTAGTTTAAGAAGATAGAATGAAGAAGGACAAAAATAGTGGTTTTTTGCATTTTGTATGAGTTGTGGCAAGAAATGGCTGCAAATGTACATACATACATCTCTGTCACTTGCACAGCATTTAGCAAGTGAGTCTATTTTAATCAAAACCGTGGACACTCTATAGCCCTCCCAACTTCTTCGTGTACATTTTGGCCTATGGAAAATACAGTCTTACTGTTCATCGCCTGCCTGTAACTGCTTTTTCTTTCCTGATAAACATGCTAGGAAGTGAGAGGCTTTTGACAGAGCACTGAAGATGCATTGCATTTGACTGCTGCCTGAGACTTCTCTGCACAGATGGATCTCTGTAGTCAACCCAAATCTAAAGAAAATTTAACGAAGCGGAAAGACCTCACTTATGTCCTACTGAATGAGCTGATGGTGGTTTCATTTGCTCCTTTATAGGCTTATAGTCAAGAATTGGGTGTGTCCGCACAGTATTTTGGTTTTTAGTTCACTTGTTATGAGCTGTCTGTAGTGATGCAGTACTATGTTGGCATCAGTGTTACGTGGGGAGATCTGGGAAGCTGTCCTGTTATGTGTCCAGTCTTTGATAATAGGGACAAAAAGAGTTGTAAAGATTTATGTGGCTGTGAAAGAAAGCCTAGCATGGTATATTGCAGAAGATCACCTCACAGAGTAATCTTTTATGTGGGTGTACTGATGAGTTCTGTTAATCAGCACTGGTCGGGGGCACTCTGATACACATGCAGGAAGCATTGAAAGATGCTTACATGCTGTTGACTAGCATTGGATAATCTTGCGCACAGCAAGATCACAATGCAGTAGCTTCATATTTTGAGGAACCTCTGTGTTAACAAAGTCCTGTGAGGCTGTTTCACGTGATCAGACAGGATAGAAAATCTGCATTGTGCTTAAAAATAAGTTCACATGAAGAAGATAAATTGATACAATGCTTGAAATAACTTCACATGTTTCACAAATAAGTCTGAGATTTGGGTAAGAGGACTTATTGCTTCTTTCTAGTCAAGACTTCTGTGCAGTGATTCTGTAAGTGAGGCTGTTTTTTTTATCAGCCATACAAGCTTGTAATATGTTTCCTTTGTTCCTGCCAGGTTGAAGGCAAATTTTGATTACTGGGCTGTTGGGGGAGAAATGAATGTGTTGGAGCAAAGTGAAACTGCTTAGTGAGCGTAGTCTGCAGTGTCTAGATGGATGTGCTTAGATGGCTCTACAGCTACAGGCTATAAATACTTTAAAGTCATGCAGCTTTACTGAGGGAGCTGCATGCACGTGTAGCAAGAGTGTAGGTGTGACACTGGAGTAGTGAAAGCTGTGCCAGACTCTTACCTTCCCTTTGAATAAACGAAGACATTGTATATTGTGTGTGTTGGAAAGTACTGTAAATGTGTGTAATTTGTGGCTGTTAACAAAACACTTATTTGGAGGCAGGACTTTGTCCCTTCTGCTGGGGATGGCATTATGGATGTGTACCACCGGCATTACAGAGTTTTATATGATTGTGTTGTAGTCTCTAGTTGGCAGGTGCTGCTTTGTCCTCTTGAGATCATGCATGAGGGGGAGTATATACCAGCTGAAAATGTTTTCTTTAAAGGCTTCTAGTAAAAAAATAATAAAATAGAGCCTTTTTTTACATGTGGATGGGGGTAGACTTTGAAGGCCTTATCTATCTGAATGTATTTTATTAACAAGACTTGTCCAGGGGATTATTCTCAGTGGTTTTGCTCAGGGTATAGCACTTAGATATAAGCACTTTACAGGGCTGTTACTATTAAGAAAGGTTATTGCAGTAGTAATTGTAATAGTTCTGTATTTTTAGCACATTAATGGCAGGAAATGTGCTATATGTCTTAAGTTATCAGTGATGTAATGCGTTGGAGCACATCCTATCTTTTTTTGCTCCTGTTTTTAATGAAATGCCTTTTTTCTTTTAGGGAACTATTCTACTGGATATGTTACTCAAGTTAGCCTCCTTGTGAGATACTCAAAGCAAGTATTGTCCTGATGAAAACTTCTTGTTTGTCAGGGTAGATTCCAAGATTGAAAATATATAATAAATTGAAGCAGAAAAATATGTTCTCCCTGTTTTGAGTTAGCATATATAACTTCTGGACTAAATAAATGTTACATGATTGCATGAGATTATGGAGGATAAGAATTTTTGCCTTGATGGACCTTTACTGTATCTCTGTTCTTAATGGCATTTTACAGCATCTTGTGCTGTTTCTATTGATTGTATAATTAAAATTACTCTTTTTTAATAGCGACCAAGTCTTAAGAATGTTTGCCAGCATTGTTAACATACATTAGCTTGAAAACATAGCAGTTTTCGAGCCTGTTGGTAGAATTACAGAGAATGAATATCACTCAGAGATAAAAGTTTTTGTATGATGTAATGCAGAAGAGGCTTCCTGAGATCTTGTCTAGACTATGCAAAGTAAGCTTTGGTAAAGTCATGTTTAAAAATTGAGTCTGAGATTCAGTGAGAGACTGAGCCTGTGAGAGGATGGAATTGTTGCTTTCATGAAAAGCACGTGGTAGCCAGGGCGTGCACGCAGTCTCCATGGCATGTGACCGTTGCTGATTGCAATGAGCCCCACACTGCTTATCTAGAGAAGCTGCTTTTAACATCTGCCAGTTGCAGTAGATGTTCTCTTACCTTTAGCTTGATAACTTTCTTCTATGTTTTTTCCTTTTTTCTCCCCCCTTCATTTTTTTCACCTTAACAGCAAGTCACACAAAAAAAGAAAGAAGCTTGCCTTAGGTATCCCAATTTTAGTCCTACCCCAATAGGGCTGGAGCTTCAAACTAATGAAACCTCAAAAGCAATGATTCAGAAAAAAGGAGGAGTTTATCCATAATAAGCCTGAACTAGACAGATTGGCACAGTGTGGCATTTATAGAAGTGTTATTCATGTGATATATGTAGTCTTTAAAATGCTAAAAACGTGGAAGTTCAGCAGAACAGCAGATCTCTCTTATGACACTTAAGATATAAGATTAAAACAGCAGTAAAGTTGATTTCCTAGAAAAAGAGAGACAGAATTTGAGGTATTAACAATTTGACAGTTCCCTTTTGATTCTAGTAATATTATTATGTGCATCAATCTGCATGAGCCAAGGCTGCAACACAAAGAGGCCTTTGAGTTAGAGGAAAGGGGCTGCAGAGACATGCAGTGCTGTGGGGTGGTTTTGTGCCTGTGTGTTCTGTAGCCTACACACACAGATAGTAGAAGATGAAAGACTCCAGTGATAGAGTCTTCTGTAGATAACATACATGTTAGTAAAAAAAATAACCTTGGTAGGCAGATGGGAGAAGAACTGGATGCCAAATCTTGCCTGCATCTCGTTTGTGTGCCTGGGTTTTTTTTGTGAGTTTGGTGATCTACTTGAACAAAACTTAAGTGCAAAGCTAGAAATTAATTCTAAATGGGTTCAGCTGAACGTGGCAAACACAAAGCATGGCTAAATATGAAAACATAATGCAGGCAAGTTTTCCAGGAAGTCTCCAATCTGAGGAGTTGGGGTTCTGTTTCCTGGAAAAGTGTGAGCATTGTCTTAACATTCTTTTAAAGGAAGGAGTCTCTCCAGGTGGCTTTATCCATATTTTTTTTCAGAAAGAGAAAACCACAAGGTGTGTCAGACATGAAGTGCTTATGTCATCTGTTAGTTTGGGAATTTTGTTTTGTTTGGTTGGTTTTGGTTTTTTTCTTTGTTTGTTTGGTTTTGTTGCTTAAAGGCAGTGTACATGCACATACTTGTTCATTTCTGTACTTTTCTTAATTCATCTAGTAATGTGACAGGCTTTTATAGAGGGACTAATCAGGGTCCCCAAACAATTCAGCAGTTGTGGTCCAGTCCTTGAGGGTGAGTCATAATTCCACATACTGAATAATATGTTGAAATACAGAGGAGAGGCTTCCTGGAGTTTGTTTACTTATGAGTTGCTTATATAAGTGTAGATGATCATACACGGTATTCCAAAATATATATTCTGACTGGCAAATGTTATCAGTTTTGTTTCATTCAAGGTAATATAAAAGTCCTGAGGAATGAAGTTGTAGACTGTTTTGCTCAAATAGAGTGAACTTGTTTCAACTTTCCATCCTGTAAAGCAAAGCAGATGGTTGGGGGAGAAAATGCAATGTGTTGTCTTGTGTTGGTTTTCACCTAGGAGTGTCACTGGAATTACTCAGGATCTGAGCACTGAATATGCTGGTGCCAGTTCTTTCACACGCTCACATAGATTCTTTCACTGGGTTATCTTGGTTTGAGCTTTGGTCAATTGTATCTTGAGTATTTGCTTATAGAGATCTTCCCAGTGTGAAACATGGACCTTGGCTATCACTCCTGTGGTAAATCCAAGAGTGGTTTGAAAGTATTGCAGGGTTCTTGTCGCGTCCTTAAGCATGGTAGCAAAATACTTGGATTACTCCCAGTATTAGACATAGGGAATAGCTGGACCGTGAGGATTGCTCTCCTTTGCTTTGCAAATATTGTTGGAAGTTTCTCTCTTTAGGGCACAAAAACACATTAGTAAATGAAGATGGGAAATATTAATGCTGGAAATGTACTCCAACTGGTAGTAGGCTACTGGCCTGCATTACCTGGAAGATTGGCAGGTTGCAAGACAAGGGGTTAAACATTGATATATCAGGAAGTAGAAGAGAAATACTAAATTTTAATTGCTGTTGAAGCAGGGAAATTGAGTGGGGTACTGGTGTGACTGGGAAACATATTATACCTTTTTTTTTTTCCCTCTCTTTTTCTCCATATTTAGGAGGGTGTTCGAGCTACTGCTCTGCTGCTGAACAGCATGCAGTCCTTTCGGGAGCAAAGTAGTTATCACGGAAACCAGCAGAGCTACCCGCAGGAAGTGCATACTTCATCCCGACTGGAAGAGTTCAGCCCCCGCCAGCAGGCCCAGATGTTCCAGAGCTTTGGAGGAGGTGCTGGCAGTGGACGTCGTGGAGCAACAGGAGCCTCTACAGCAATGCCTGGTGAGAGCTCTGGCCATCAGAGCTACCAAGGTTTCAGAAAAGAAGCAGGAGAGTTTTACTATATGGCTGCCAACAAAGATCCAGTGGTGTCAGGAGGGCAGCAGCCACCTCAGCGCAGGCCTTCTGGACCAGTACAGAGCTATGGGCCCCCTCAAGGGAGTAGCTTTGGGAATCAGTATGGGAGTGAGGGACATGTGGGCCAGTTCCAAACACAACACTCGACCCTTGGGGGTGTATCCCACTATCAACAGGATTATACTGGTCCTTTTTCTCCAGGGAGTGCCCAGTATCAGCAGCAGGCTTCTAGCCAGCAGCAGCAGGTGCAGCAGCTGAGACAGCAGATCTATCAATCTCATCAGCCTTTACCCCAGGCTTCCAGCCAGTCTGCTTCTAGCACCTCACACTTGCAGCCAATGCAGCGTCCATCCACCCTGCCTTCCTCTGCTTCAGGCTACCAGTTACGAGTGGGTCAGTTCAGCCAACACTATCAGCCACCTTCGTCATCCTCCTCCTCCTCTTTCCCTTCCCCACAGCGTTTTGGCCAGTCAGGACAGAATTATGACGGAAGCTACAATGTGAATTCTGGGTCGCAGTACGAAGGCCATGCTGTGGGTTCCAATGCACAGGCCTATGGGACCCAGTCAAACTACAGCTT